>NC_068911.1:136095288-136406003 GCF_023091745.1 Budorcas taxicolor | reverse complement strand
TTCCATTCACAGCACAGACCTCCACAGCGCTATCTGCTCCCTTATAAAGGGATGCCCGGAACTCCTTTGAGAAGAGGTTGTACGTGTACTTGCAGCTGAGATTGACCTCATTGTCGTTTACCACAAGCATGGGCGACTGCTTCACCAAAATCTTGTTTTCTGGAGGGGGAGAAAATTATTTGCTTTAAAAAAAGAGTATGCTAAGTCACTTCAGTCGTGTCCGACTCTGTGCGACCCCATAGACGGCAGCCCACCAGGCTCCCCCGTCCCTGGGATTCTCCAGGCAAGAACACTGGAATGGGTTGCCATTTCCTTCTCCAATGCATGGAAGTGAAAAATGAAAGTGAATTTGCTCAGTCATGTCCGACTCTTCGCTACCCCATGGACCGCAGCCCACCAGGCTCCTCCGTCCATGGGATTTTCCAAGCAAGAGTACTGGAGTGGGGTGCCATTGCCTTCTCCAAAAAAGAGTATAAAGACTTAAAAAAGATAAAGAGAGAGATAGGGATAAGAGGAGAGACAGAAGGGGAGAAGAAAGCACTGATAGTTTGGACTCCATCCTAAGTTCTATTTGTTTGTCACTAGCTTGCTTCATGGGCTTCTCAGGTGGCTCAGTGGTAAAGAATACACTTGCCAACATAGGAGATGCAGGTTTGATCCCTGGGTTGGGAAGATCCCCTGGAGAAAGAAATGTCAACCCACTCCACTATTCTTGCCTGGGAAATCCCATAGGCAGGCTACAGTCCACAGGGTTGAAAAAGAATCAGACATGACTTGGCGAATAAACAACAACAGCTTGCTTCATAAGTTGCTTCCTCTCTTTAGTCTCAATTTTTTAATACACCGTGACTGCTGAGCAAAATAAAAATTCTAGGTTTATTAACTTTCTCTAAGTGAAAAATGGGTGAGAAATGGGATGTTAAGGTTATTCAAAAGTTAATATAGGTAACATATATAACTATTATTAATAATAATAGTATCTTTGTATGATTTCTTAGATTTCAAAGCACTTTTCAATATAACATCTCATTTTTTTCTTCCTCCAGTTCCACAAGGAAGGAGGGCATGTATCATAAGATGAAACTGAGAACCAGGGCTATTTTGTAGCAGAATTGGGACTTAAAGACTAGCTCTGACTCTAACAAACCATGCTAACTTTCTAATTTGTAAGTAATTAAAGTAATGGAACACACCCAGAAAAAAGAATATAAGGACTTTTTTTTTTTCTGAAATCAAGATATGTTAATTAACAAACAGATCTCCAGCAAAGACTTTCTCTTGGCAGACAAAGACACAGGAGCTCTTTGGGAGATAATTGCACTGAATGTTTACATTTTGATATTATGTTCATTCTCCTTTGAATGGAACAGTGGAGTAAGTTGAAAGGCACTTGGAAGGCAGAAAGTGGCCTTCTGTTGGTACTGAACACCACAGCTATGCATTTGGAATTTTTTAATCTATGCTGAAATTTCTAACAAACTAATCATGCTTAATTGTATTAATTTACTAATCAAATGGTTTACTTGAAAGTGGCTTTTAACACCTGACATAGATAAACAAGTAGATTTGTATTGATATTTTAAGCTATGATTCATCCTTTTATGAAGGAATTTAAGTGTTTTGAAACATTTTTATTTTATTGTCCATTCCAAGAATAGGATAAAGAGGTAACAAAAATATTACCCAACGAATTTATCCTCCACAGCAAATTCTGAAGGCAACCTTCCAAGACGCTTGCATATTTCTTTCTTTAAATCACAGAAGATGGAAGAGGCGCAAGAGGCCCACAAGTTATTTCTCTAGTCTGTCTTCTACCTTTATGTTATCCTCAGTAAATGATCAAAGAATTTGGAGACCACCTAGCTCAGTCTCTTCACTTTTAAGCAAAGAACCTGAAATCTGCATAAGGGAAGAAAGCATATCTATTCTATCTTGTTTTTCCCCCACTATATCCCCATTCCCTAGCACATGACATTATATTCCCTTTTTGGGTAGTGACTATATGAGACCTAGAAACACTGGATGATCTACCTAATATCACTGAGCAGATGGTGAGCAAAGTGAAGACTAAACCCCAAGTAAATTACAATCACTTGAAAAATAGGCCACTGAAGCACTGAGAATCAACTTTGCAACCAAGACTTTCCAAAATTATCTAAAGCAATAAATCACTTGGTGTCTTTGATTCAAATTTCAACACAAAATACTTTTTTTTTCCCTATTGCTTTGAGGTATACTAACAATTGTCTACCTATTTGCATTTTTTGAAAAGGGTTATTTGAAGCAATACACCCACATATCCATACTGAAGGGTCAATAAAATAATCTCTTACAATGAAATTTACAGTTGAAACTGGATTTGAATCCATGAAAGTTATGACCAACCTAGATAGCATATTGAAAAGCAGAGACATTACTTTGCCAACAAAGGTCCGTCTAGTCAAGGCTATGGTTTTTCCAGTGGTCATGTATGGACATGAGAGTTGGATTGTGAAGAAAGCTGAGCGCTGAAGCACTGATGCTTTTGAACTGTGGTGTTGGAGAAGACTCTTGAGAGTCCCTTGGACTGCAAGGAGATCCAACCAGTCCATTCTAAAGGAGATCAGTCCTGGGTGTTCATTGGAAGGAATGATGCTAAAGCTGAAACTCCAATACTTTGGCCAACTCATGTGAAGAGTTGACTCACTGGAAAAGACTCTGATGCTGGGAGGGATTGGGGGCAGGAGGAGAAGGGGACGACAGAGAATGAGATGGCTGGATGGAATCACCGACTCGATGGACATGAGTCTGGGTGAACTCCAGGAGTTGGTGATGGACAGGGAGGCCTGGCGTGCTGAGAATCATGGGGTCATAAAGAGTTGGACACGACTGAGCGACTGAACTGAACTGAACTGAACTCAAGTATTTTGTTTCTGCTTTGGGGGAAACAAAGCTGCACAGATCACTAATAGATTTTCATCTCCTACACGTGCCTGCATGCTCAGTCATGGCTGACTTTTTGTGACCCCCATGGACTATATAGCCTACCAGGCTCCTCTGTCCATGAAATTTTCCAGGCAAGAATAATGAAGTAGGCTGACACTTCCTTCTCCCAGAGGTCATCCCAACCCAGGAATTGAACTTGCATCTCCTGCATTGGCAGATGGACTCTTTACCACTGAGCCACGACATCGTTCTCAGTCCTAGTTGTACACCAAGAATCTGTCCCTGGGGACTTCCCAGGGAGAAGTGGTTGAGAATCTGCCTTGCAATGCAGGGGACTCTGGTTTGATCCCTGGTTGGGCAACTAAGATCCCACATGCTGTGGAACAACTGAACCCAAGTGCCCCGAAGCCTAAACACCACCACTAAAGAGTCGGTGCACTGCAAGGAAAGATCTTCCATGATGCATGGAAGATCTTGCCTGCCCAACTAAGACCCAACACAGTCAAATAAACAAATAAATAAAATTTGTCACAAAAGAAGAAAAACATGTGCCTGACTCCCATTCCCAAAAATTGTAATTTAATTGGTTAATGCTGGTGGAGGATAGATTGATTTTTTTCATTTTTTATTTTTTATAGCTTATTAAGATATAATTCAGCTTCCCTGATAGTTCAGTTGGTAAAGAATCCACCTGCAATGCAGGAGACCCTGGTTCAATTCCTGGGTCAGGAAGATCTCCTGGAGAAGGAATAGGCTACCCACTCCGGTATTCTTAGACTTCCCTTGTGGCTCAGCTGGTAAAGAATCTGTCTGCAATGCAGGAGACATGGGTTTGATCCCTGGGTTGGGAAGATACCCTAGAGAAGGGAATGGCTACCCACTCCAGTATTCTGGCCTTGAGAATTCCATGGACTACAGTCTACGGACCTGCCTCTTGAGAAACCTGTATGCAGGTCAGGAAGCAACAGTTAGAACTGGACATGGAACAATAGGAAAAGGAGTACTTCAAGTCTGTATATTGTCACCCTGTTTATTTAACTTATATTCAGAGTACATCATGAGAAACGCTGGGCTGGATGAAGCACAAGCTAGACTCAAGATTGCCAGGAGAAATATCAATAACCTCAGATATGCAGATGATACCACCCTTATGGCAGAAAGTGAAGAGGAACTAAAAAGCCTCTTGATGAAAGTGAAAAAGGAGAGTGAAAAAGTTGGCTTAAAGCTCAACATTCAGAAAATGAAGATCATAGCATCTGGTCCCATCTCTTCATGGGAAATAGATGGGGAAACAGTGGAAACAGTGTCAGATTTTATTTTTGGAGGGGTCTCCAAAATCACTGCAGATGGTGATTGCAGCCATGAAATTAAAAGACGCTTACTCCTTGGAAGGAAAGTTATGACCAACCTAGATAGCATATTGAAAAGCAGAGACATTACTTTGCCAACTAAGGTCCGTCTAGTCAAGGCTATGGCTTTTCCAGTGGTCATGTACAGATGTGAGAGTTGGACTGTGAAGAAAGCTGAGCGCCGAAGAATTGATGCTTTTGAACTGTGGTGTTGGAGAAGACTCTTGAGAGTCCCTTGGACTGCAAGGAGATCCAACCAGCCCATCCTGAAGGAGATCAGTCGTGGGTGTTCATTGGAAGGACTGATGCTAAAGCTGAAACTCCAATACTTTGGCCACCTCATGCAAAGAGCTGACTCATTGGAAAAGACCCCGATGCTGGGAGGGATTGGGGGCAGGAGGAGAAGGGGACGACAGAGAATGAGATGGCTGGATGGCATCACCGACTTGATGGACATGAGTTTGGGTGAACTCCGGGAGTTGGTGATAGACAGGGAGGCCTGGCATGTTGCGATTCATGGGGTCACAAAGAGTCGGACACAACTGAGCAACTGAATTGAACTGAACTGAACTGAACAGTCTATGGGGTTGAAAACAGCTGGACATGATTGAGAAATTTCATGTTCAAGATATAGTTCATATACCATAAAACTCACCTTTTTTAAAAGTTCACCCTTTTAAGTATATAATTCAACGACTTTTTATTACAGTCACAAAGTTGTGAATGGATCATCACTATCTGATTCCAAAATACTTCATTACTCCCCACAAAAATCTCATACCCATTAGCTGCCCCTCCGCATTCCTTCTTTTTTCCAGCCCTTGGCAATCACTAATCTATTTTCTATCTCTATGGTTTACCTATTTCCATATAAATGGGATCATGTAGTATGTGTTCTTTTATGTCTCGCTTCTTTCACATAGCATGTTTTCAAGGTTGATCTATGTGGTACCATGTATCAGAACTTCATTCCTTTTCATGGCCAAATGATATCACACTGTATGGATATACCACATTTTTCTTCATTGATCAGTTGTTTCCACTAGTTGGCTATCTTATGAAGGCTGCTATGAACATGTACAAGTTTTTGTGTGGATGAGCATTAACAATTCTCTTGGGTGTATGCCAGGAGTGGAACTGATGGTCATGATGGAAACTCTATATTTAACTTGTTGAGGAACTGCCAAAATGTTTTCTAAAGCAACTGCACCATTTTACATTCCCACCAGCAGCATATAAAGGTTCCAATTTCTCCACAAGCTTTCCAACACTTGTTGCTGTCCATCTTTTTATTATTATTATTATTATTATTATAGCCATCTTAGAGATGTGAAGTGGTATTTCTTTATGGTTTGATTTGCATTTCCCTGATGACTAATGATGCTGAGCATTTTTTCATGCACTTGTTAGCCATCTGTATATCCTTTTTAGTGAAATGTCTATTCAGATCATTTGCCCATTTACCTGAATTATCTTGTTAGTATTGAGTTGTCGGAGTTTTTTACATATTTTTGATGCACATTCCTTTTATCAAGATATGTGATTTGCAAATATTTTCTCCTGATTCTGTGTGTTGCCTTTGGCATTAGTTTAATAACTCCCCCAGGTGATTCTAATATTTAGTCAGGATTGAAAACTGCTATAGCCTAAGAGAGTTCTCAAGCTGACAGCACATTAGTCACCTGGGAGCTTAAGAAACTCTTGATTCTCGGGCCAATTAAATCAGAATCTCTGGGTATAGGACCCAGACATCAGTCTATTTTAAATTTCTCAGGAGATTCTAATGTGGCTTAACAGTTGAAACTCATTTCTTACCCCCAATTCATGGGCTTCCACAGGCTTTTCCAACCTTATTTCCTCAAACCAAAACCCCCCAGGTTAGCCAGATCACCTAAGGTACCTTCCCAGGACACACTGTGAGTGCCTCTCTGTGTACTTTTCTCAGTGACTCTTTGGCCTACAGTGTCTCTCTTTTCTTAGGTCTCAAAACTATCACTCTCTGTTCTACCTTTTGAATATCTCTTGTTTCAGAGGCTTCCAGTTGTTTAGCTTTTGATCTGCATGTATTTTCTCTACACCCCTAGTTTCCAAGTCTCCTCTGAGCAAGGACAAGAGGTTACACTTTTTTGTACAATACTGCCTGAATAAGGGAGTCTCATTAAATAATTGACAAGTGAAAGATGGTGATAAGACTGTACCATTCCTAGCAGCTAACTCTGCCTAGTATCTCATTAAGTCCTTATTCGAATCTGTGTCTCAATAGCAACTTTAACTTCATTTATTATTCACCCTAACAAATCCTCACTAAAAGCACTGAGAAGTTAATACGTAAAGACTCCAAAAGTTCAGCTTGTCTTGATAGGAAAATCCAACTCATCTTTTGTTTTATCTTCCATGGCCTTTTTCTTTGCTTACTTAGAAAGAATCACTGAGTTGGTTCTGACTGGAAGAATCAACCCCAGCAAGAAATGCTAGCATTGCCACTCCTTTTCAGGTTAGGTATCTGTATTTCTGCCTATTGAGGACCCCAGGAAGTGTGTTTCCGTGACTAATTACTTGAATTTTGTTCTAATGAGCATTCAAATTCTTCCTGATATTCCTTTGAAAGCTGATGTAAGAAAAAAACATGAGAGTAGAATTTCTTTGCAGAGATTTTTTCAAAGGAGGGTGCAGAGGCGGGCGCATGGGCAAGACAACTGAGTAAGGCTAAAGAGAAATCCTGGATCACTGGTCAGTTTGGCTTCCTCCTCCCAGCACCCACAGTGACATGGAGAGGGAAGGAGGGAGAGAAGCTCAAGCATCTACACTCCAGGAGTTTGCTTAGTGCATCTTGATAACTCGGGTGTGACACCCTTCCAAGATGCACTGGGAGAGAGAAACCAATTTCCCAAAGGGGAGCAGGGCTCAGCTTCTATCCTTGGGCAGCTCAGAATCTGGTGGGGAAGAAAGATACATAAACAGACAGCTCCTTTTTTTTTTCTTTAATTGGAGGATAGTTGCTTTACAATGTTGTGTTGGTTTCTGCCGTACAACAATGTGAATCAGCTCTAAGTATACATATATCTCCTTCCTCTAGCGCCTCCTTCTCACTTCACCTTCCATCCCACTCCTCTAGGTCGTCACAGAGTACAAAGCTGAGCTCCCTGTGCTGAACAGCAGCTTCCCACTAGCTGCTGTATTTTACACATGGTAGAGTATATATGTCAATACTACTCTTAATTCGTCCCACCCTCTCTTTCCCCCACTCTGCCCACAAGTCCGTTCGCTATGAACAGTTACTCTGAAAACAGTGGCACAGTGAGCTGCGTTAGTAGGGGCAATGAGGGAACCAGCTAAAGATTTCCGGATGAGCTGACTGCTGACCTGAGTCTTCTAAGGATTATGCAGATGTTGATTCAGCACATTTTTATTAAGTTAAAGTTTCCTAGCTGAGTCTTTGTTTTAGGGGATGTGGGTGAGGTAGGGGACTGTGGGAAAGATAAAGACAAAGAGAAAAATACAGAGTAAGGCAAGTGTTGGGAATTGCAGCTACCTCCATTTGCTGGACCTGAGTTGTTAAAGACAAGGTTGGCAAAGTGAGCACAGTTCATAGCTTGGGCTCTCTCCTGCAGATGATGAGGACCTGCTGAAGGAGTTTAAGCAGAAGAGTCGTACATACAAGTTTTCATTTTATATAGATCCCTGTAGCATAAATGTGGAAGGTAAATTTAAAGAGAACAAGAGTGAAAATATGGAGACCAGTTAGGATGCAATTGCAGTAGTCTAGGATCACTTTCCTGCATTGGAGAAGGAAATGGCAACCCGCTCCAGTGTTCTTGCCTGGAGAATCCCAGGGACTGGGGAGCCTGGTGGGCTGCCATCTATGGGGTCACACAGAGTCAGATACGACTGAAGTGACTTAGCAGCAGCAGCAGCAGCAGGCAAGAGATGATAAGGGTCTGAACTATGGTTATAAAGAAGTGGGTGAACTCAAGAAATACTTACAGGCTAAAATTGGCAGAACTCAGCATGGGCTTAGATGTGGTGAGTGAGGGAGTTAAAAATGCTGTCCTCAGACCACACAGACCAACCAGTAAGTAACCCTGTTTTCCTTTTGCCTATGTCTTCATTCATTACATGACCAGAATAGACAACTCAATAACTGAGGGGAACTTTGGACGTCTGGGCTGTGAGGAAGACATTCTTCCAGCGTAGGGGATCATTGCAAAGAAAAAGCAAATTCCCCCAAAGCTTCCCAGGCCCACAGTCAACCCCATGGAGCTTAGTCAGTATTTGCTCTTTTTCAGAAGGGAGAAGCAGTGGTCATCCTCTGCTTTCCTTCACAAAGCATAATACAATGAGAGAAATGAAAGATAGATTTTCTTTCTGTTTATCATGAAACCTCCAATTCAGACCTCTGCGGTGTTATTACTAGTCAATGAGATTTCTCCTGAGCCCACTCTGCTCCAGTACTACTTCAGTTCAGTTCAGTTCAGTTCAGTCCAGTCGCTCAATCATGTCCGACTCTTTGCGACCCCATGAATCGCAGCACACCAGGCCTCCCTGTCCATCACCAACTCCCAGAGTTCACTCAGACTCACATCCAGTACTACTTAGGGAAGAGCAATCCAAGATCCTAGTATTTAGGCTGGCTGTTCCCGTCAGTATTCTCCTGGTTGATGGCTTATCCAGCAATTGAGCAAGGGAAGGAAAAGTGCCTTCTTGCATGACCCTTTGTACCAATATTTTGTTGAGAAAAAGCTCAAAAAATGGTTAAATGGCCATTTGAGGGAAGAGAGATATCCAGTTCATCTATCAAGGTTTACTTTCCTCTCTCTTCCATATCAGCCCATATCTTTTAAAGTTAGCAGCTATGCTTGAAGTAGTTCATTTAATATGTGCTGGTGTGGACAACAGCCTCCCAGTTTAAGGTTCAGGCTGAATTCATTCTGGCCAACAGAACCTCTTGTTTTTCAACGTGTGTAGCCTTATAGTACTTGCTCCCACCTCGGTTCATTCGTGTCCCTCATTCAGAGAAGCCTAAGTGAGAAACCAGTTCATAGGACTTCAAAATCTACATCTGCTTTAGAGAAACACCAAAGGAAGGAGATTACTTTTGGTGGTAGAAAAAGACAATCAGTTGTTCTAAGTGATATTGAATATATGTCATCACCGTGACTTCCCGTAGACACAATAATTCTGATTCCTCTTACTTTTTTCTTAAAACGGAGCATGTGTAAAAGATGCACACCCCTTACCCTGTGATACCAAAGTAATAACATGGATCCAGCGAAGCAACCAAAAACCAGAACCCCAAATGATATTTGGATTTGATACACATTTTGATTCTCTGAGTTTTAGGGATTCCACGGTACTTCAAACAATTTAGGACATATTGTAAAATTCAAGGACCTATCTAGACTCAGAAGAAGAAACCAAAGAAATATTTAGCTTCCCCATACTAAGTTCTGTTTGATTCCTTTTTGCTTTCCAGTTAGTGCTAGGAGTGGAAAGCACTCTTCTCAGGTTAATTTTTTCTTAGCAGATCCACCTTTTGCCCTGGAAAATAGTTGGTTTTCCATCTTGTGAGTAGTTAGATAAGGTCTACCTAGGTCAAACCTACTAGATTAAAAGAGAGACATTGTCAATCCATCAGTTGTATTGGCTTCTGATCTCAAAAGATTGGCTTGATTGACATGTCTCTAATTGAATTGGCAAGTTGTTTTGATGATGAATTTAGTGCTTTGCTTTTCAAAGCCTTTCCTAGCAGCTAACCCAGCTAAAGGTGTGGAGACAGGAAGCAGTAACCTCAAACCTCTTTCCCTCACAACTCCTCCTTGACAACAGGCAACATGAAGAGTAAGATGGGAGGTGAGAAGGTACTTATCTGCTGCTTATGAGCAAGGCAGTGAGAATTGAAAGATTTCCCACAGATAATCTGTGAATTTTGTGATATAGCTGACTTCTGGAAAATTGAAAGTTGCTTGTGCTTCCATGAGAAAGAGGGGAAGGGAGCTTGGTTACCAAAAACAAACCAAACAAAACTTTCCCTTTTGGCCTATTGTAAATGGGCCAATTACTATAAAAATAAACAATGCTCTGAACAGGTGGAGTGGATAACCATCTCTAAGGTGTGGTTCCAAACACCAGGGAAGGAACCCTGACCCTAAAGGACACTCCCCACCTGTTCAGTTAATGCTTTGACTTCAAAATAAAGTGAAGCCTAAAATGCAATGTGGGAAACACATTGACAAATTAGTACCTAGGGTCTATATTCATAGAGCTACAAAGTGCTTTCTCCTATTTTATCTCATATGAGCTCCAGATTAACCTGCGAAATACAGGACAGTTATCTTTACACCCATTTCATAGATGAGGAAACAGGTCCAGAAGGCCTAATTCTTCTCCAAGGTTCCTGGACAAGTATGTGACCCTTAGGACTTGGTTCATGCCTCAGGACTGCTAGTGTTTGGTGTTTTTTTTCTTAATTGAACGATAATTGCTTTACAGAATTTTCTGGTTTTCTGTCATACCTCAATAAGAATCAGCTATAGGATTCTTGTCAGCTATAGGAGCCATGTCCCCTCCCTCCCAAACCTCCTTCCCATCTCCCTCCCCATCCCACCCTCCAGCCTGTCACAGAACCCCTGTTGAGTTCCCTGAGTCATACAGCAAATTCCCATTGGCAATCTATTTAACATGTGGCATTGTCAATTTCCATATTCTATTCCCTCTACTAGTTTGCATCAAAATTTCAACATAATTTCAATGATTGTTTCTGCTGCTGCTGCTGCTGCTGCTGCTGCTGCTGCTAAGTCACTTCAGTCATGTCCAACTCTGTGCAACCCCATAGACAGTGGCCCACCAAGCTCCCCCATCCCTGGGATTCTCCAGGCAAGAACACTGTAGTGGGTTGCCATTTCCTTCTCCAAAGCATGAAAGTGAAAAGTGAAAGTGAAGTCGCACAGTCGTGTCCAACCCTTTGCGACCCCATGGACTGCAGCCTACCAGGCTCCTCCATCCATGGGATTTTCCAGGCAAGGGTACTGCAGTGGGTTGCCATTGCCTTCTCCAGTGACTGTTTCTAGACCTTCTCAAAGTTGGACCTGATTGTTGGATGGCACATAAGTGAGAATTAGGGAGGAGAATACTGTTGAGTAGAGGAGTCGGTGGAGGGGGAAGAGGACAGGACCAAGATTAGTTTCATTTTCTACCCTATTTTCCCGGAGCACCATCCTACAAAAAGTGCTCAGCTAGAAGGAAAGTTGGAGGTGATCTCAGCCAATCCCTTATTTTCAGAAGAGGCAACTGAAAACCAAGGAAGGAAATGGCTTTGTAAACAAGGTCACACAAATTCTAGAAGAGCTAAGATATAATTTACGTATTCATGATTCTAGGAGTAATGTATTAAATCATGAATGAATAGAAAACCAATTTTGTACTTTTAGCAAGACTGACTTGATTTCATGGTCATATTTAGAAAAAGTCTCACCAAACTCACTTTGTCTCTACACGAAAGATCTTGCTTACAATGTCAGAGATTACCTAAAGGTCATAGATAAAGCCCAGACAAGGCCTACAGACAGGATTGCCACTGAAATGTCTCTTATCAGTTATTTCAGATCCACAAGCAATAATTATGCCATGAAACAATTCCATTTCAGCTTGCCCAGATGTCCAAGAGAGTTTGAACACAAACATTAGTCAATACACAAAGTCACTTTCAGTCTATACTTCACTGGGCAAATCCTAACTTCAAGGCCTTTGTGAATTACACTTATTTGTCATATTTAATTTACAATATTCCATCTTTCCATTTCTTTACCATAGCACCATAGAGAAATCCAATGGCATGCAGAAGCTTGTGAACCAAAATGGGAATAGACAGCACTTAAGACTGAAGGCTGTAAGGAAGCACCAAAGAAGATAGAATACATGTTGGGTTTTTTCTTTTTTGGTCGTTTGTAAATAGTGTATTCTTTTCACTTTTTTTTGTTGGTGTATAAATGCTTCACAATGTTGCGTTAATTTCTAGTGCACAACAAACCACATCAGCTATATATATACATATATCCCCTCTCTCTGGAGCCTCCCTATCTCCCAGCTTCCCCCGCTCCCCCACTGCAATCCCACCCCTGCTGCTGCTGCTGCTGCTGCTAAGTTGCATCAGTCGTGTCCAACTCTGTGCGACCCCAAAGACAGCAACCCACCAGGCTCCCCCGTCCCTGGGATTCTCCAGGCAAGAACACTGGAGTGGGTTGCCATTTGCTTCTCCAATGCATGAAAGTGAAAAGTGAAAGTGAAGTGGCTCAGTCGTGTCAGACTCTTAGCGACTCCATGGACTGCAGCCCACCAGGCTCCTCCATCCATGGGATTTTCCAGGCAAGAGTACTGGAGTGGGGTGCCATTCCCACCCCTATAGGTTTTCAAAGAGCACAGAGCTGAGCTCCCTGTGCCTTACAGCATACATGTTTCTTTACCAACATCATTTTTCTTCAGAACTTCCCAAGAACTTCATTGGGGCCCATTCTGTCAGGAAGATCTGCTGGAGAAGGAAATGGCAACCTACTTCAATATTCTTGCCTGGAAAATCCCATGGACAGAGGAGCCTGGTGGGCTACAGTCCATGGGGTCACAAAGAGTCAGACATGACTGAGCAACTAATACTTTTCTTCTGAACATCACAATCAGAGTTTCTTCTGCCATTCAACAATCAGATTGTAAAGATCTTAATCACCTTGTTTCCTTTTTAAAAATTTTAACTGAACAGAATTTAGCATGTTAGGCAGGAACCAAAAAAAAAAAAAAAAAAAATGAAATCCTTCTCTTCTCAACCATCTTGCCCTGTGATGTTTGTGAACATACTGTGAAGGTGACACTGGTTCCCCTGGCACAGAACACCTCCCCCTGACCACAGAGCTGGTGAAGTTACCGTAACTTTCCTCAAATCACATTTCCTGTTCATGCCAGGGATACCCTTCCACACGTGGCCATCTGACCACTGACTCCTTTTTCAGGCTCCACAAAGGGCAGGTGGCTCACAGTCCAGCCCATTATTTGCTCAGGAACTTAGAAGACAAACTGTGCTTCCTTGGAGGTCAGGGACCCAGACATCTGAGGCTCTGGTAACTCTAGCTGGTGGCTTGGTTTCACACAGATGTGAGAAAGAACACAAAACATTCAGGCTACAGCGTCTCTCACCATCCTTTTCAGTGAAAACAAAGAGGAAAACAAAGCTATCAAACTTTGAAAGGCTCCAGACTCTCTGAAATCCATATTAAAACAGGGAAATAAAAAAAGGGGTAATTCACACGATGTTTCAAAATAACTTTGGTGTCATTTCATCTAGTTTTCTATTGATTGTCATCTTGAAACTCTCCTCATTTTCATAAGGAATAAATATTGATGGGAAGCCCCTCCCATCAAAAGGGCTTTGAAAAAGCATAGTCCATGTATGTATACTTTGTCTCATTCAGAAAACAGCACACTCAAAACTGGGCAATAGGAGGTGAGTAATTTATAATAATAATAGGAAAAGACTGTTGACAAAGGTTTGGAAGCACAAGATATAGTATCAGTTTGGCCAAAACGTTCACAGCTTACAGAAAAACCCAAACTAACTTTTTGGCCAACCCAATACTAGAACCTGTAGCTAAAAGCGGCCAAGTTATAACCACCCCCAGATCTAAAGGGACAAGGGGAGGGTAAGGTTCCCAGAATCAGAAGGAAAAGAGAGTCACGTAAAGGAGGCCACCATGACAGAAGCAATGACTTCTGTAGGGAAAAACAGTCAGGCCAAGCCACAAGCCCTGCCCGGGATTGTGTAAGCACCACTGTCAATTATATGTGTACATTAAGTCTTACCAAGAGCAAGTGTGACTTTCAAACAAAACCTAAAGAGACCTTAGTTCAAACAAGTACCTACAAGACAGATGATAATAGAAACAGAAATAGAAGCTTCTATTGACCCTCACCAGTCTAAGCACCACCTTTAGCCTTGATCTGTGTTTTCACATGGCCAGACGCTGTACTGTAGAGGACAGTCGTCCTTGGCCTTTTAAAACCTTGCTGTGCTCCAGGCAGTTGTCAGAAAGTAACTCAGAGGTCAGAGAGGGACAAAAAGTCCCATCCAAGCACCTAGATCTAAGGCACTAATTCTTGAGAGAGAAAAATTATCAATACGATCAACGAATACTTTCTGAAAAGAAATTTTGATGTGTCAGAAAATTACTCTTTGGTATTCCGACTTCTACCTTGACAATGTCAAGCTTTCACTCAGCAATTAAGTAATGGGGCCTACTGTACTAGGTTTCTGGGAGATGGGAAGATGCAAAGATGCAGTCTCTCCCTTCTAGGAGAGATCCTAAGGCAGCTTCACAATTAGCTATGCTCCAAAGCCAGGTACAATATGTGAGGCCTGTAGAGGGTCACTAACAGTTGTGCGGGAAGAGCCCTTGTTTCCAGACATGAGTCTGCTTTTGTGAAGACTGGGGTTTAACTGGGCCATGAACTTCTGGGCAAATTTAGACAGGCTAAGGTGAAGGAAATGCCCTTTAGTGTAAGAGTTTATTGGGGATCAGCTGAACATTGTATCTACATAGAAGGAAAATAAGTGAAGATGCATGATGCCTCATGGCGAGCTTTTGATGCCAAGAAAAAGGCACATGGATTTTACTAGAAAGACAATGGGAGACACTGAAAACACCTGAGCTGAGACTAAGGTAGTAAGTGCTGCTTTGGCAAGGTTAGCACAACAGCAGGGAGCACATTAGCCAGGACTGAGGATGGGGCGGAGGCAGAGACGGGTAAGATCTAAGCCAACAGCATCACTGTGAGCTCCTAGGGCCTGAGGCTCAGAGGCAGCAGCTGAGATAGAAAGGGTGGGCAAGGTGTTGGTACTGGGTTATGCTTGGTGATGGTGAGCAGGAATCAAAATGACGTGTAGCTCATGGACTAGAGAGACCAGTGACAAAATTAGCTAAATGAAGAGAGGAAATTTGTTTGGGAAAAAGCTGTTGGGTTTTACATATGTTGTGTTTGAAGGGCAGGTAAGGCATCCTAGAGGAAAAGTCCAGGAGTTTGACGAGTCGGACTACAGCTCAAGAAAATCAAAGATAGACACATACATTGAAATGTCATCTATATTAGGGCAATAGGTATTATTAAACCTGCTAAATAAACACTGCCTGTACCATAATCCATCCCCATCATTCAGAGACATTACCCAGCCACATACATACAAAGCAACAGAAACTTGAGTGGTGGGACTTTTCTGGCAGTCCAGTGGTTAAGACTTCACCTTCCAATGCAAGGGGGTGTGGGTTCAATCCCTGATCGGAGTGCTAAGATCCCACATGCCTCACCACCAAAAAACACGAAACAAAAGCAATACTGTAACAACTTCAATGGACCCGTAAAAAATGGTCAACATCAAAAAATCTTAAAAAAGGAAAAACTTGAGTATGATGGGACTCAGGCCCCACCATCAAGGCTTTGCGTTATCCTCTCAGCTCCTAATGCTGGAAAGATCATCTAAGAGGACAACATCACAGGGCATCGTAATTTATATAAAAGAGTTACTTATGACAAAAGTTGGAGCTTCCCAGTGGCTCAATGGTAAAGAACCCACCTGCCAATACAGGAGACATAGTTTCAATCCCTGGGTCAGGAAGCTTCCCTGGAGTGGGACATGGCTACCACTCCAATATTCTTGCCTGGAAAATTCCATGGATAGTGGAGCCTGGTGGGCTGCAGTCCATGAACTGAGCAGCTGCGCATGGATGATACCAAAAGCCACCAGACCAGTCTAAAAGTCAAACTTTAAAATGTTGCTTATAGTTCAAGTGGTAGATAACCAGGATTTTATAACTTTCTACATAAAGAATATGGCAGTAATTCAGTTAACAGATGCCCATAGGTGTCAATGAACTGGCTGTATTAATATATTGTATTCTAAATACATATTTTAATCCGGTAACCAAATCTTGGAACCTTGTTTTCCTCCTGAGCCACCATCATTCCGAGTCCTCATTCAAAACAACTCTGTAAAGACAACAGTACTTTTTTCCTGTTTCTTTCTCCCTAAATCTTTGGGTGTGTGTGCTCAGTTGTGTCCAACTCTTTGTGACCCCATGGACTGGAGCTCACCAGGCTCTTCTGTCCATGGGAATTTTCCAGGCAAGAATACTGGAGTAGGTTGCCATTTCCTACTCCAGGGGGTCTTCCTGACCCAGGGATCAAGCCCTCATCTCTAGTGTCTCCTGCACTGGCAGGCAGGTTCTTTACCACTGCGCCACCTGAGAAGTCTACACCTTTGAGAAGTCCGCTTAGGGTCACCTTGACTCATTCAGAATCTTCTAGGTAAGTCATCACCTGGAAGTTCAAAAAATAATTAGTGTTCAACCTTAGCATATGTAGGAAGATGGTGAGAACAAAGCCAATATTGTTCCCCAAAACCCTGCTGTCATTTCTAAGCATATTAGCTGATTCACAATCTCTCCAATTTCCAAGGTGACCAGTTATAGTTCTTGTGTTTTCCCTATTATAAGAGCATCCACAAAGGGGTGGGGTGATCTGGTTGCCTTGCTAGAGCTAATAAAAGCTAAACCTTTTATCCCATTTAAGAAAAATTTTTAAGCCAGAAATAGACCTGAAATGTCTTCTTGTCCCAATCCCGTTGTATATCAGATGAGGAAATGAAGGCCTAGAAAAGTTAAGTCATAGTGTAACAAACTAAAACTCTTCATCATATTCCCCTCTCTTGATAAATCAGGGGTTTTAGCTTTTGAGTTTGGAAAAAGAATAACAGTCACATTCCCCCTAAAGCCAAGGGCAAGCCGCCATGTCCTTCCTCTGAAAAACACAAACAAACAAACAAAACACAGATGCCAAGATTAACATCCCTGACTGGAAGCTGGAGCCCTGCCCATGATGCTGGGGAGGCTTGGTCTGAACCTTGTGATACTGTTATCAAAGCTGTGAGCTGAGGCCAAGTCTAGCCACATGTACAGTTTTGAAGACTCAAGCAAATTTATGGTACAAACCAACTAACTCTTCAAAGTTAAGGTATGTACTGTCCCAGTCACCATTGTTGAGATAGGTTTAACACAATGACCTATCTTGAGAGAAATCAAATATATATATATATATATAATTATATTTATACACACACACACACACACACACACACACACACACATACACACACACATATATATCTATTTCACAAACGTTTTCCATGTCAGGTTTGCCAGTGTGGAATCACTCGTCTACCCTGGCTTCATCCTCACACATCTCTCCCTCTGTAAACCTCTTCCCTTCCTCCCATTCTTCTTAGACCATTCTTCTTAGTGCATTCTTCTTTCCTCTCCTCTTTCTGATGCTCCCATTCTCCAAATCTCTGTCCCCATCTCCTCAAAGAAAATTGCCCCCATTCTCTTGCTTTTCTCTCTCTCTTCCTCTTTCCTTTCTTAATAGCCTTCTCTCCCTACCACCCATGCAACACACACACACATTCAAGACCAACACGTGGCTCCTTCCACATGTCAAATGTAATTAAGTCATTTGGCTTGGAAACATTACATGTGGACTATGTACAAATTACTATGATAAACTCTATAGGTGATATAAGTTCCTGATGGTCTTCACTTTATCTAGAAATTTCCTCTCCTTTTCACTATCTCGTTTTTATCCCCCTCCATCTCTTCTCAACCCTTTGAAGAGTTATCTTCCTTCACCATCTCTGCCTAAACTCAAAAAACCCCAAATGGCCTCCTTTCAGCCAAAATCAATAATCTTTCCAGGGCTTCCCTGGTGGCTCAGTGGTAAAGAATCCACCTGCCAATTCAGAAGACATAGGTTCAATCCCAGGCTCAGGAGGATCCCCTGGAGAAGAAAATGGCAACCCACTCCAGTATTCTTGCCTGGGAAATCCCACGGACAGAGGAGCCTAGCAGGCTACAGTCCATGGGGTCACAAAAGAGTCGGACATGACTTAGCAACTAAACAACAGCAATGACTTTGTGCGTCTGTGTGTGTGTTATTCACTCCTCCTTCCCTTATACAATCAATGTATTAACCATTGCCTCTGTTTGAAACTCTGCTTTTGGCTCTGGCGACATTCCATGAGCCTCGTTCCCCTCTTCTCTCTCCAAAACACTCTTTGTCCCCTTCACTAGCTCAGCCTCCTCTTCAGCTAAGCCCTAACTAGGCCTGTTTTCCAAACTTCATTCAACTGTCTGTTTTTCTATAGCTGTCCCCTCTCCTTTCTACTAGCCATCAATTTCCATCACTTCAACTTTATTCCAAAGTTGAGGATTCCTAAATGTTTTCTTCTTACCTGGTTCCCATATCTTCAGCTATGTACTGACATCTCAAGTCTTTACTTCAAACTCAGTACATCTAAACTTAAACACTGTTTTCATCCAAAACTCAGCTGAACAACAAAATCTTGGTTTCAGGTGGTAACACCACCATTCCTTTTAAGCCAAAATCTTGACATCATTCTTTATCCTTCCTTCCCTTTCACAAGCCAGGTACTAAGCCCTGAAAGATCTACTTTCAAAATATCTCTCAGGACAGTCACTTCTTTTTATTTCCACCTTTGCCCAAATCCTATGACCCTCTTCCTGACAAAGTGACAGAGTGACATGATCTCCTGGTCACTAGTCTCCATACATTCTAGATCATCCTGCTTCTGCAACCTGTCAGCTGCTTCCCAATGTCTTGAAAATGAAGTTTGAATTTTCATTATGAGCATTCAATCTTTTTGACCTGACTCAAACCCATCACTCCAAGCCTCTATACCTTCAGACTGGCCATCTGTTCCAAGAACATGGAATGATAATCCTGGTATAATTTCTTCATTTGTATTTCTTCTCCTTCCTGAGGCAACATAGCATTGGTAAGAACATGAACCCTGGAGCAAGAGTGCCTGGACTGACTCACTGATTAGCTGCGTGACCACAGATAAGTTGTTCTATCCGCTCCATGCTTCAGTTTTCCTGTCTTACAGACAAGAGAATCACTGTAACTACTTCAAAGGATTTAGGGAAAGAATAAATGATTTAATACAGAGAAGGCCAGATAAAACAGTGTATGGAACATTATAAGTGTAAAATAAATATTAGCTAGCAATTATTATTAATAACATCATGCATTCACATCTTATCTAGCTTTAAAGTCCAGCTTAACTCCCAGATTTCCATAAAAGCTTCTATATTAACCTTACTAATTATTTTACAGGCATCCCTGGTGGCTCAGAGGGTAAAGCGTCTGCCTGCAATGCAGGAAACCGGGGTTCGATTCCTGGGTCGGGAAGATTCCCTGGAGAAGGAAATAGCAACCACTTCCTCTTTTTAGTTCATTTGTTTCCTTCTTCAACAAATATTTGCCCAACACCCACAACACATCCTACACTGTACATAGTTTTGAGGTTATAAGGATGGATATGATACAATCCTGTCTGTAAGGAGCTCACAGTCTAGAGGAAAAACACAGATGTACCAGCACACAATAATAATTTTAGGAATCCTGATGAGGAAAGAAGTCCCTCACTTTGCCATGTAGAGTCTCAGAGAAAAACTTCTTAGGTGAGAGGAGTAGGGAACATAATGGATTACAAAAATAATATATGTAAATCCATTATAGCATCAAATAGCATGATGAAGTAGGAAACTTCCAAGTTTTATTTATCTGTTTCCAGCTGTTATATTCTGTTATATATAGTCTTTCCAACTAGAGCTGAAGTCTCTAAAAGCACAGAGAACTACTTAATTACAGTAGCAATTCTTGTGTGCTAATTAAGTCCATATCTCTTTTCCTGTTTTTATATTCCTTCAGGTCCCAATAGAAATTGAAATACAAGAGAAATTTAACAGATATGCTAGATTGAGTTACACTCCCATTGGGACTCCTCTTACAAGACCATAGGAAAGACTGAATACCAAGGGAATGCTTCCTCGGGGAGATGGATCTTGCACTAAAGACTTAAAGTGAAAGTTGATTAGCATTTGGATGCATGGAAAGGAGGCATGCATGCTCAGTCGTTAAGTCACTGCTGACTGTCTGCAATCCCATTGACCATAGCCCACCAGGCTCCTCTGTCCATGGGATTTCCCAGGCAAGAATACTGGAGTGGGTTGCCATTTCCACCTTCCATTCTCTCTTCCATGGAAAGGAAGAGGGAATCCAAAATGGAAACAGCATCAGAAAGGTCATAAACATGGAGTACAGGTGTGTGAGACAGTGAAGAAAGCCACAATATAAGAAAGGGTTAAGGATCTTATACTAGGATATGAAAGGAGATAGATTAGGTAAGTAAAATGGGTCCAGTCTAAAAGCGTCCCAAAATGCCAGGAAACATTGCAATGTCATCTTCTAGTAGCATCTTCTAGGAACCATCAACACAACTTCCTTTTCGATAAATTGAGAGATGTCTAAGTTTCCTCTATCTTTAAAAAAGTCTGTGGTTGAATTCAGCAATTCTATGGATGCTTCAGCTTATACCTGTTTTCCTTAAAATCTATTAGTATAGATAGGAAATCATTCACAGTGTTCCTAAATTGAAAGAGAAAAAAAAATCTGGAAAGATTTCACAATTTTCATTTTTAACTTCACTGAAGCTCAAACTGGGTTTTGTATCAGTCACACAACCTAAAACAACATGTTGTTATTGTTTAGTCCTTAAGTGGTTTCCAACTCCTTTGCTACCCCATGGATGGTAGCCTACCAGGCTCCTCTGTCCCTGGGGTTTCCTGGTGAAGGATACGGGAGTATTCTGCCATTTCCTTCTCCAGGGCATCAATCCAACCCAGGAATCAAACCCACGTCTCCTGCATTGGCAGGTGAATTCTTTACCCCTGAGTCACCAGGGAAGCCGTAGAAGATGTTAATAAATACCTGTTCAATGATAACACGAAGATCTGTCTTCCCAAGGCGTAAGAGGGAGCAGGCACTTCAGAGAAGAGTAACTTACTAATACCCATGTTAGTCTCCCCAAGAGCCTTATGGTGGGAGGAAACATTCTTCTCCTAAGATTCCATTCTGACCCACTTTCTATAAGATAGAGTCTGTGAATCACAAATGGAATCCTCCTGGACTCAACATTCCTGAAGCTGGTCTAAATTATGTACCCTTCTTACTAGTCCTGTTCAATTTCAAAGCAAGTCATCAGGGTTACACAGAAGCTGCAAATACAGCCACAGTGATGTTCTGACACTTCAGTTCAGTTCAGTTCAGTCGCTCAGTCATATCCGACTCTTTGTGATCCCATGACTTGCAGCACGCCAGGCCTCCCTGTCCATCACCAACTCCCGGAGCTCACTCAAACTCAGGTCCGTCGAGTCCGTGATGCCATCCAGCCATCTCTTCCTCTGTCGTCCCCTTTCCCTCCTGCCCCCAATCCCTCCCAGCATCAGAGTCTTTTCCAATGAGTCAACTCTTCGCACGAGGTGGCCAAAGTACTGGAGTTTCAGCTTTAGCATCATTCCTTCCAAAGAACACCCAGGACTGATCTCCTTTAGAATGGACTGGTTGAATCTCCTTGCAGTCCAAGGGACTCTCAAGAGTCTTCTCCAACACCACAGTTCAAAAGCATCGGTTCTTCGGCGCTCAGCTTTCTTCACAGTCCAACTCTCACATCCATACGTGACTACTGGAAAAACCATAGCCTTGACTAGACGGACCTTTTTTGGCAAAGTAATGTACACGTCAAATATCCCTAAGCAATGAAAAACTCTATCTTTTCAAGTTAAAACAAAATCACCCACCTAAGTTCTTAGCAGGGGAATCTAAGTCATTGTTAAAAATGTAACATGTGTCCATAATTAATATTCTTGTTTGAGTGAGTGGGTAATGACTAGGAGTTACTCTTATAATCAATACATTACATGGTAGATTGTGAACCAACAAGGTGACTCAGATATGCAGAAAGGGGCTCACGATTAGATTAGAGATCAGAGTGAGATGCGAGTGGGTGACTCTTACGACACCATCAGGAACTATAAACCTGGTTACCTTGGCAACCAGAGTCCCCAAGATAATGAAGATGATGACAAATGAAAAAGATGACGGTAATGGTGATGCAGAGATAAAGTCGCAGCTCAGTTAAGTAAGAAATTCACCACCACCACTCCCTTCTCAACAATGAAAATATAAGCTAAAATAACCTGAATGGTCACACACAGACTGAATTAAGATGCCTAGGAAATTAGTATTGAAATCCTAATGTCCAAGAAGTCTAAACTCTTTTTCATATCCTCTAACAAGCGGCTGAGTAGCCCTTGAACATATCCAGCCCACCTCTCTTCTAGTGCTGAGAGTCACCAAAATGAGAATTTAACAAACAAGCAATTAGATACCTACTTTCCATGGGGCCTGGGTTACCTTACTTCCGGCTTCAGGGACCAATTCTCATACAATTCTCAGACCGAAAACTCTGGGTACAATTTTTTTTCATGACAACACCATGTCATTGACCAAAAACAAGTCAAAGAAATTACCAAAAGAGACACAGATTCCTTAACACTTCTTAGAAACCAGAGACCCCTCAGTCTGTCACATAGCCACCTAGCTGTTAATTTTTTTTTCTCAAGTTCAGCATAACCGTCTACTGAGAAGTCCCAGCCTCTGTGAACTTTCATAACCAAGAAATTTCTTTTAGAAAATGGCAAACAAAGATTGAACCAAGATGAAAAGGAAAAAGGATAAATAACTGTGCTTTCAGAGGGCCTGCCCTCTGATTTTTAGACAAGAGAGTCTGCAGTGAAAATTGTGTATCGTTATCAAAGCCGATACGTGTGAATAAAGAGCTATTGTTTTAAAGATGATAAACCACAAACGGCATTTTCTTCTGGGATGTTGGTGGCATAATAATTTTCATTTTGTAAAAGTCAGCACATTGCAAGCAGGAAATACTTGGAGGAAGATAGCCACACATGATAAAAGCTGAATGGTAGCCATGGGGCATTTTGACACGAGAATTGAATAAGGATATTAAAAAAAAGGATGGTGTATGTTTAAAGGAGAGACAGTGAGGTCCTTCCCCTCCGCATAGTAAAGGTTTGAATGTGGGAGCTTCAGAATAACCATTACAGATTCATTTCTTTTTCTAATCTACCTGTGAAAATGACTCATCCTATTTCCTGGTATTGATATATTGGCACTAATTTTACAATCCTTGCTGTAAAAGTTCTTTCTGTATGGCTGCCTTTAAAAAAAAAAAAAAGTATCTTTGGGTGTAAGAACAGAGTAAAACAAATTTTTTTTTTAAATTTTTAGTTGGAAGCTAATTGCTTTACAATGGTGTGTTGGTTTCTGCTGTACACCAACATGAATCAGCTAAAAGTATACATGTGTCCCCTTCCTCTAGAGCCTCCTTCTCACCCCGCCTCACATCCTACCCCTCTAGGTGGTCAGAGCACCGGACTGAGCTGCCCGTGTTATATAGCAGCTTCCTACTAGCTAGCTATTTTATACATGGTAACGTGTATGTTTCAGTGCTACTCTCTCAATTTAAAGCAAATTCTTAATTGCACTTTGGAAATGTCCATTAATTTTACTTGAAATGACAAAAATCCCAGTCAATTTTTAGCAGTCAGAGTAACTGGCTACTATGTATTGGTTGCCATATAGACACAGCAGCCTTGCATTTTCCATGTACATCTTTCTCCCTAACTTCCCCAAGCCCAGCCTCAGGGCAATACTTTCCTGAGAGAAGTCAATGACTTTTGTGTACAACTACCTCGAGGGGTCATTTGCTGAACTAAAAATAAAGTCTTTAATTACCTTGTTTTGCTGATGGTTTTTCATTAAATACCAGTCATTTTCCTGCCTTCTGTGCCTCTCTCAGAAAAAGAAATGCTGTGGGGAATAGAGCAGCACCAGAGAAATCAATCGTGTTCAAATTGGCCATTTTGGACAGTTTCCTTGCTAAGGTTAGGGAAGAAATGAAAAGAAATGCTCTCATTGAAAAAAAAAAATGTGTTGTCCTGATTTTGGCCTTCATATTGGATGATTGGCTTGCTGGAAACAATAACCAATATTGACTGAAAAATCGATGAACAATACTGTGTATTATAGGTACCCTCCTTCTATCGTCAACCACAAATTGTTTCTCTTTCAAGGGCCTCCAGTTCTAAGCTGGATTCATAATACAAAGTCAACAAAATCCTCTGTTGTGGATCTCAACTGCACAGTTATCCAGTAAAAAAGGACATGCCATGTTAGTAAAGGAATTGTGTCGGTTAAGGTTTTCTTATGCTTCCTAAGTCACTCTTCTTTAATTTTACTCTAAAGATCTTTTATAGTGTCATTAAAATCATGAAGAATCAGGTTCAGGTTTGACCTTCATAGGATAAATATTTAAAGCTATGCTGTGAGACAAAGAGTTAGAACGTTAAAATTGGTCAAAAAAACTGTCCTTCACACACGGACACATCCACACATCTCAACACAGAGATAGCATTCGTCTTTCACAGGCCGCAAGAGGATGGCTACACTTTGAACAGAGAATTTCCTTAACTATAACTTTTTCATGGAAGGTAAAGAAGAGAGAAACAAAAGCACATGGAAGATTTTGCACCACTGATTAGAAGGGACCAGACATTTTTGTATGTTGTAATTATTTTTTCTCATAAGTTTTCTTACTGAAAGAGGCATTTTGTTTTTTTGTTTGTTCGTTTGTTTTTAAGTTTTTTTTTTTAATTTTTTCATTTTTACTTTATTTTACTTTACAATACTGTATTGGTTTTGCCATACATTGACATGAATCCATCACGGGTGTATACAAGCTCCCAATCCTGAATCCCCCTCCCACCTCCCAACCCATATTATCTCTCTGGATCATCCCCATGCATCAGCTCCAAAGAGGCATTTTGAAAGTACCTTCTCAAAAAAAAAAGAGAAAGAAATTGCCTTCTCTACCCCTTTCCTACTTTGTTAGATGGCCACTCAGCACCAAATGTTAAAAGTGATTTTGGGAGGTGAACTGGCATTTGAAACATAGATGTACCTCAAGTCAAAGACAGTTTCCATGGGTATGATCTTTTCAAGGCTTCTCTCACTATCCCCCTTTTAATAAATGTGCTAAAGGAAACATATTAAGCTTTGAGTCTTACAAAACATATCTGCAAAAGAGAGTGAATGAATTGATGATGATGGCTGTGCACAAAGAAAAGTATTTTGTAGACAGTTACCAATTTTAAATAATTTTCCGTTGGAGTGAGGCTTCTCTCTCCTTTCTGCCCATTCTTTATGGCTTAATAAACTATGAGATTTTGAATAGTCTTTAAGAATAAATTTTAGGGATCCCTTAAAAAATAGACATTGAAGATTCTTTTAAAGTATGTTTGTTAGCTCTCAGTGCTGGGTATTAACCTATCTCATCACCAGCTCATGTCTTTTATTATATCAACACCTTTTATACACAGAATTTTAAAGGTGCTCTCTGGCAATGGATGGGTGTATTGCACAGGTCGGGTAATTACACTCTTTGGAACTCAGGCACATGATATTTAAAGGACAGCAAGAAATCATGCAATCCCCATACTACCAACATAAGTGAGAAAGAAAATGGAAGATGCTGGCCTTTCATTATATCGTCAGTGGAAAAATAACTATCCTTACTTCAATATGCCGATTAACCCCTATCTGTCCAATTTTTGAGCCAAGTAGGACCATTTTCAAATTCTGAGAACAAGTTGAATGAACACCTGACTCCAGCCCACCCAAGTAAGCAACAAACTCTTTCTGTTGGGAACTGTGATTTACCAAAGATGATCTAACCCTGGACATATCTGGAGCTAAGAAATTATAAAGCACACCCTATTAGGTGGAGTAGCAGAAAAGCACAGGCCCTAGAGTCAGACAAAGGTGGTTCAGACCCTGGTTCCAACAGCTCCTACATGTAGATCTTTAGCCAAATTAACATTCCTTCCCCCAGCTCTTTATCTGAAATGGGGTTAACTGTGATCACATCAAGTTTTTCATCTTCATCCCCATCATCACTGAAAACTTAAAGAATTTCAACCACTTGAAATAGATATCAACCAGTTGTTTAAAAAAACTAATTTATTAGCATCTGTATGGCACCAGCTTCTGTGACAACTCCAGAATTCATTTTGGCACCCTTTCAATTTCAAGTAGACACAGCAAAAGAATCAGACAGGACTTAGTGACTAAACAACTAGACATGATAATTGTAGCCAACTTATCTTGCCGCCCAAGCACTGACTATGCTGAACATTTCACATGGTTTGTTTCATTTCATCCTCGCAATGACCTTGAGAAGAAGTTATTATCATTCCAATTTACAGATAAGGAAACTGAGGCTTAGAGAGTTTAAATACTAGTCTAAGCTCAGTTATCAAAAATAGATCTGTGATATGAACCCAGGCAGTCTAAATCCAGAGCTTTCAGAACCAACATGCATACAGCAATTTCCTTATATTTAAAAATATATATGTATACACAAATGCTAAAAATTCTTGGGACATTACCAACTAATAGTTAAATAAATCTGATTTCATTCCAAAGAATGCTTAGTTAAGTATTTTGCTGGCTATAGTCTGAGAATCAATGAGTTTCTTCAATAACAGGTTGCCATTTCATAGCAAAAACTACACTTCAAATGCCCAAATGTCCTGAGTTCTTTGAAATTTAAAATGAACCATTCACTGATAAATGAAGAAAAGCATTGCACCTTTTGAAATATACCAAATAGAGGGTGCATGATTTTAAAACATTTTTTTCCTGAAAATTAAATGAAATAAAATGAACCGAAAGCCTCAAAAGAAAATGCTGGAGGAGGAAAGAAATCAAAACTGTTTACCTGCTACTTGAATGGAGGGGAAGAAGTTGAGAGCCAGGAGCAGCCTGAGGATCATGGTGCTGACGGTGGGCCACGGCTCCAGCCCCTCCTCCCTGAGAAGCCCAAGTGTGAGGTGAACCAAAGACACACTTGAGTGACTCGACTCGTCATCCACGGCCACCACCGCCAACTTACTTGTCTTGGGGCACATGATCAAGGGACTCAAACCTCAAACATTTCACACAGGATATTACATTGTTTTGATGACTTCTGACTTTTCCTCTTCTTTTAAAGGCAAACCTTTTCTTGTCACTGAAAGAGTATCAGTCACTCTATGATGGTCTCATGGAAATCATGCTCTGTAGAGGGGTGTTGGAGCTGTGAAAAACAGGTACTTGAAATCTGTGCTTGAAATCTAAAATGTAAGGGTAGACAGATGAGATGATTCTAAGAGGAGAGCTTTTCATAAGACGGGGGTAGACCGTGTCCAAAAGACACCAGTAAGAATTATACTGAGGGACTTCCCCACTGGTCCAGAGGTTAAGAATCTGCCCGCCATGGCAGGAGACATGGTTTTGATCCCCGGTCCAGGAAGATCTCACCTGCTGTGGAGCAGCTAAGCCTGTGTGCCACAACTACTGAGCCCACATACCGCAACTACTAAAACTCACACCACACTGAACAGTAGCCCCCGCTCACCACAACTAGAGAAAGCCCAATCACAGCAATGAAGACACAGCATGGCCAAAAATAATAAGTAAATAATTTTTTAAGGGTTATATTGAAGATTTGGGAAATAATTGTTATTAGCATTGAAATGTATAAATATGAGGATTTGAACGTTTGTTTTGGACGTAGGCAGCCCCATGGAGCATGGAACAAAAACTGCTTAGTTTATGCCAAACCTTTCCCAACTGACTTCAAGGAACTTTGAGAGAGACACCCCACTTGCAAGCACCCCACCTACTGAATATCTGGAGGAGGTTCCCTAAGCAAAGAGGGAGTCAAAAGTATCCTGTGTCTTTAGGGGGCAGTGAGGTGACAAAAACCTCTTGGTGTCTCGTGGTCTATATGTTCCTCAAGGAAATTAGAGGTTAAGTGGCAGGCATGAAAGGAGGCTCCAAGCAGCCTCCCCGAGGCTGGTGACCAAGCCTCTGCAGGCCTTACCTTCTGAGAAAGTCTTCTGTGTTTACGGGCCTTCCCCTGTCACAGCCAGCCCAGCTATCCTCTTTTGGAGCCTGGGTCTCAGGATCTTGTAATCCACAGCTTGTTAAAACACCTTCCAGGAACTTTTTTCTGCTTTCCTGAAAAATCTAAGGTGTATGTGATTAACTTAGTTTGAAGTTTGTGTATATGTCTTAAAAAATAATAATAATGTTTTGTATATTGATATTTATTCTGACTATAAATGATCAAACCAATCAATCCTAAAGGAAATTAATCCTGAATATTCATTGGAAGGACTGATGCTGAAGTTGAAGCTCCAATACTTTGGCCACCTGGTACAAAGTGCTGACTCATTAGAAAAGACCATGATGCTGGAAAAGATTGAGGGCAGGAGAAGGGGACAACAGAGGATGAGATGGTTGGATGGCATCTCTGACTTAATGGACATGAGTTTGAGCAAGCTCCAGGAGATGGTAAAGGATAGGGAAGCCTGGTGTGCTGCAGCCCATAGGGTCACAAAGAGTCAGACAGGACTGAGTGACCGAACAACAACAACAATTAAAAGAGGACACATTTCATATAGAAAATTTAGAAAAAGATACTTTTACTTTTGTAAATGTCAAAAGAATCACTAAAACAAAATTCACCTATGACCTTACCACTCTGATATAAACACTGTTCCCATTCTGCTGCTGCTACTGCTAAGTCGCTTCAGCCGTGTCTGACTCTGTGCGACCCCATAGACGGCAGCCCAACAGGCTCCCCCGTCCCTGGGATTCTCCAGGCAAGAATACTGGAGTGGATTGCCATTTCCTTCTCCAAAGCATGAAAGTGAAAAGTGAAAATGAAGTCACTCTGTCGTGTCCGACTCCCAGCGACCCCATGGACTGCAGCCTACCAGGCTCCTCCGTCCATGGGCTTTTCCAGGCAAGAGTACTGGAGTGGGGTGCCAATTCTGGTCCTTTTCTATTAAGATTTTTACATATTTAATATCTGGTTTTATTTATAGTTTTCAACAGATCTACGCTATTATCTGTTATATACTGAACATTTTTTCCATGTAAGCATTCTTTATAAACATTATTTGAAACTGATAAATAATATTTCACCCTATAATCACCTCGTAAGTTGTCTGTGTGTGTTAGTTGCTCAGTCATGTCCAACTCTTTGCAACCTGTGGACTGTAGCCTGCCAGACTCCTCTGTCCATGGAATTCTCCAGGTAAGAATACTGGAGTGGGTTACCACCCTTCTCCAGGGGATCTTTCCAAGGATTGAACCCAGGTCTCCCACACTGCAGGCAGATTCTTTAGCATCTGAGCTACTTGGGAAGTCCATAAGTTGTCTTACAATCCACTGATGGAATTAACAAGCTTTTGCTATTTTCAAGTACTGCATTGAACATCTTTCATGATTCAGCTATAAGTGCAAGAAGACTTCATGTCCTCCCTTCTTGTCTGGCAAATGACAAATCAAAAATATTTCCCATTCTTGTAGACCCTCTTTGTCCATATTTTAATTTTCTCACACAGTTTTTGTGACCTCCCCTCTCCTGTACCAATATATCTTTCTGCCGTTTGGAGTAATCTGTCCTTGGAAATGATTCCCTTATACCTCTGAACTAAAGGTAAATGATGAAGTCATGTCCCCAGTCATGAGGGGGACATCTTCAAGAGAAGATTCATTTCTCAAATTTGACCCAGTATTCCTAGTTCCTCGAAGATATAGGGGAACTTCTAACTTACCCTAATGTCTTTCTAGCAACAATTTGTAAAAGGCAGGATATGACTTCCCTGGTGGTCCAGTGGCCAAGACTCTGCCTTCCCAATGGAGGGGGCCTGGTTTCAATCCCTGGTCAGGGAACTAGATCCCATGAGCCGCAACTGAGAGAGTGCATGCTGCAAGAAAAGACTGAAGATCCCAGTGCCACAACTAGGACCCAGCACAGTCAAATAAATAAATAAGTCAAGATACCCTTCTCCAAAAGTTTACCCCTATGCTGGAGTCCCCACACCACCCAGATCCAGAACAAGAGACTCTAAAATTCAGCATAGAGATTAAGAATGTGTACAGTAGAAACAAAGACTCCCCCATATTTTCTGTGATTGATAACAAAAGATTAAAGAGCAAATTAATAGCTGCATAGAAAAGAAATATGCTTCAAGCATTGAGCATCTAGTTGATATTATGTATGTGGTAGTGCTTAATTGAATCAACTGTAGTTGGACAGGTGTGCAGTGATATGGACTGGCTCCTTTATTTTGTGAAAGAGGATGTTGATGCCCAGAAAAGTTAGCTGATTTACACAAATCCACAAAACAATAGTTAAGTATACTTGATTTTATTACTTGACTAAGGGTATTTGATGTTCACTCTTTAGAATATAAAGAAACACAAACTTTGGCATTTGCCTTCCCGGTTCCCTGGTGGCTCAGAGGGTAAAGCGCCTGCCCACAATGCAGGAGACCTGGGTTCAATCCCTGGGTCAGGAAGTTCCCCTGGAGAAGGAAATGGCAACCCGCTCCAGTATCCTTGCCTGGAGAATCCCATGGGTGGAAGAGCCTGGTGGGCTACAGTCCATGGGGTCACAAAGAGTCGGACACGACTGAGCGAGCTCACTTTTTTAACATACTAAAGAAACAAATCATTTCATTACAGACCTTTCACATTTACTCCTGAAATTCAATGGCATTCACATACACTAAGGAGAAATGATAGAGATGAAATAAGAGGCTTTCAATCCATCAGTTCATGGAGTACTGAGACCATCCTTCTTGCTGTTGTTGTTCAGTAAGTCGTGTCCAAATCTTTGCGACCCCATGGAGTGCAGCACACCAGGTTTCCCTGTCCTTCACTGTCTCCTGGAGTTTGCTCAGACTCATGTCCACTGGGTTGGTGATGCCATCCAACTGTCTCACCCTCTGTTACCTGCTTCTCCTCCTGCCCTCAGTCTTTCCCAGCAGCAGGGTCTTTTCCAGTGAGTTGGCTCTTCCCCTCAGGTGGCCAAAGGATTGGATGACATTTCCCATAATAATAATAGCACTTATGAACCAAGCACTTTGCACACCTGATCTCAAAGTACACTCACACAATCTATATAAGAAACATGCTCTTATATCCCCATTGTACAGATAAGAAGACTGACTCTGAGAGCAGGTTAATAAGTCTCAGGAAGCCGTGGAGCCAGGATTAGAACCTAGACCTTTCTAACTTGAACTACCATGCCATAATCACAGCCCTGTACTGCCTCCCCACTGTCAGCCCCCTCCAGGACTGTAAACTCCTTCAGGACTAAAGGATAGGGAATATGCATTGCCTTTCTGGTGTGTGCATGCTCAGTTGCTTCAGCTGTGTCTGACTCTTTGCGACCCCATGGACTATGGATTGCCAGGCTCCTCTGTCCATGGGATTCTCCAGGCAAGAAGAGTGGAGTGGGTTGCCACTTCCTCCTCCAGGGGATCTTCCCAAACCAAGGATTGAACCTGATTCTCCTCCATCTCCTACATTGCAGGCAGATTCTTTACCCACTGAGCCACCTAGAAAGACTTAAAGAAGACATGGCATATAAACACAATGGAATATTACTCAGCCATAAAAAGGAACAAGTTTGAGTCCATTGTAGTGAGGTGAGTGAACCTAGAGCCTATTATACAGAGTGAAGTCAGAAAAACAAATACCATACATTAACACATATATATGGAATCTAGAAAAATAGTAACAAGATCTCTTATGAGACATGTGTGACCAGAGGGTGGAGAAGAAAGAGAATAGTGACCCAAGATGGCACTGCTGCTGCTGCTGCTGCTGCGTCTCTTCAGTCATGTCCGACTCTGTGAAACCCCATAGACGGCAGCCCACCAGGCTCCCCCGTCCCTGGGATTCTCCACTGGGAAGACTTAATTAAACAGTACTTCATAAAAATTTTCATAAAAATTCAAGATTCCTTAAACCCACATACACTCTTGCCATTCAAGGACATACGCTCTATGATGGAACAAATGACCTTAATAAATCAACAGGTGTACTAAAATCCACACTACATGGCTCGTCAAAGAAAAACACAAGTGACCAAATTCTATAGGCTGTTTGAAACATAATAGGAACTAACCCTAGGGGTAAGATCCTTTAAAAAAAAAAAAAAGTCTCAGGGTATGTAATATTGTGATATAGTAAGAAATATGTATTTTGGTCTTCATCCCTGGCTCCTACCAATAGCTCCTAAAACTTTTTCAATTCCCTAATCAATAAAAATGCCAGGAGGATCTTTTGTTTTAATATTTGGTCTTTGGCCCCAGTTCCTGACACAGAGCTCCTAAATCCCTTGGAATTTCCTGGATAATAGGAACATTTTTTTTTCTAATGAGGTAACTCTTGCTGGGTCCCTGGAGAGCTTTCAGAAGCAAGTTGGTGACCAAACAGTTAAAGCTATGATCAGAAGCTTGGAACTTTTAGTCTCATCCCCTATTCTCTGGGGAGGAGAGAAGGGCTGGAGATTGAGTTAAAAGTTAATCACACCTAAGTGATAAAAAAAAAAAAAAAAAAAAAAAAACTTCATAAAATCCCTGAACTACAGGTTTTGGGGAGTTTCTGGGTTGGTGACCACATCACAAGCAGGGAGGGTAGGGCACCCCAGTTTCATGGGACAGAAGCTCCAGCACTTGGAATCCAGAATCACTCTACATCTGTCTCCTCCTGTGGATGTTCAGTTATCAAGTCCTTTATTGTGTAATAAACACTCAGGAAGCATGAGTATTTTTCTGAGATCTGTGAGCCACTCTAGCACATTATTGAACCTGCAGGGGCGTTGTGGGAACCAAATTTGTAGCCAGTTGGTCAGAAGTACAAGTGACAACAGGGACTTGCAGTTGGCTTCTGAAATGGAGGTGGTGTTACTGGACTGAGCCCCTAACCTATGGATCTGACGCTGCTGCTGCTGCTGCTGCTGCTGCTGCTGCTGCTGCTGCTAAGTCCCTTCAGTCGTGTCCGACCCTGTGCGACCCCAGAGACGGGAGTCCACCACACTCCTCCGTCCCTGGGATTCTCCAGGCAAGAATACTGGAGTGGATTGCCATTTCCTCCTCCAATGCATCAAAGTGAAAAGTGAAAGTGAAAGTCAAGTCGCTCAGTCATGTCCAACTCGTAGTGACCCCATGGACTGCAGCCCACCAGGGTCCTCCGTCCATGGGATTTTCTAGGCAAGAGCACTGGAGTGGGGTGCCATTGCCTTCTCGGATGGATCTGACACTAACTCCAGGTAAATAGTGTCAGAACTGAGTTGAATTGTAGGACACCCAGCTGGGAGTAGGGGGCAGGGGGCAGGACAAGAATCACATATTTGGGAACTCCAATGGCAAAAAGCAAAGGATGTGAAGTCCCACAGTCATAGGAGTCAAAGCCCAGCTGTGTCACCTTGTAGCCATATAATCTTAGAAAGTCATAATGTCAATTCCTCATGTGTAAAATGAAGATCAAAATGCCTCCCGCAATAGGGTGCATATGTCACACAATGAGTGAATCTCTCCACTCTTAAGCCCATCAGGCTCCTCTCTGTCCATGGAATTCTCCAGGCAAGAATATTGGAGTGGGTAGCCATTCCCTTCTACAAGGGATCTTCCCGGCCCAGGTATCGAACTTTGGTCTCCCACGTTGCAGGAAGATTCTTTACCATCTGAGCCACCTGGAAAGCCCACTCTAAAGATAGAAATAAGATTTAATGAACCTCCATGTCATGTTTATTACAAGAGATGAATAAATATTGGGTCAACCAAAAGATCATTGAATGTTTGATCTATTTCTGTGGATTCACTTAACTTCATAGCAACAGTGCCACCAGAATCATTTCAGAAACTAGCATAGTATTCCTCCTTGCCAGGCAATTCTTTAACAATAACATAAACCAATATAAACTATATGAATTATCACTGAAGAAACTTCAAGAATCTGAGTTGCCAAGTCAGTCAGTGGGAAACCCTTGGCAGTCTCTAACTCGTATAAAGCAAGCCTACGAGGATAAAATCTTCTTTGATCCGAATTCCTGCTAGAAGCTTATCTTTCATATTAGTTTCTAATTTTTCCCAAACATCTGCCTCACAGAGGTTCAAATGCTCACGTGGTGGGTGTAGGGAAGTAATGAGGCCTGAGATTCTCCCTTTGAGCTATGGGGTATCACTCCAGCTGTTTATATGAAAATCTTATTCAAAAAAGCAGATAAAAATGAGGTTTAAAAACCTGTATATTACCACAAGCCAGCAGAACCAAAGCCTGAAAAAAATTAGGCTGCCACTAAAAGAAATTAAAAACCACTAAAAGAAACAAAAACCAAGAAATAATTGCCATATTGATGGACTAATCCCAAGTAAAGAAATATTAAAAATGATATATTTGCAGAAAGAATCTGGGGGGCTTTATCAAGGATTTCATGAAAAATACAGTGAACAGTAACTTAAAACAATTATCTAGGGACTTCCCTGGCAGTCTAGCGGGTAAGATTTCACCTTCAAATGCAGGGGGGTGCAGGTTTTCAATCCGTGGTCAGCGAACTAAGATTCTACATGCCTCCCAGTCAAAAAACCAAAATAGAAAACAGAAAACAATCTAGTAACAAATTCAATAAACACTTTAAAAATGGTCTACGTCAAAAAACTCTTAAGAGAGAAAGAAAAACAATCACGTAAAAATCTTTCAGGGGCTTCCCTGGTGACTCAGTGGAAAAGAACCTGCCTGCCAATGCAGGTTCAACCCCTGGGTCAAGAAGATTCCCTGGAGGAGGAAACGGCAACCCACTCCAGTATTCTTGCCTCACGGACAGAGGAGTCCATGGGGTCGCTAAAGAATCAGAAATGCCTTAATGACTAAACAACAACAAAAATCTCTGGACCACTCGGCCTGGGTGGGAGGGGGGTTGGAGGAGAATGGATACATATATACGTATGGCTAAGTCCCTTCACTGTTCACCTGAAACTATTACAGCATTGTTAATCGCCTATACTCCAGTAAAAATGAAAAGGTTAAAAGAATCTTTTGACCAGTAACAGAGGCAGGCCTGTCTCTCCACGTGTAAAAGCAGTAGCTAGAATAGCGTTTCCTGGGAGCTGCCTGCTAGCAGGTATGTGCTCAGCATCACGCACGCATTATCTCCTTCAATCTCCACAACAACCCGAGGTGGTTGGTACTATTAATATCTCCATTTTATAGGTGAGGAAACAGAAGTTTAGAGAGTTAACAATCTACCCACAATCACACAGTAAGTAGCAAAGCTGGGATTTGAACTAGATTCGAACATCATGGGAGAAGAAGATACCATCCCAAAATAAAAAAAACCAACAGCTTGAATCTATTACTGACAGGGCAGTGGCTGAGAGCAAGGTTTTTAAAGAGGCATGCATCTTCCTGATGGACACATCTATGCTTCAGCAACAACTTCATAAACGTTCCGCAAGAATTCTATAAGATGTGCAGAGCCTTCCTTCGGTCAGCAGCATGGGGCTCTCTTATTTCTCTGTGCTTAGTTGCTCAGTCATATCTGACTCTTTGCGACCCCATGGACCGTAGCCTGCCAGGCTCCTCTGGGGCTTCTCCAGGCAAGAATACTGGAGTGGGTTTCCATGCCCTCCTCCAGGGGATCTTCCCAACCCAGGGAACAAACCCAGGTCTCCCACATTGCAGACGGATTTTTTGCCATCTGAGCCACCATGGAAGCCCATATTTCTCTGCTGATCCTATATTCAAGCAGACCCAGTCAAGAGGAAAAAACAAATTTTGTGTAGTTGTGACATCATCCTAAAGGATTTAATCCTGATGAGACCTGGAATTTGTGTGCTGTCAACAAGGATACATCACAAGCCCAGGCAATGCTGATCTAAGCTTTAGGACGGTTCTGTGACAACAAGCTCATCCACTTGGTCATCTGAAAAAAAGCAGAAGGGGAGGGGTAGCTACTGAAAGCATCATCACTGCCACTAAAGATGGAGAGACTATTACCAATCAGACCCAGGCTAAACCACTGTGACAGTGTGACAAGTGACAGTCTTAGGATCCACAGATATTGTTATCAGGGAAGTCTACTGTGCCATTCTCCAATCCTCTCATTCTGGAAATCTAATGGTCTCATGAAGCCGTGTTCCTTCGGCCTCAGAAGACCAGCGCCTGCCTATGGCAGTCGTTATACAGAGTTACCGAGGGCCCTGAGTCGGCTGAATTTTTTTTTTTTTTTTGGAAGCCGCTGGGACATTTTGGATATTTTCTAGAAAGAGGAATGTTAATTAAACACAATTGGGGTTGGGAGGGCAAGGTGAGGAATGTATTTCGCTTCACATCTTGTTTTGAACCTGATCTGACCCTCTTCTATTCCCTGCTGTGCAATCAGAGGGATGGTGAGGAGATGACCTCTGACCTCTCCAGGAAGTGCGATCTTGTCTGGGCCTTGGGAAAACTGTCATGCCTGGTTTTCCTCCTTTCAGAAAAAATGCAAGGACCTTCCTCCCCCTCACATGTTTTACCACAGACCCTCCAGGAAACAGAACTGTTAACTTCAACATTGCTTTCAATGCTCTCTCGTATTACTGGGCCCCCATGGGAACCTCCCCACCCTCCCCCTTGTTTCATCTCCCTCCCCCCTACCCTTTCCCACCGTTCCCACACTCAGTGAATAAGGAAGGTCAATCTGAATACATTTGTCCCCATTTCTGGAAGCCACAGAGGAGAAACAGCTGTTGACCTCTGTTCAGAGCACATGATCTGTTTGTCCCAAAAGTAGCTTGGGTGAACTCCAGCTAATATATACAATCTCCACTTCCTATGGAGAAGGTAGGTCCAGGGCAGCATATTCCCCACACTTGCTTTCTTATAAAGACAACCTGCTTCCAAATCCTGGGTCCTATTCCTACTAAGAATAATACTAATAATTATAAAGAGAACTGCAGCTAAAATTTATTAAGCATCTGCTATATTAAAGATAAAGAACAAAGTTAGATGCAACCCAAGGTTTAGGCCTTAATTTTTCTTGTAAGTTTTGGGAAAAGCAGTATTTTTCTCTCTTTCTATACTTGCACATCTTAATACACACAAGAGAGACTAAAAACCTGTACTAACCTCCTGTGTGTATAGGCAATGAAACTGAAGATTTTTTTCTTCTAGAAATATTGGAAGGGAAAAAAAGAAAGTTGAGGAGGGAAGGGGAAAAACTATAACTGGGATATTACAAGAAGCCCAGTAGTAAGAGTACAGAGCAAGAGTACAGAGGCTATGGCCCAACATCCAGACAAATCTAGGATTTGTCTAGAAATTCATCCACTAACACCGCAGTGCATCTCATGTCTTATATTCACGGTCTTAAGAAAAATTCTAGACTGAACTTGTCCTCAGAGCATTTAGCTTCTGTTATAATACAGGCTTGAGCAAACTCCAGGAGATAGTGGAGGACAGAGGAGACTGGTGTGCTCCAGTCCATGGGGTCGAAAAGAGTCAGACACAACTTAGTAACTCAACCACAACAGCATAGGCTGCTCAGGATTGGGGCAACCAAAATCCATTCTTCACTGAGGGGCCAGAATCAACATTGGAAACATAGGGAAATCTCATCCACATCAGAAATCTAATCTATTCTGGTTTCACTGTATGAAATTTGCCCAGTTTTGCTATTCAAAATTGTTATAAAGGAACTTCTAGAAAAGTTGAAATTGTTTAGCTGGCTTGTTAGAACTAACAAGAGGAGGAAAGTCTGTAGCACCCTTGAGAATGCACTCATTCATCCAAAAAACCTGGGTTCCGGGCCCATGAAAGGGAAGACCTTGTTCTGCACCCTGAGGAGTGAAGGGAAAGAAAAGCAGCATCCTCGTCCTCAGGGAACCCAAGTCTGGAAGAGCACCGAGGAAGAAGCCCCTCCCTTACCAGGAGCGGCTTTCAGGGCAGGAATGCTATGATGTGCAGGGTGAGCCAAACTGGCCAGACTAGCAGTCGGGGGGATATGGGACTTCCCTTCCAGGCCAAGCATACACTATTTCCAAAAGCCCTTCTGCATGGTTTGCACTGGTGATGTCATCCAGCCATCTCATCCTCTGTTACCCTCTTCTCCTTCTGCCTTCAATCTTTCCCAGCATCAGGGTCTTTTCCAATAAGTCTGTTGTTCGCATGAGGTGATCAAGTATTGGAGCTTCAGCTTCAGCATCAGTCCTGCCAATGAGTATTCAAGGTTGATTTCCTTTAAGATTTTTGGGTTTGATTTCCCTGCTGTCCAAAGGAGTCTCAAGATGCGATGGACATGAATTTGGGCAAACTCTGGGAGATGGTGATGGACAGGGAGGCCTGGCATGCTGCAGTCCATGGGGTCACAATGGAGTCACAAAGAGTCAAACACAACTGGGCAACTGAACAACAACAACATATGCATGGTTTGCTGAGGGAAACACAGGGAGCGCAGTATGGCTGGCATAGAAACAACACTAAGGAAAGGCAAGGGAGGTGACAGGCAGTCAGAGGCTGGTCAAGCCATGGTAAGAAGTTTGCCCTTTGTACTAAAGACAATGAGGACCCCTCACTGTATGGGTCAGAGAGCAGGTTAAGAATGCTATTACCGATTTAGGAGACATCAGCATATGGGATCCCGGTTTTCAAATAGGTTTAATCTCTCTCATTAACTCCAACTGATTGATCTCGACTGCCCAAATCACAGTTGAATGGGATTTCTGAGACCTCATACCAGTTTGATGGAAGCATGGCAAAGACATGGGGGAGGATAGGAAAAGTTCTCTGGCTCCCTGACCATGACTGTGGATCAGACTGCAGGCTGCTCTTCTCCACCTGTCCCTTGAATCTTGGCATTTTCCCATCATTGATATTTGAGGAGGCTAACAAAGTGCACCCTTCTAGTTGCTAATCTGGGGCTTCACAGGTGACACTAGTGGTAAAGAATCTGCCTGCCAATGCAGACGACATCAGAGACTTGGGTTCCATCCTTGGGTTGGGAAGATCTCCTGGAGAAGGGTTAAGCTACCCACCTCAGTATTCTTGGGCTTCCCTGGTGGCTCAGACAGTAAAAAAAAAAAATCTCTCTGCAATGTGGGAGACCTGAGTCCAATCCCTGGGTTGGAAAAATCTGCTGGAGGAAGGCACGGCAACCCACTCCAGTATTCTTGCCTGGAGAATACCCATGGACAGAGGAGCCTGGTGGACTATAGTCCACAGGGTCACAAAGAGTCAGACATGACTGAAGGGACTTTGCACACATCCACACCCTCGATAATTTAGTTATAAATCAAATCAGAGAGACTAGGAAAGACAAAGGAGTCGTGATGGTGGAAATGCTTAGATCCCCAATAAAGTACTACTGGAGAATGTGGCTAAGTGTGTGGCCATAACTAGCACCCCAGACTCACACAGACTTACCCACCAATCACAGGCATGGCTAGAAATCCACAGCCCCCGCCCACAAGGGCAGAGTCTCTTTACCATTCAGCTACCATGACGCCCAGAGCAGAACACCGTCTACCTGCAGGAAAACAGGTCTCAAAAGTGGGGGTGGGAGGCAACAAGAACCAGAGGAAGAGGGGAAGTCAAGGTAGGGTTTGTTTGTGAGGAGACAGAGGGAAGCATGTTTTCATGCTCAGGTATGGAAGACATCACAGAGAGAAAGGCTGAAGAAATGGGAGAGAGAGGATAATCTGTGTGTGGAGGGGGAGGGTGGAGGAGATGATAGGAATACACCCAGGACATAAGCTAATACCTTAGCATTGACGAAAAAGAAGGAAACTACTTTGAGGCCATCCCACTTGTCCACGAAAATGGAAGTTAGTTGAGAATAACTAACGTGGACCAGGCACGTTTCAAGTCACGCACATTATCTCGTAAAAACCCTCTATAGGAGCCATTATTTTTGGTACATTTGATGGATGAGAAGACCTAGTAAGTAACAGAAAAGGACTGAAACACACTTCTTTCAGTTCTGAGATGGTTCTCTTGGGAAAGGGGAGACAAACTCCTTGAGTCTGACTCCTTGCTCTTTGACAATAAACTGCCACCTCAGAAGAAGCTTCCACTAGACTGCATGAATCAATCAGGCATCTGCAGAAACGATCATTCAGTTTTTGTGATGGAGCCTGAGGGTCGGTGTGATTAAGTTTCAATTCAGTGTTTATAATCGCTGAAGAAGGGAACAAACATCTCTTCTTCCCTCTCTTTCTCTTCCTCCTTTCAAGATACAGAAGTAGGCGCATGTAATTTCAGTAGAAGCATTTTAATGTCAGCATTTTCATTTCTCTGGATGCCACCTCAGACTTTTGGGAAACTGGGTTGACTTCTCAGGGCTTCGCCACTGGTGCTATGTCTCTGCTGAGAAATTAGACTTCCTAAAAATAGCCTCCGTCAGGTGAGAGAGGAGTAGGCGGTGGCAACTGGCCCCTGAGCTGCACTGGCCTTGTCTCAGCCATCTCTATGTACCTGAGGCTTCAGTCCAAAGGAATAGAGAGGGCTGAGGCTGGCCGAGTGGACTGTTGCCAGGCCCTGGAGGTCAGAGTTTCATGAAAATGATGTCTGTTTCCCCAGATCTCTGCTTAGGAAAGGTCTGTGGAAATGTACGCTGTGTAGCCAAGATGGTGGGTGTGTTCTGTTGGATCTATGCCTGTTCTCCCTGGGTCTATCACTCTCTTTTTATTTCTCAGAAGTTCAGTCTCTCAGTTGGTCTACAAGCTTCATAAAAATATGTATGTGCTGGGAATTCCCTGGTGGTCTGGTGATTAGGGCTCTGTACTTCCAACTGTAGAGGGCAGAGGTTCAATCCCTGGCCAGGAAACTAAGATCTCACTGGCCACATGGCATGGCCAAACAAACAAACAAAGCCATATATGCATTTCTGCACAGACATGGGATTGGCAAGTACTTATTTTCTCTTTCCTTTTTCTACTCAGTCTAAATGCAAAAATGCCTCACATGAAAGTGGGTATATGGCTGTTTTGTCCCCAACATTCCTATTACTTTACCCAGCTGGCAAGACCGTCTAATAAGTCTGGCAATTCTTAATCATTTTTTGTGTCAGGGACCCCTTTGGCAATCTCGGAGCCTAAAAACCTTTTCTCACAATCCTATTCTGAAATGCAAAAGAAAAAAAAAAAAAAAACCCACATAGGACTGCAAAAAAAACCCCAAAATTATTGAAATGTAGTTTTAAAATATTTTTTAAATGTGATATAGTAAAAATTTTGCTTTATTAATACATTAAATGAAAAGATCTAGCGATGGTGTGGTAACTGTAATTTTGAAGTAATGTAAACATAAGTGACACGTTGAGATACCTGCAACAACTCCATGATACAAAAATATCTGTGATTTCTATTGATGGCAAAGTCAACAGTACTGCTAAAATTACTGTGATTGGTTGCTTCAATACATTGCTGAAATGGTAAATTTCAGTTAGAGAGGTTAGTGAAAATGAACATATCATTTCTTTCCTGTCCAAGATTACATCAGATTCCTGGTCAAGAACCCTGCTTAAGTCAGCCATCAACGTCTCATCAGTCTACACATGGAACACACACACACACACACACACACACACACACACACCCCAAGCAATGCATGCCTGAAATCTCAGTATTAGAATGACACCTATAGAGGACACCTCCCACATGTCTCTGGCTTCCCTGGTAGCTCAGCTGGTAGAGAATTTGCCTGCAATACAGGAGACCCCAGTTCAACCCCTGGGTTAGGAAGATCCCCTGGAGAAGGGACAGGCCACCCACTCCAGTATTCTTGGGCTTTCCTGGTGGCTCAGACAGTAAAGAATCTGCTTGCAATGCAGGAGACCTGGGTTCAGTCCCTGGGTTGGGAAGATCCCCTGGAGGAGGTCATGGCAACCCACTCCAGTATTCTTGCCTAGGGAATCCCCATGGACAGAGGAGCCCAGCAGGCTACAGTCCATGGGGTCACAAAGAGTTGGGCACGACTGACCAACTAAGCACAGCACAGCACACATGTCTATATCCTGGACAGATATATACATAAGATCAAGGAGCAGAAAGAGTAGGTAACATTGTAGATCTCAATGTCAGTTTTCTCTTTAGCCTCTAGTTTCAAACACTGACCTGACTTGGTGGCTCATTTTAACCTCATACGCAGGAGACAGTCCTAAGCTCTGCAAGTCTGCCTACACTTGCTTTTCTCCTGCATTTCAGATGAACTCCAATTTTCCATTCTGCTCACCATTACTCAACGGGATGAGACATCCAGTAGCTGAGACAAGACTTTGAACATGTAGTGGAAGGACCACACTCAGGCTCAGATCTCAAGCTCTGGTTGGTGATGTCAAGCCTCTTGACTGCCCTGTAAATTCTCCACACCCTCCACCTGACATCCTGTCCTCCATGGTAGTAAATCCAAAAGTCTTTGAAGGACTTCTGCCACCTCTCCCTGTCACTCACTCTGCTGCAAACTCATGAGCATTGTTTTTTTTTATCCTCTGAAACACCAGTTTCTTTTAGGTATTAGGTCCTTAATATGAACGTTTTCCTCTGCCTAGAAAGTTCTTCCCCTTCACATCCTTCCCAGGCCTTGCTCCTCCTCCTGATAGTCATTTCTGACCCCTTCATGTAAACTGGATGCTTCTTTTATTCCTTACCTCAATATCCAGTTTGTTCTTCTTTAATTGCTACAATTTGTAATTTTTCTCTCTTTTCTAGTGTGTGTGCTTGGTCTATCTCTTCTGTTATAAGAGGCTAAAATCTTAAGGGCAGGTACCACACCTGGCTTGCTCACCCCCAAACTCCAGCCCGATACAATGCCTAGCACAGAGAAGGCACTCAATAAAACTGCGGTGAATGGATTAATCAGTCATGAGTATTGCCTTTTATGATATGCTGCTCTGTAATCTGCAATGTACATGCTGTGATCCTAAAGCAGGGTAGCAAAGGGAGGTAAGGCAGGGTGAAGTATCAGATGGTATATATTAAAAAGCATTTCTGGGACTGATGGTCCAGTGGTTAAGAATCCACTTTGCAATGCAGGGGACACGGGCTCGATCCCTGGTCGGGGAACTAAGATCCTACATGCCACAGGACAACTAAGCCCGTGTTCAACAACCACTGAGGCCCTTGTGCCACAGCTAGAGAGTCCGTGCACAGCAAGAAAAGATCCCACATGATGCAATTAAGACCCAACACAGCCAAATAAATAGATGAATATCTTATACAAATACAAAAGCATTCCTCTGCTTCAGGACCAGAATTGGTATTTCATTTGGCCTTGTCTGATTGTCTGTCTCCTGTTGATCCAGCTGCCCCAGTTCACTTTACTTGCTGTGCCAGTTTGTAGCACATTTGTCTGGAAAATTCTATGCCCATCTCTCCAGGGAAGATGGAGGTTGAAAGCACAGAACTCTTTTAACCTCCGGAACCATGGAGTTTGGTAGTTCAGGGATGCCCCAGTCTTGGCTGGCCAGATATGCCTTCTGGCAGACTCTCTTATCTCAGTGTCATGGTACCAAGGAAACCAGTTTTGGGGTAGTTATCCCTTCCCTGGAATTCACTTCCTTGGCAAGCTATGCTTTCACCCACAGATGGTTAGTGAGCATTGCATTCAGTGATGGGCCCATTAGTGTGGGCTGGGAAGACAAAGGCCAATGAAGCATGCCCTCCCTCTGGCTCAAGACAGACAGGCAAATCAATTCAACTTGTACAGGTAAGTTTCTGCTTTTACATGGGTGGGGGCAGACAGCATTATCTCAGGTCCTATAAAAATTCTCCTTCTGAAACATCTATAAGACTATTTAATGAACCAACAAGATAAGGGCACCCACAGATGGTCCTGTATATGTGTTTAGTCACATTTTATGCCTCTCATAAGATCCTGAAAGTATCAAGCAGGAAATGGATCTCCCTCCAACGGGTACATGCATCAGATTCATTGTTCAGCACAATTACTGTTCCTTTAAGATGTCTGGAGCTGCTGCACTGCCCAACCCAGTAAGCACAATGGAACATTTTCTTTGGGATTACCTCACTCCCAGTGACCCACACAGGAAATAATTATTTTGGTAGTCGCCAGTAAACAGTGAAACACACTTGAAAAATAAGCTCTTTTTTGACCCTGAAAGACAGTGGCTTCACAAGCATAGCTGGACCTAGTTTCTTCCCAAATTCAACAATTTTGTATGTAAATGGTGACTTATTCTTGAATTGTGGGTTCCCAGATCCAGGCACCACTTCAGAGTTCTGCCAAAAAGCTATAGCAAACAGTGGTTTTCTTGTGTCACTGGCTAAAGAAGCATGTGGCATCAAAGAAAAATTTCTTTTCCTGGGATAGAATATGGAAATTTCATAGATGTCCTAGCAACAAGTTCAAACACTGTAGTCATGTCTGAGAAGGCACTTCTACCCTTACAGACATCAATCACGGGGTGTGCCAGAGAAATATGCCACATTTGGAATAAGTGACAGTTCTAGGCAGGATATTTGAGTCTAAGCGAGAAATCTAAACCTCCACTCCCTATTCTATGTGAGGCCTAATTTAATGGCCCTTTCTTTCTCTGTGAAACGCACCCCCTCCAAAAGGCAGCACCCTAACTGGAAGCTACACAGCTCTGAGAAGAGCAAAGTTACCTGTTGAAACAGACGAGTTGAATTAATAAGGCAATGTTCTCAACTAAAATAGACTCTACTCTACTGAAATCCAAAGTCATCAACTTAGGATAGTCCTGAGACCTGAGATAATAAGAGTCTAAACACAATAGACAGTTTTTCCTTTCTCATCTAACAGTCCGGGGGTAAGTAGCCCAGGGCTGATGTGGCAGCTGGAGGCCCAGCAACCCAGGTGTCTTCTATTAATATCATGTAGCTTTGCCATTACTGAACCCACGTGATCAAGGATAGATCACCCTCACACTCACATTCCAGCCAATCAGAAGGCAAGATGGAAAAAGAGAGGGCCTGCCTCTAAACATTAAGGACATAACTCAGAAATAGCATCAACAGAGGATGAGATGGTTGGATGGCATCAGTGACTCAATGGACATGAATTTGAGCAAACCCTGGGAGATGGTGAAGGACAGGGAAGCCTGGCATGCTGCAGTCCATGGGGTCGCAAAGAGTTGGACAGGACTTAGCAACTGAACACACATACTGCTTATATCTCATTGGCCCAAACTTAGTCATATTACCAATAGAACTTCAAGGCTGTTCCTGGCTATATAGTGGGGATTCTGTAACCATGGGGGAAAAAAGCAGGGGAAGAATAAACATTGGAAGACAGCCAGTGTTTTGCCACAAATGGTCAATTTTCAGATTATTCCTTTGACAATAGATAGGTTATCATAAAACACAGCCTGTTTGCCTCCAAAGCTATTGCATTGTGCCCCTCTCCAAAGTTACTCTATGTATCGGACCCACCTAGGCCTGTATGGTGTATGGTTAGCTCAAGAAAGGAAAAGCCACAAGAGTAGAGCTGTGGTGTCCACGCACCTTTGTGTACTGACATCTGACCGGATCAGTAAGCTCCGCTGTACCTCCTCCTGGGAAGCCTCCCCAAAGATGGCTCTGAGTAGGCCTGCATAGCATCACCAGTTATTCTACAGACCAAAGACTCTGCTTTGATTAAGACTCAGAGGTTATCCCATCATTCTGAGGATTAGCTTGTCACATTTTGTCTTCTCTCTAGCCCTAAAAGGAAAATAAACTGAGTCAGGAGTACAAAACTCCCAGGCAATTTCAAGTTTGGGAAGGAGAGAGGATTTCTCCAACCCTGAAACCCTGTGTAACCTAGTACAAGCAAGAGGGTTATATGTGAATGTAGAACTTTCCTGTGTGTTTCTGAGTCACTCCAAGGTGAATGGGGAAGGCTTGGGAGTCACTGAATCTAGCCCTCTTCCTGGGTCCTTTTAGAGTGAGACTCAGTGATGTCAAAGGTTTTGGAGAATTTCTGAGCAGGGACTTCCCAGAGACTTTCATTCTTTAGGAGGAAAGAGTAAGGGACTCTGTGCTGAATGGATTAGAATCCCACCTGGTGTTTACACTGAATTGCAGGATGTGCTTAATATCCTGGCATGAATAGGCCATCACTTGGCAGCAGCAGGCAGCACCTGCTTACAGTATCCAGTCTGGTCCTACAAACCTGATGATACCTCCTCTAAGATCAAGTGATTAAAAAAAAAAAAAGATATGGAGGTTCAGTATCTCAAAGATGAGCTGTGAGATGATTCACCGAAGGGGGTCAAGTTGAAACAATTTCTACTCAGAGGTATAAAACAGAAAATTAAACTTGTCTTCTGTTATCAGCAGACATTTTGATCTATTACTATAAAATTATTATTAATTCATAGCAAAAAAGTGAGAGAATTCCACTTTATAAAGAGAAAATCATCTTCATTTGACATGAGACCTATGAGAGAGAGAAGTATAGAAATTTAGCCAACCTCACAGCTGATTTTAGTGATTTTTTGGTAGCACAAGTATCACAGCTGTTATAAAATATAGCTGACACACACATACACATATTACAGGACAAGAGTCTTAGCAATGATATTAATCACAAAACTATTTGAAATTCCAACTTGGGTCTCTAGTTAGGGAACATTAGGACATCCTCTTCCTGTTTCTGCCTAGTCCAAAAGTTGGAACAGAACTCTTGGAAGGGGTCCAAGAGGTCAGGAAGAAATTATTTTAAGCGCTGTTATGCTTGGGAGGGGCAGCAGAGCCACATGAATTGAGCTCTGTATCTGACTCCAGGTACAGGAATAATGAAGACATCACTATGTTCATCTGCGGCAATGGACAAGGGAAATCACACAAACGTTGTACTCACAGATGTGTTTAGTCACTCCTTCCTCTGCTCCCTTAGCACGCTGTACATCCCTCCATTAGCACTTACCTCATTCCTTACACTGTAATCATTTGTTCACAAGCCTGTTTCCAGCACTGGCCTGTGACATGGAAGAGAGTTAAGAACACTACCTCTGGAGCCGCACTATAGGATTTAAATGCTACCTCCAACCCTAACTCATCTGTGACTTTAAGCAAGTCCCTTAACTTTGCTAAGCCTCAGTTTCTTCAAGTTGTAATGTAATTTTAATTTAGTAATAGTATCTGTCTGATATGGTGGCTGTGAATATTTCATGAGAAAGGAATGAAAACTACATCCTGCCTTAAGGAACATCCTCAGTAACGGTTATCTGTTCTTATTATTCCCATCTAGGGATAAATCGCGTGCTTTTCATCTTTGCATCCCAGCATCTATAGGATGCCTAACTTCTAAAAGCATCTAAGTTGAATGGGCCAATGAATGAGAGACTGTAGTGGAGAAAAGGCAGTCCCCTCCTATGCCTTTCCTTCTCTCTGCTGTGTGGCAGTGGAGAGACTCCTCTGCCTCGTAAGTTTGGGAAGAGAAACTAGGCATGTGTGGTCCAGCCTCACCCTTTTTCCTCCTGGGTGTAAGCTGCCCACAACAGGCCTGTTCTGGGGCGTGTACTCCTAGCTTTGCCCTGGTGGGTGGGCCTGCCCCTTTGCTCCCCATCATCCTTTGGTGAAGGGAGGTGAATTGCCCACAGAAAGCACAGGTTCTTGGACTTCCCTGCCGGTCCAATGGTTGAGAATCCACCTGCAAATGCAGGGAATACAGGTCTGATCCCTGTTTCAGGAGGATTCCATATGCTCCGGGGCAACTGGGCCCGTGTGCCACAACTACTGAAGCCCACGTGCTCTAAAGCCCGTGCTCTGCAACTAGAGAAGCAACTACAGTGAGAAGCCTGTGCCTAGCAACTAAAGAAGAGCCCCCGCTCACTGCAAGGAGAGAAAGCTGCACCCAGCCAAAATTTTTTAAAAGAAAGGAAGAACACATTCTCTGTTTTCTCTCTCACATGATTTGGTGCCATTGAGAGTGGGTGGAGAAGACTGACAAATCAAATTTGGGGCTCAGCTGATAGACTGATAGGTCCTCCCACCAAGCTCTTTCCTCCAGCCTAACTGAACCAATCACAAACATGGTATTTTGGATAGACTGATAGGTCCTCCCACGAAGCTCTTTCCTTCAGCCTAACTGAACCTATCACAAACATGGTATTTTGGCTTCCCTTGGTGGCTCCAACATTAAAGAATCTGCCTGCAATGCAGGAAACCCAGATTCAATCCCTGGGTCAGGAACATCCCCTGGAGAAGGAAATGGCAACCCACTGCAGTATTCTTGCCTGGAGAATTCCATGGACAGAGAAGCCTGGCAGGCTACAGTCCGTAGGGTCACAAAGAATCAGACATGACTGAGTGACTAACATCACTATATTCTACTTATTGAGCCCATTTCTAAACCCTGCCAGTGGCTTCATAACAAGAACTTTTCCAGATTTTTAATTGAATCGAAGAGTTGAAAAAGTCAGGTGCTGGTTGCTCTCTTTTTCCTTTCCAGATCGAGGCTTGGCTTTTCTCTTTCTTGCTATGTGGTTGACCACTCTAGGCTCTCTTAACTTCTGGCTTCCTGTTGGCTTCCACCAACTGGACAAGGCTGGAGGGTGAGAGGAGAGAGAGACCAGGATTTTGTTCTGTCTGCTCCGCCTGACTGCAAGGTACTGGCCGTGGCACATTCCTCTACACAGGGCCACAGGCCCTGTGGTGGCTGCTCCTCTCCATGGCTACGGCTCGTCCTGGGTTTTCTGTCTCCACTCACTCTCCTTGTCCCTTCAGGCCAAGGAGCAGTAATGGCATCCAGCGATGCTAGCCCCCTAGGTGGTTTGTCATCTTGGCTAGTTCCCTCAACCCCGCCCTCACCCCTGTAAAGAGTCCTTTTGTTAGTCTCTTCAATGAAACTTCCGACAATTCCATCTTTTTCCCACCAGGGCCCTGATTCAAATAAGTGATGACAAGTAATAGGAAGACCTTTTTGGAGATGAACAAGTGTGTAAACATAGCCTGATATCATCAGATATTTATCTTATCAAAAAAAAATTACCCTTATTCTGATTACACCTCAGCTGGAAGCTTTCTCATAACTTGACTTTCCATGTTGTTCTAGCTTAAGAAATAGAAGACCCTGGTCAGACTGTCCCTATATATATATATATAAGTTCTCATGAAAGTTCGATATCTCTTCTCAAATCAGTAAATTGTTATTGTGTTTTATAAAAATAGTGAATGGAAAGCCAAAGGGAAGTGGAAATGGCAGAATTAACTTAGTTTACTTTCAGTTCTATGGAAAAAAAAAAAAAACACACACACACACACACACAAATCTGAAGGGGTGGCATTCTAAGATAAAGTGTTCTAAGATCAGGGTTCAAAGATAAAGACTTTGAGGTTTACCAGACACAAGCTTCTGAAAATATAGCCTCTTGGGTACACGCTAAATTTTTGTTTTCTAATCTATTTCCACCTGTCATTTTATATTTTAATGTGTTTGACTATTTACCTATGTTACAAGTATAGGCAATTTCTCACAGCCTCAAAGCTTCGAAGTGAGAATGAATCTGACTCACAGGATAACATCAGTAAAGATAAGCGCTTTGAGAGAATTCGAAAAGGCAGCCAAACAATAATTACTTTTCTACAGAGAAAGTGAAAAGCGCAGAAGCAAAAGATCCTCACTCCAGCATTCCAAACCTTTCACAATCCAAAGCTGCCACTCCTGCTAAACTAGCTGACCTCAAAAATCTACTACGCGCCTTCCTGCCATGTGGCCTTCGCTTATTCTGTGACCCATACAGCCTGAAACACCTTCCCTTGTCGTCTCTGTCCATCCCAACCTGGCTCTTCAGCCTTCAATGCCCAGGGTAACCCTGTTCCTCCACAACACTTCTCCCAGCCGTGGCAGCCCACAACCTTCTCTGTCTTTTATACATTTGCCACTAACTAAATCTCATGTCACTCTTTATTCCTTGAGCCACTTCACTGTCCCCCTCCAATCCTATTCCTGGGATAGTTCTTGGTGGCTTCAACATCCGTCCCCAATATAACCTGGCCTCTCATATCCTTTTCATTCACCCTGAGCTGTCCTCTGCTACACTACAGCCACCAATCCTACCTAGCCATTACCACGAAGGATACCTCCTCGTAATCTCCACTTCAGGCATTCCATTCTCCAATTACAACCTCCAATATTTCAGGGGACTCCCCTACCCTCAGTGCCCTGCATATGACCAAGCCTGCCCTCTTTTCAATGTCTCTCACAACCTTCATGTTCTCATTTTCCTCCTTAGCCATCCTAAAGTCTAATATCCACCACTACCTTCACTAACTCACATTCACCTTTAACTCCCTAGATCTTCTTTCCCTCCCTCATACTCCACTGATCAAACCCCCAAATTGGCTAAATCCAAAGCTCTACCTTCTTTGTACCTGGACTCGAACATGGCTGGGGACAAGCCTACAACCTCCTTGACTCTTCTCAACTTTAATTTGTTACTTTACTGGTTCTTTCTAAAGCATTCATCTTGGTGCTTGTAGAAACAATAATCCTCTTTCTGTTTGCTTTCTTAGGCTTACCTGCTATTTTGTTGTGTAATAACTAAGATAGTAACACATGCAAATGATAAATTACCAGGCTCAGGAACAAACCAAGTTGACTCTTGGTAAGCATATGACTCAACTGGGAAGAACATAAGCATAAGCTGTAACAGGGAGTAGCCTACTAGCCTGGAGTTTTCCAAGTGCCACAGACGTCAGCCAGGATGGATCACAGAGGGTACGGAGAACCTCTGCCAATCTGTCAAGTTAATTAAAGGAATGGCTACTGCACATGTACACATGAAAACTACAGATTCAGTAAATAAGCAAAATGGATTTACCTCCTACCACTTTTTTATGGCCAATGTGAGAACTCTGTTTGGGTCCTGGCTTGTTAGATTTACAGAGAAGCTACTGCTTCCCAGGTGGCACTAGTGGCAAAGAACCTGCCTGCCAATGCAGGAGACCTAAGAGACAGGGATTCAATCCCTGGGTCAAGAAGATCCCCTGGAGGAGAGCACAGAAGTCCACTCCAGTGTCCTTGCCTGGAGAATCCCACGGACAGAGGAGCCTGATGGCCTACAGTCCACAGGGTCGTGAAGAGTTGGATACGACTAAAGTGACTTAGCATGCATGCACACAAGGTTACTGAGGAGCCTATCAATTTGCCTCAAGCTCATCCATCACTTACTAGTTATGCTACTATTTTGACTTCATCCAATCATGGTAATTTCCTAGTTGATGCTGTAATATAAATATCAAATTCTTTAAGATTTAAGTAATTTCACCAGAGATAAATTATCTCCTCTACAAAGATACCATCAAGGGCAGTGTTTCTCAAGCACTGGTTTTCACGATTGCCTTCCCCGAAGGACCTTTTTAGGCATATTTTAAATCACTCCCCTCCTCCATGAAATGTTAACACAATAGATACACTGGGTATAAACTAGTCATCAACTCCTTGGGGATGAAATCATCCCGCCAAGAATTCATGATTTAGAGCATAGGAAGTGCATCTTCTATATGTTTTTAATAAAAATTATATATATTTAAGGCATACAACATGTCTGATATACATATACATACTGAAATGATTACTACTGTCAAGCTAACGAACATGTCATCTCCTGACAGTTACCTTTTGTGTGCATGTGGTAAGAGCACCTGAACCAACTCTCTAAGCAAATTTTCAGTATTCAGTATGGTACGGTGAATTGCAGCTGTATGCTGTGCATCAGCTCTCTAGACGACACGTCTTACATGTTTATATACTTTGACCACCATCTGCCCACTTTCTCCACCTGTGCTAACCACTGTTCTACTCACCGCTTCTTTATACCGTTCTTATCGGGCTGTTATCTGTGGCCAGAGAGGTGAACAGAGGCGGCACATTGGTTTGAGGAAGTATCTGATTTAGGGGTGACACTGTCAGTGGTGTTTCACACTTCTCTTTTTTCATTTCTTTTATGCCATCTTCCTTCACTTTCTATGTTTATTCTTCTCAATTCGGCTCTAGTATTTTTATTAAAATGGGAAGCAATTCAAAGTCAGACTAGGACAGAAGATCTTATTTTCATCAAGAAGAGCACAACATAAATTCATTCTCTAAGTCTGTGAGTGTGTTTCTGTTTTGTAAATAAGTTCATTTGTATCATTTTTTTTTTAGATTCTGCATCTCCAAGAGGGAAGGATGGCGGGAGGGAAATTTAGGGAGTTTGGGGCCAACACGTACACACTGTTATATTTACAATGGATAACCAAAAAGAACCTACTATATAGCAAAAAAAAAAAAATGTACTATGAATAAAATGTGTTAGTCTTCTGTCAAAAAAAGAAAGAGAAGAGCGTGAATATATATATATACATATACATATATACACACACATATACATATGCATATATACACACACATATACATATGCATATATACACACACATATACATATGCATATATACACACACATATACATATGCATATATACACACACATATATAACTGAATCACTTTGCTATATACCTGAACTAGCACAATGTTGTAAATCAACTATACTTCAATAAAGATAAATTTACAAGAGAAGAGCATGACTTTAAGCAACAGTAGTAAATAAATCTTTCCTTTTCAGATTATTAGCAGTTTCCTCAACCCAAGAAATAACACATCTGTGAGAAGTATTCTCCAACACCATTACCCTGGGTCGTGCGCCCTCTTACCCTCATACTTGTTTACTGCCTATAGCATGTGTATCATGAATATTAGCAACACAGCTCAGAGACCCACATGACAGCGCTCAGGAAAAAAGAGGGAAGGGAAGGAAAGGAAGGAAAGGTAAGGGGAGGTGAACAGAGAATAAGAAAGGAAAAAGAAGAAAACAGAAGGAAGGCAAACAAGAAAACAAATAGAAAAGAAATGAATTCTTGAATTTTTTTCTAGTTTATATCCACAAATTTCAAAGAAGACCATGAAACATCAACTGAACAGTAGTGTGCCATCCTGCCATAACAAAGAAGTTAGTTTTCTCCTACAGTGTCCACTTTCTAATACTAAAAGGTTATTTTATTTTCTTAGGTCTTTTAAGCCAGAACAAAATATGTTGCGCTATGTATAATTATTTCGTGAAGTCCCTGAGAGTAGTCCTCCTGACACTTGGACAACTGTGTGAGAGACCACTACTCATATTTTCTACCACTGTATCTATTTGTCTTTTCATATTCTTAATATGCAAGAACACCCACCCCTGATTATGAGTGTTGGTAATTTTTCAGAGCTCCAAAACTTGCATGCAAAAATGGATTCCTGACTCACTAAATGTCAGCACTATTGGGAAACAACTGTGGGGTAAATCAGATGTGTGTTTACCTCGAAATGGGTTTTGCCACTAGCCATGGAGTCAAGTCAAGCAATAAAATAACTAAAATAAACAGTAATTTATGCTATTTTTGCTAGAGAAATCTCGAGTTAAAAACTTAATTATTACAGGAGGATGGGAGGAAGAAGGGAAGAAAACATGAGATGCATCCAAAAACTTAACTACTATCAGTTCAGTTCAGTTCAGTCGCTCAGTCATGTCCGACTCTTTGCGACCCCATGAATCACAGCACACCAGGCCTCCCTGTCCATCACCAACTCCCAGAGTTCACTCAGATTCACGTCCATAGAGTCCGTGATGCCATCCAGCCGTCTCATCCTCGGTCGTCCCCTTCTTCTCCTGCCCCCAATCCCGCCCAGCATCAAAGTCTTTTCCAATGAGTCAACTCTTCGCATGAGGTGGCCAAAGTACTGGAGTTTCAGCTTCAGCATCATTCCTTCCAAAGAAATCCCAGGGCTGATCGCCTTCAGAATGGACTGGTTGGATCTCCTTGCAGTCCATATTCAGCTAAAATCTTGTAGTTCCATGTTTTTACCTCCATTGTCTCTTTCAATAGACTTAGGAATTAGATACCGGAGCGATTATTATCCGTGTTCCTCTATCAGACTATACACTTTACAAGAGCCAGGATAATGTCTATTTTATTGACCATCATATCTGCATGACAAACACAGGCCCTGCACATGGTAGATGCTCAATAACTTTGCTGAGGATTAAAAATTGTATGGGAGGAAGGATATTTTGATATACTTCTCTCAATGCAAGGTGATGCTGTGAAAACAGTTCTTTTCTTTTCCTTTATCCATCTTGACTTCTTTATTTACTCATTATAGAGAGAGAGACTATTAAGACATCAACCCTCATAGAAAACCCAGTTAAGGTTGCCAAAGGGGATATGTGTGTTCAGTCACTAACTTGTATCCAACTCTGTTGGACATGGACTTCAGCACACCAGGCTTCCCTGTCCTTCACTATCTCCCGGAGTTTGCTCTAATCCATGCCCATTGAGTTGGTTATGCTATCTATCCGTCCCATCCTCTGTTGTCCCCTTCTCCTCCTGCCTTCAACCTTTCCCAGCATCAGGGCCTTTTCAGCAAGTCAGCTCTTTGCATGAGGTGACCAGAGTATTGGAGCTTCAGCTTCAGCATCACTCCTTCCAATGAATATTCGGGGTTGATTTCCTTTAGGATTGACTGGTTTGATCTCCTTGTTGTCCAAGGGATTCTCAAGAGTCTTCTCCAACACCACAGTTCAAAAGGATCAATTCTTTGGTGCTCAACCTGCTTTATGGTCTAACTCTCACATCCATAAATCACTACTGGAAAAACCATAGCTTTGACTACACGGACTTTTGCCGGCAAAGTGATGTCTTTGCCTTTTAATATGATGTTTGTTTAGGTTTGTCATAGCTTTTCTTTCAAGGATAAAGCACCTGTTAATTCTGTGGCTGCAGTCACCATCTGCAGAGATTTTGGAAGCAAAGAAAATAAAATCTGTCACTGCTCCCAATTTTCCCCATCTATTTGCCATGAAGTGATGGGACTGGATGCTATGATCTTCATTTTTTGAATGTTGAGGTTTAAGCTTTTTCACTCTCCTCTTTCACCCTCACCAAGAGGCTGTTTAGTCCTTCTTTGCTTCCTGCCATAAGAGTGGTGTCTTCTGCATATCTGAGGTTATTGATATTTCTCTCGGCAATCTTGATTCCAGCTTGTGCTTCATCCAACCTGGCATTTCACATGATGTACTCTGCATATAAGCTAAAAGAGCAGGGTGACAATATACAGCCTTGACATACTCCTTTCCCAATTTTGAACCAGTCAGTTGTTCCATGTAATGTTCTAACTGTTGCTTCTTGACCCTCATATAGGTTTCTCAGAAGACAGGTAAGGTGGTCTGGTATTCCCATCTCTAAGAGTTTTCCACAGTTTGTTGTGATCCACACAGTCAAAGGCTTTTGCATTGTCAATGAAGCAGCCGCTGCTGCTGCTAAGTCACTTCAGTCATGTCTGACTCTGTGCGACCCCATAGACTGCAGCCCACCAGACTCTTCTGTCCCTAGGATTTTCCAGGCAAGAACAATGAAGCAGAAGTAGATGTTTTTCTGGAATTCCCTTGTTTTCTCTATGATCCAATGAATGTTGGCAATTTGGTCTCTGGTTTCTCTGCTTTTTTTAAACCCAGTTTGTACATCTGGAAGTTCTCAGTTCACATACTGCTGAAGCCTAGCATGAAGGATTTTGAGCTTAACCTTATTAGTACTGGAAATGAGCATAATTGTCTGATAGTCTGAATATTCTTTGGCATTGCCTTTCTTTGGGCCTGGAATTAAAACACCTTTTCCAGTCCTGTAGCCACTGGTGAGTTTTCCAAATTTGTGACACATTGAGTACAGCACTTAAACAGCATCATCTTTTAGGATTTTAAAGAGCTCAGCTGGAATTCCATATTTTGTCAGAACCCTCCACTCTGACCTGTCTATTTTGGGTGGCCATGCACAGCATGGCTCATCACTTCACTGAGTTACACAAGACTCTTCACCATGACAAGGCTGTGATGCATGAAGGGGCAATATAAGGCATATATAAGAATAAGGCAATGTAAGAAATAATAGATGTCTATGCAAGGGGTGGAAAAAGAGATAGCAATCTAATTATCTCCTCTTGAAATTGGAACTGTATCTCTGGCAGGCAACTATCAAATAGTAGGAAAATGAAAGATCAAAAAACTGAATTTCTGTCTTGTTTTGTAACAAGAGCACTGAAAGTGAAGCCAAACTAAACTGATGACTGTTCATCTACCTCTTTCAGGTCTTGGCTTAAACATCACTTCTTTAGGGGAATGTCTTTGGATTCCTACACACACACATGCATATACACACAAGGGCACACGCATGTGCAAGCATACACACACACACACAGACACACTGAATTGTCTTCTGTCATCCTTTCCACTGGAATGAGTGGGAAGCCCATGAGGCCAGAGAAAAGTGTGCTAGTCCACTGATAATTATGTATCCAGAACCTAGAACCATCTCTGTCAAATAGCGGGTGCTCAAAAAGTGTTTGATCAATAAAGTCTTCCTTGCAACATTTTCTTTTTCTCTTCTCAGACCAGTTTATCTCCTCGTTCTATTCTATAAATAGAAAAGGCAATTCCCCTCCCTAAATTATGCTCTTTGCCTTTTCCTTCAAGAGGGTTGTTTTTCTCATTTTCAAGACATTATCATTCAATAACTGGAAGCAAATTGCATTTTCTGCATCTATGCACAGTGGGGAATTGGACTGAAGAGTATACACGAGGCTCCTTCCCCCGCCCTCACCAGGTACCTTGAGACCTGGGCCTATTCATAGACGCTCAGAAGAGGTCCCCGGGGTTTCTCTAAGTCTCTATTCACACAATTTCTAAAGGATTTAGAAGGAAAAAGGGAGACTTTCTCCCTGAAAGCAGTGAAAGGCTAGTGCTCTTAGGGGAATGGCAAAATGTCGACATTCGCTTTCTGTGCGCCTCCAAATCGGTTCTTACCCTCTGCTTTGACTGAATGTAGGACGAAAAGAGAAGCAAGATCTTGGTGTAAGTCTCCAGATAGTTAAAAACAGAAACTCAGGGAGCACTCTGAAAGAGCTTTCAGTCCTAAGACACCAAGTTCTGAGGTCAGTGAGGCCTGTGTCTGGTGCTTCTTCGGGCCATCTGGCAACCAGAGAGAGATATTTTAAGTCATGTCAAGGCTGTGTGGCAACCTCAAAAACCACACCCGTTGAACATCAGCCTTCTCCACTAACATGCAGCAAGTCTGATGTATGGCAAGAAATAAAGGTTGTGCTTTAGGGGTATAGGCTCCCCTGAAATGCTGTTCCCTTAAAAATAATGATTAGTATAAGTTCCTCCTTCTTTTATTTATTAAATCTTGTGCTGAAAACTAGAAAACTCAAATTTGGATGTTTCCAAATGTCCAGATGTGTCCTAGATACAGCCTAGATGTCAGGAAGAGACTTGAATGGATTTAACTATGAGGTATTTTTTCCTCAGTGTAGAAATATCTCTTCTGAATTATACAGTATTTCACATGACCCTTGGGGAAAACAGGGAAATATAGTAACTGAAGAGGGATAATGGCCTTCATAAATACTGGCTAAAAGCAGACATATGATTAGAGTAGAAAGTTTCAAAGTTTCTGTTAATAGTGTCTTTTTCACACATACATGAAAAGAAAGTGAAAGTGACAGTCACTCAGTCGTGTCCAACTCTTTGCGACCCCATGGCCTATATAGTCCATGGAACTCTCCAGGCCAGAAGACTGGAGTGGGTAGCCTTTCCCTTCTCCAGGGGATCTTCCCAACCCAGGGATCAAACCCAGGCCTCCCGCCTTACAGGTGGATTCCTTACCAGCTAAACCACAAGGGAAGCCCAAGAATACTGGAGTGGGTAGCCTATCCCTTCTCCAGTGGATCTTCCAACCTAGAAATCGAACCAGGGTCTCCTGCATTACAGGCAGATTCTTAACCAAGTGAGCTATGAGGGAAGCCCTACACATATGTATACATTGCTATAAAGTTGCAACATGTAAGAAGATATTATAATATCACATACAAAAAAAATAATAATATCATGTACCAACTTAACAATTAATACAACTGAAAACTCCTGACATCACCTATTATTTATTATTCCATCTAGAGAAAGGGATTTCTCTTGACATCCTTGTGTTACACTAACTCGGATTTAGAGGAAGTGAACCACCTTACTAGGTCCTGAGACGGAGCAAGCAGAGCATCTCTGGATGATCTGGGTTCTGGTACTAGCTCTGCCACTTACTACTCACCTGTAATAATGCATGTATGCATGCTCAGTCGTGTCTGACTCTTTACAACCCCATGGACTGTAGCCCACTAGGCTCCTCTGTCTGTGGAATTTCCCATGCAAGAATACTGAGGTGGGTTGCCAGTTCCTCCTCCAGGAGACCTTCCCTATCCAGGGATCAAACCCACATGTCTTGCATCTCCTGCACTGGCAGGCAGATTCTTTACCACTAGTGCCACCAACCTCTAAAGTAGACAAAAGAATATCTCGAAGAGTCCTCATGCCAGCCTCCCACAGTTTTGTAGTCCTGAACAATTATTTTGGAGACAAATCAGGGAAGCATAGATTCAGGTGTCTAAGACTTGTCTGCCTAGATACACCATGCAGCTATTTCCTCACTGGAGTCTTGTCCCTCTCTCTGAGACTTGTGATACTATGCATTTTGGGTTTTGTTTTTACTTTTGGTGAGTAGTATACCAATGGGTAACAGGAAATACTGAGCTATGTTTCCAAAATGGTAATAAATTTGGGAGTCATAAGCTTATAAAATTACAGTTGAAGTCAGAAGTTTTAATGAAATCACCATGTGAAGATATATAGAGTGGGAAAAGACATAAGACTGAGGGCCAAGTCCCCTTGATTATAGGAAATGGGTAAGCATGAGAAGTCCTGGAAGAAAACTGAAAAGGAAAATCAATACAGGTAGTAAGTAAACTGTGATGTTTTGGAAGTCAAGGGAAGAGATTGCTTTGAAGAATCTGTAGTCAACAAAGTCAAAGCTTTCTGCAAGTTGTGTAGGACAGGATTAAGTAATTAAACACAACACTATGGAGCTGCTATTAGTAACAGAAATTTCCATAGGCTGATGATAGCAGAAGATAAATGAGAAGTGTCTTGAGAAGTACATGAGAGCCAGGGCTGCAGACTGAGCTAACATTCGTCCTCTCTCCATTATGAACACTCAAACAAAATGTTGCAAAAAATGCACAATATATAGCTGAGCTTTACCAGAGATGGGGGCTTCCCAGGTGACACTAGTAGTAAAGAACCCGCCTGCCAATGCAGGAGACATAACAGATGTGGATTAGGTCCCTGCATCAGGAAGATCTCCTGGAAGAGGGCATGGCAACCCACTCCAGTATTCTTGCTAGAGAATCCCATGGCCAAAGAAGTCTGGCAGGCTACAGTTCATGGGGTCGCTAAGTCAGACACAATTGAAGCAACTGAGCACACACCAAAGAAGGACGGTAAGGCCAGTTCCAACTGATACTATAGTGACCCAAATTGAGAGTGGTCAATAGGCTAGGTTACAGAGTCTAGGCTGGCTCCAGGGAAATTATGCCAGAAGATTGCTGATAGGGAGGAAACCTAACAGCTGAAGAAATAAATCAGTCAAGGAAATGAAAGTCCAACGGGGTCCCAAAGCAAGTGTGATAGCACTGAGAGCAAAGAATAAGTTTGATTTCTATCCAATTTAAATTCAGACCTAAACAGACCATTGCTGCTGCTGCTGCTGCTGCTGCTGCTGCTGCTAAGTCGCTTCAGTCATGTCCGACTCTGTGCGACCCCATAGATGGCAGCTCACCAGGCTCCCCGTCCCTGGGATTCTCCAGGCAAGAACACTGGAGTGGGTTGCCATTTCCTTCTTCAATGCATGAAAGTGAAAAGTGAAAGTGAAGTCGCTCAGTCGGGACCGACTCTTCGGGACCCCATGGACTGCAGCCTACCAGGCTCCTCCGTCCATGGGATTTTCCAGGCAAGAGTACTAGACCATTAGTTCTCTTTTAAAAATCTTGTCCAACCTTCCTGTTTTTTGGTTTAGTCACTAAATCGTGCCCAACTTTTTGTGACCCTATAGACTGTAACCTACCAGGCTCCTCTGTCCATGGGATTTTCCAGGCAAGAATACTGAGTGGGTTGCCATTTCCTTCTCCAGGGGAGTCTTCCTGACCTAGGGATTGAACCCACATCTCTTGCACTGCCAGGTGGATTCTTTACCATTGAGCCACCAGGGAAGCCCAACTTTCTTACTGTAAATAATCTATGAGGCTCCGCAATATGTAAAGAACTAATTCACCATTTTGTACTCCAGAGTTGAAGTGTGTCTTAGGAAGTTCTCAGTCTTTTAAACTATAGACAGCCTTGAACTTATTTTACAGTTGTGCCAAGAGAAAAACCAATCATCTGGTCAACAACAAAAAGCTTTATTAGCTCTTGTAGCAATCAGGGCACAGAAATCTAACAAGCATCTAGGCAACCACTGACCTTTCATGCAATAAAATGTAACACACATTTCCTTTAGTAAAGTTCACTTCTATTTTTCTGCAATGTACATCACTGATGAGGAAAATAACACAATGCTTACAAGGCACAGTAAGTGGAAACTTCAGTTCTAGACTCAGTGTATTAAGTCAGTAGCTATAAGCCCTTCAACAGGCCTCCATCTAATGAACTGTTTTTAAAGTTTCAAATCGCATACTACATCCTCCTTAAGCCTTCCCCAACTTCCTCAAGCAGAATGTGTCATTGTTTCCTCTGCATTCCCTCTTTACATTGGTAGTATGATTAATATATCAGATATTCTAGTTCACTTACAGTACCAATATTTATGTGAATCCTCATCTCTCTTAAGCTTATAGGCACTGGAACATCCCTGGTGGTCCAGTGGTTAAGAAACCACCTTGCAATGCAGGAGAAGGAGGTTCAGTCCCTGATGGAGGAACTAAGATCTCACAAGCCACTCCAGAGCCCATGGACTAGCTCACGTACCACAACAAAAGGTCCCGCATGACACGCAGAAGATCCGGAGTGCCACACCTAAAACCTGACACAGTCAAGCTGCTGTATTAATATGGACTATAAACAGCTGGTCCATCTTTAGGATAAGGAAGCATGATTTTCTTTTCTGGGCATTTTATGTTTCTTGGCCTAATAGTACCAGGCAACATAAGAAGACAATTAATCTTCCAAAACGTGCAACCAAAGTTCAGCTCAGTCACTCAGTTGTGTCCAACTCTTTGTGACTCCATGGACTGCAGCACGCCAGGCCTCCTTGTCCATCACCAACTCCCGGAATTTACTCAAACTCATGTCCATTGAGTCTGTGATGCCATCCAACCATCTCGTCCTCTGTTGTCCCCTTCTCCTCCCACCTTCAGTCTTTCCCAGCATCAGGGTCTTTTCAAATGAGTCAGTTCTTCACATCAGGTGGCCAAAGTATTAGAGTTTCAGCTTCAGCATCAGTCCTTTCAATGAATATTCAGGACTGATTTTCTTTAGGATGGACTGGTTGGATCCCCTTGCAGTCCAAGGGACTCTCAAGGGTCTTCTCCAACACCACAGTTCAAAAGCATCAATTCTTTGGCACTCAGCTTTCGTTATGGTCCAGGTCTCACATCCATACAAGACTATTGGAAAATACATAGCTTTGACTACACAGACATTTGTTGGCAAAGTAATGGCTCTGCTTTTTAATATGCTGTATAGGTTGGTCATAACTTTTCTTCCAAGGAGCAAGCATCTTTTAATTTCATGGCTGCACTCGCCATCTGCAGTGATTTTAGAGCCCCCCAAAATAAAGTCTGTTGCTGTTTCCATTGCTTCCCCATCTATTTGCCATTAAGTGATGGGACCAGATGCCATGAACTATCTCCACTCAAAAGAGCTAGAGTACCAACAAACATAGAAAGATTTAGTTCAGTGTATTTTGATATTGCATCTTTCTAATTTTTGCCTTAATTAGAAAAAGGTTTGACCACTACGCCTGTCTCTTGTTCAATGATTTGCTAGGAATAAATCCCTGGATAACCATATAAACCAGGCCCTGTCCTCCAGGTGTACCAACCCTCCTTATTAAGTCCATGATGAGAATCCATTATCTGAGTGATTCATTTTCTATGGCAAAAGCTATCAAAACATGGGCCAGTGTTCACAATGCCTAGTGGAAACCTTCCTGAAATATTTTCCTCTCTTTTCCACCTTCACCTGAGGAAGAGGACATTTGGTCATGAGCCAAAATTTCATCGGCTCTCAGGGCAATCCTTGTCAGGGGTCCTAGGTTAGGATTAGATTATTACAGCTACAGCTGTGGCAGGTCTTGGACAAGACAAAGCCATAAGAACGCAGTGCCAATTATTGTTTAAAAATAATACAAACTGTTTTTAGGTACCAGAACTAAAATCTAAGAGTCAGAACCTAAATCTCAAGTCTCCAATTCCTGTTTCCTGTAGCATAGCAAAGAAATTTGCTCTCCAAATAAAACAATCTTCTGTTTTCTGGATCAGTGGTTCTGCAAATGTGAATTTCCCAGATCACCTTCACCAGGGAGCTAGTTGGAAATGGAAATTATCAAGCCCCACCTAAGACCTACTGAAGCAGAAACTCTGAAGGTGAGAACCAGCAGTCATGTTTTAACAAGCCCTCCAGGAGATTCTGGTGCACAGTAAAGTTTGAGAACGACTGCTCTAGACTAGACCAAAGTGTGGTTTGTGAACAAGGGCATCAGCATGCCTGGGAGCATGTTAGAAATCCATAATATTAGGCCCCATCCTAGACCTACGGAATCAGAAATTGTACTTTAACAAAATCCCCAAATACTTTGTATATACATTAAAGCTTGAGAAGCACAACCAAGGATGAAATTGAGAAAATTAGTAATCTGAATAAATAAATAACACTGTGAAGTTTACAAGCCACACCTTATTCATTTAATTGCACCTCACTGAGACAATTCCTCATTGTACCTTCCTCATTTAATCCTCTTAATAACCCAGTGGACCAAATATTGTTGTGATTTCCATCTCACATATGAGACACAAGGAGACTGGAAGACTGACCTAATGTCACAAAGGTAGCAAGCAGAAGAGCCATGGTTTGGACATAGTTTGGCTCTGAAATCTAGGCTCTTAGCCACCACTGACAAATTTTACTTTCTTGGGCTCCAAAATCACTGTGGATGGTGACTGCTGCTATGAAATTAAAAGACATTTGCTCCTTGTAAGAAAAGCTGTTATAAACCTAGACAGTATACTAAAAAGTAGAGCTATTACTTCACCAACAAAGGTCCATACAGTCAAAGCTATGGTCTTTGTGGTGGTCATGTATGGATGTGATAGACCATAAAGTAGGCTGAGCAATGAAGAACTGATGCTAAGGACTTTGATTGATTGATCAATTAATGCTAACACTGAAGGTTTTGAACTGTGGCGTTGGAGAAGACTCTTAAGAGTCCCTTGTACAGCAAGGAGCTCAAAACAGTCATTTCTAAAGGAAATCAACCCTGAATAGTTATCGGAAGGACTGATGCTGAAGCTGAAGCTCCAATACTTTGGCCACCTGATGCAAAGTGCTGATTCACTAGAAAAGACCCTGATGCTGGGAAAGATTGAAGGAAAGAGGAGAAGGGGATGACAGAGGATAAGATGTTTGGATGGCATCACTGACTCAATGGGCATGACTTTGAGCAAACTCAGAGAGATAGTGAAGGACAGGGAAACCTGGCATGCTGCGTTCACAGGGTCGCAGTGAGTCAGACACAACTTGGTGACTGAACAACAAGAACAACATGGACATATGAGACACAGGTTCAGTCCCTGAATCAGGAAGATCCCCTGAAGAAGGACATGGCTACCCACTCCAGTATTCTTGCTGGAGAATTCCATGGACAGAGGAGTCTGGCGGGCTAAAGTCCATAGGGTCTCAAAAAGTTGGACACAATCGAAGCAACTTAGCACAGCACCTATCTAGTCTGCTTATAACACCAGGGACAGGAGTTCTTTTTTTTTAGCCACATCACATTGCCTCTCTCATGACAATTTCATTCATGAGTAATCAGTTAATCCTTTTTTAAAGATAAAAATAATATTATATCCATTTTAGTTGAACAAACATTTATTGAACTCTATTTATAACAAACAACCCTGCTTGGTGGAGCTCACAGTACTAACCTAATAAGAATAAATGCTCAATACATATTTGCTAAACCAATGAATCAGTAAATGACTGATGACTTTATCATGATATGCTAAGTGATACAAGAGCAGAGTTGGGGTGACGGCTTACATCCTGAGCCCCAAGACCTTTCCTGTAATTGATTAATGGTTTGAACTCATAAAGAAATGAAGGGTCAACCAGACCAAGAATGCAGCAAAGGAGATTCTAGGCATTCAAAAGAACTTGGGCTTTATCTGAGGATGATGGAGATTCACTACAGCAATAAAGGGGGCAAAATAGACTCAAATAGATATGTTCAATAGTATATATACATGAACTGTTACTTACAATAAGTTCAAAATATCAAGGATGAATCCCCCAAAGCCAACAGAACTTCAAGTCTAGACCTAAGCCATCAGGATTTTAGATTATTAGCGATCATATCCTGTCAGAGGATGGGAATACGTGGTTTATGATTGAAGTCTTACCTCCCCGTACATGGAAACAGAGATCCCCTGGAGAAGGAAATGGTAATCCACTCCAGTATTCTTGCCTGGGAAATCCCATGGACAGAGGAGCCTGGCGGGCTGCAACTCATGGGGTCACATAGAGTTGGAGACGACTTAGCAAATCAACAACAACAACAATCGTCAGGTGCCTGCAGAAGAGAAAAAGGTCAAAAGGAGGAAACAAAGACTTGGCCTGGGAAATGTCAGAAAAGAAGACAGAAGCCCTACCCTAGTTTCAGAATCAGCTCTTAGAAAGAGTTAGAGAAAATAGAAGCGTAAGTGCTATATCACTTCAGTCAAGTCCAACTCTACGACCCTATGGACACTAGCCCACCAAGCCCTTCTGTCCATGGGACTCTCCAGGCAAGAATACTGGAGTGAATTTCCATGCCCTCTTCCAGGAGATGAAGCTACATTTGAGTGACACACCAATTTTTCCTTTGATACTCCATTTAAGTGATACTCCATTTAGCTGTCTGCCCTTGAGAATTCCCAGAAAGTGGAATTCTTCTCCTCTTTAGCTTTGAAGCTAAAGCTCTTTAGTAGCTTCTCTGACTTTTAATTTTAAAGTAGATTTTCTTGGAAATTTTATTAAGAATTATAGACACTCAAGGAAGAATTTCCATATCTTAGTGTCTATAAACAGTACTGGGGAAAACATCATTTTCCCTTCTCTGCTATTTTTGCTTACATTATGCTTTATCTCTAAAGAATCCTAAATGCATTAAATACAGGTTAAGTAACAGTGTTTAGGGAGACAGGGTTACTTGTATCATCTGTTTTATGCCTCAAGATTTTTCTTCATCAAAGAAACCACATTTTTCTTGTGTTCTTTATTAGAGCTCCAGTATTAAAATCATTCCCCTTGAGGTGTTTTATAAAGCACAAATGGTTCAAAAGAAAAATGCTTTCATTCTCAGTTGCCCAAGCCAAAGTTCAGACTTGTAAGGCTCCCGCTTCAATAGGGTGTGTTGGAATCTGAACTAGGACACACAGTCAAGCGCGCCACAGTCAAAAGAGCAGGCACAGGCACAGTGTTTCTCCCTTGTCCAGACACTGTCACAAACTGGGAATCCTCAAAAAGAGACATGACCTAAGAGATCAGGGTTGCTGGGAGGTCCAGCAGAGATCAAAGCAGTCCTTCTTCCGAGGGACCCCTCAACTCTGCAGCCTGTCCTTAGCGAACATCATCAACAGTCTGTGCGAGGGCAGAAAGAAAGGAGATGAGGGGTGAGGTGGGGGTGGCCGGTTCACTTCCTGCCAAACGACATGAAAGCAACTCGAGAGAATGTCCACCCACCTGCAACAGCCTTGTTTGCCCTTCGGCTTTTTATTCCATCCATATCCTGGCACCCCCAGTGAAAAAAGTCACCCAAATAGTCTAATAAAAGATCTTCTAAGCACCGACTCAGGACTGAAACCAAACCAGCAAAGCAATAAGAAACCCCACCTCAACTGCTCCTTATATAAAGACTTGGTTCAAAGATCAATTCTCAACATTTTTTGGGTCATAAAAGTACTAATCACATTGAAGGGAATTTTGATGAATAATTTTTAAAATTATCTGCCACTTTAGCACAGATATTTTCATGTGTGTTTCACTTCATTATAAAGCAAGTAAATACATATACAGTTAAGGGTCTATTTTTGAAACTACCTGTGAAAACTTCTTTCTATTTTACAAAATACTAAAGTAAAATGAATACTAAAGCTAAAAAGCATATAAAGATTGTGTCTAACATTACACCAAAATTATTATCTATTTCCATTACCCTCAAATTTTAGAGACATAAATAAAGATGGATAAATAGACATTTGATAAACAACATCTGCTTGGTTTCCTACCCTTTAAAACACCATGTGCTTTTGTTTTACCTCAGCAGTTTGACATTTCTTGGTCATATATTTTTTTTAAAGTGGGGTTTTCAAGAGACTAACATACTCACATTTCATTTGTTAAACGCTTTTGACTTCTAAGAAAAGTTAAGAAATGACAATTGCCAGACAATGTCAAGTGGTTGATGATTTAGTGTGAATATTTTGTCTCTGTGAGTACAGTTCATGTATGGACTGTGTGAAGCCAAGGTTGTTCCCCATTATGGTAAAGAATAAATGCTCCTCTTCTATTTGCCATGTTAGGAAAAAAAGGGTGCAGCTCTCTAATGAAAGGCAAATCTCCCCTAACGTGCTCTCAGTTCTCTTTCCCATTTCCTCTGGGAGCTTCTAAACCATCCCTTATTCCAACACCATCGCACCCTACCCCATGTTTCTATACCAGTGCTGAAATCATTAATGTCTCACTGCAATCCTCAACTCTTATTTCATCTCTCATCACATCTCTTGGAATCTATGCCCCCTGCTTCAACTTCCTCATTTATCCCAACTCAATCTCTGTGATTTTTCAGAACCCGTAACTATAAACCAAAACATTTTTTTCCTCAAAGACACCGACCTCCTGCATGTGTGAGTGCTCAGTGACTTCAGTCGTGTTCAAGTGTCTGTGACCTTGTGGACTTAGCCCACCAGGATCCTCTGTCCATGGGATTCTCCAGGAAAGAATACTGGAGTGGGTGGCCATACCCACTTCCAGGGAATCTTCCCCACCCCACGATCAAACTCAAATTTCTTATGTCTCTTGCATTGGCAGGCAGGTTCTTTACCATTAGCACTGCCTGGAAAGACCCACAATCGTCCTACTAATGATCAATTTCACTCCTGCCTTCTTAACCCTCATTCTCATTGGCTTCTCTTCTGATCTGAAATTGGTACCATCCCAGTCTAGGCTCCCATTTTGCCTCGTCCAATATGTCCTTTCATCTGGCTCTAGTTTCTCCTTCTGTCTCTATCTCCCTTACAGGCTCCATGTTCTCTTCTTGCCCTATGAATAAAGCCTTTATGTGTGGATCTGACTGGAGCTTCTCATCTTCCTGGACTTTGTACTTCTGATGATCCTTTATAGACAAAAGATTCCCAGATGTGCCAGTTCTGATCTGATTCCCAGGTCCATATTTCTCAGTGCTTGCTAGAGACCTCCACCTACATGCCTCTCAAACCCAATGTGTCCAAACTGGACTTAACATTCTGCTAAGCCTGCTCCTCTTTCCTAGATACTAGGAGAGTCATCTTCTGATGACTGAGTCATCTTCAATTATCTGAGTCATCTTCAATTATCTCGTCTTTCCCAACTTCCACATTTAGTGACTGTCCTATATATTCATACACGTTCCCACTATCACCACTGCCTTTTGTCTGGATTATTCCAGAAGCCCAGAGATGGTTCCATGTATCCAGTCCCTCCCTCTCTTCTGACCCCCAATATACTGTACACTCTGCTTCCAAAGTAACCCATTGGAATATGATTTTTATGTTAACATTCCCATACAAAATGGAGCAAATATTTTAACACGCTATTTAAACCCCCAGAAAATGGTCCTGTCCCACGTGCTTAGTCACTCAATCGTGTCCAACTCTTTGCAACACCAAGGACTGTAGCCCACCAGGCTCCTTTGTCCATGGGATTCTCCAGGCAAGAATACTGGAGTGGGTTGCCATTTCCTTCTCCAACCTGTCCCACTGCAACAGCTTATGAATTCTCTACTACAATGCTCCTGGACAAATGAGCCACCAGAGTACTGCCCTGCCATTGTTCATGACTAACTTCTGCCTGACATGTTCTCCACCTCCAAAACCCTCTCCATCCATAAGGAGCATTTCAACTACTGCTTTCTCTATGAAGCCTTCTCGGTTTTCTTAATATTTCTCCTTTCTTTACAGGACTTAGAACTCTATTACATTAAGGTAAAGAAATGTTTTTAATAAACTTACCAGTGTGTGCTAGAGCTGGTCTCCATGGCACAGGGAAGAAGCACATAATCCAGCCTGGGGCATTAGGATGACTTTCCGCAGGAGTAGCTAAGCTTGCTATCAGGAAGAGAGGGGCATGAAGGGTTTTTCAAAAACAGATAAAGACTATAGAAAGGCACGAGAGACCATGTCCCATTTTAGGAATTCAGGTATCAATTGCTTGGAGGGACATGAAGTGTGTTGGGGTAGTGGTGGTGGTGGCGGTTATTCAGTTGCTAAGTCGTGTCCAACTCTTTGCAACCCCATGGACTGTAGCACGCCAGGCTTCCCTGTTCTTCACTATCTCCCAGAGTTTGCTCAAACTCATGTCCAAAGAGTCGATGATGCCATCCAAACATCTCACCCTCTGTCACCAGCTTTTCCTACCCTCAATCTTTCCCAGCATCAGGGTCTTTACCAGTGAGTCAAAGCTCTTCACATCAAGTGGCCAAAGTATTGGAGCTTCAGCTTCAACTGATTGGTTACAGTTGATTATAAACTCTTGAGCAAAGGGTTTGTATTTTACTTATTACTATATCTCAAATAGTAGTTAGTATAATAAACAAAAACACATACTCAAAAAATTTTGGTAAAGTAAAACTGAATCCCTAGTTTGCATAATAATTTATTATATACACCATCACTGAATTTTCTAAACTCTTCTAAATTCTATATTGTCAAACTGTATCATCCTTGGAGTATAGTTCTATTTATTTATTATCTACTGTGCAAAATAACAGATCCTTTTCACTGCCTAAATACTAACTCTTTAAGCTTAACGAGACAAATTCTAATGTTGAAAGGAATGGTGAAAAAAAATCTGTGTTTTTTCCCCCTGCCCTTCATAAGTTTGCAAATTTTGAACTGTTCCCCATTCTTCCAGAGAAAAGACGTCTTTGTCTGCCCTCCAGGTGTTTAAACAATGTTCCCTCTATACCCTCCTCTCTACCCTTCCTCATTCTTGAGGAGGAGTAACCAGAACTGCCTTCAGAATTGCAGGGGAAAATGCTCTGGTTTGGGTTTGAGGTTTCCCAAACATCATTACAGACTCTGGGTACTGAAGGGGTAGGTTGAACCAAAGCCGTTTGTAATTTGGCACTGAGAAACAGGCCGCCTAAATCCCTATTCTGAGTATATCCTGCCTCCTTGTGCCCTCACTCCCCACAGTCCACCCACAATTCACGTCTAGAAGTCCTGCCTAGGGGAGTAAACTTTCCCTGGGCTTCAAGAGGCAAATACCCTGGAGTCGTCTTTGTCTCTTTCTTTCACACTCCACGTTCATCAGTTCTATCTTTAAAATCCAGCCAGAGTCTGACCACTTCTCACCGCTACCACCACTACCATCCGGGTCCAGGCCACCATCGTCTCCCACCTGGATTATCAAAATAGCCTCCCACCCACTCTCCCTGCCACCATGTCTCCCACAGAGCAACCAAAATAGAAGCCTGATGATGTCACTCCTCTGCTTGAAACTCTCCAGTGGATTTCTCTCACTCAGAATAAAAGCCAAGTCCTACAGTGATCTATAATAAGGACCAACGTGATTCTCCCCACACCCTCCATCTTATCACCTAACCAGTGCCATCCTGGCTCACTCAAACAGTCACAGTGGTCTTCTCGCTACTCTTGAGCTTGCCAGTCATGCTGCCACCTCTGCTTCCTTGCCTTTGATGTTCTTCAGCCTGGAATACCTTGGATAGACATTGGAAGGACTGATGTTGAAGCTGAAGCTCCAATGCTTTGGCCACTTGATGCAAAGAGCTGACTCATTGGAAAAGACCCTGATGCTGGGAAAGATTAAGGGCAGGAGGAAAAGGGGGCAACAGAGAATGAGATGGTTGGATGGCATCACCAAATCAATGGGCATGAGTTTGAGCAAACTCTGGGAGATAATGAAGGACAGGGTAGCCTGGCATGTGGCAGTCTGTGGGTTCACAAAGCACTGGACACAACTTAGCAACTGAACAACAGCAACAAGCCTGGAATACAGCTGGCACAGATACCCACATGGTTCATCTAACTGCCCATTATGAATTAGCCCTGGTGTCTCCCTTTCCACCCCATGACTCTCTGTTCCTCCTTTTCTACCATGTCTTATACTTGCTTATTATTCATCCCTTCTAGTAAAATTTAAGATCAGGGACAATGCAAACTTATCCACTTACTGTTATATCCCCAGAGTTTAAAACTTAGACTCAGTACATGGTAGACCATCAGCAAATGTTTGAACCAGGTAGCTTTGGTCCAGCCACACCCCATATAAGTGCTAGGCACAGGTTAACTCTGACATATGCTGGGTTTTATTCGTCCCTTCTCTTTCTGGCCTATTTCTCAAAACTACTCAGAATTACATTTGCCTATGCTACTAAGAAAGTTGAGGAATGAATTCTGCAGTATTTAAAAGGGATTGACTAAAAATATTTGCTTTAAGAAAAAGGGAAAGAAAGTTTTTCAGCTGAATTCCTAAATTAATGTGCATATAAATAAAATAAACTTGCCTAATCTCCTTTGAATCACTTGGGGAACTTTGAACATGGAGTGATAATACCACAAGCTTCTCTAAATGCATGCCAGGCACTTGTCAACCTGATCCTTTAATACCAAACAAGTGACAACTTTAAAGTATATATATATTTAATACTGTTTTCCACATATCCACCTCTAAATCATCAAACTATGAGAATCCTTTGAAATTCTTGGCTCATTATCCAGCCTCTACCAAGCTAACTCATGTCTAAATGTCTCCCAGAGCAGTCAGCTCGGTGTCACTACCATGAAAAGCATTGTCACCCCACCCAGAGAAGGATAAAGGTCTGCTTCAGAGGCCAGTGTAGGGCCATTTGGGCAAGCTCCCTCCAGATGTATTTTTGGTTTTTCATTCTGTTCTTCCTTTTATTGTGATTTGTTTTTCAAGTATATAAGGCAATGGTTTCTAAACATTATGCTGTGGCACCCCAGAAATCGAACCCTTCACCAAATTCTGAAAAAAAAAAATTGATATTTGATGCAACTGAGTATACATACTGTCACTAAGAAGTCAAGATTCATCTTGCAAAGAGTAATAGCAGACCAGCAACAAAGAAAGATTGTATGTTTTTTAAAACATGTAACTAGTTTTTTCCATAAACATGTTAGACATCACAGTAAGGGCAGGAAACAGCTGTCCTTGAACCTAAGACATGGCACAGAAAGGCAAGCACACAAGCTGTGACCTGCTGTAGTTATTTTTATGAACACCATGAAATACTGTTTTATTATTTGTGGATGGTGGTATAGATTTTATTCTTTGAAGCCCTTCGTGTTGCCAATAATTCCAGTACTTGAAAGCATGCTACAAACACGGAAGATTGAGAACCTCCAATATAACAGAAAGCTTTATGCTTTTGTGCAAGACCTGGGGAATACACACAGATCTTGGCTATCTGTATGGTTATCTGATTTTGATTATCCAAACATATTCCCTTGCAGGAAACGTGGAGTTAGAAGGCCTAATTTAAGGGTGGATTCTGCACCCCAGAGGCCATTTTCAGAACTGAGTAGTCAAAGTAAATTTGTGTTGTTCAGTCATTAAGTCATATCCCACTCTTCGCAACCCCATGGACTGCAGCACACCAGGCTTCCCTGTCCATCATCTCCTGGAGTTTGTTCAAACTCATAGAAGTAAATTCAGTTCAGTTCCGTTCAGTCACTCAGCCATGTCCGACTTTTTCTGACCCCATGAATCGCAGCACACCAGGCCTCCCTGTCCATCACCATCTCCCGGAGTTCACTCAAACTCACATCCATCGAGTCAGTGATGCCATCCAGCCATCTCATCCTCTGTTGTCCCCTTTTCCTCCTCCCCCCAATCCCTCCCAGAATCAGGGTCTTTTCCAATGAGTCAACTCTTCGCATGAGGTGGCCAAAGTACTGGAGTTTCCGCTTTAGCATCATTCCTTCCAAAGAACACCCAGGACTGATCTCCTTTAGAATGGACTGGTTGGATCTCCTTGCAGTCCAAGGGACTCTCAAGAGTAAATCAGATCAACCCTAAATCTAATGTCACCAACAGAGAACATTATATGATCTCAGAAGTTCTCTGAATTCCAGTTTCTGCTTTGAGATGTCCTTCAGGTTGCCAAAAATAGAAGACTGTGAACATCAGAGTGCTCAAAACTCCCAAAGTGTTCTCCTCCTTCTGTCTCTCTAGCTTCCAACTAAATAGCATAGACACTTTCTCCTCCCCTGAGCCAGATACAATGCGGGGTCCTCTTTTGAAGAAGATTTGGCTTCAGTAAATTGTACCAGAGAAATAAATATGAGAGTTTCCCGTCCCTGGCAATATCCATTCAAACTAAGAGTATTTGTGGAAAAGTTTCTTTTCCACACTCCTACACACAATACTTTGTATATTGCTCTATTACAACATATTTGATTTTGGCTTACATTCTTAGATGTCTTTCTAATTAAAATGTTAGTTCCCTGAAGGTAAGAACTGTCCTGCAACCCTGCAAGGATCTTGTAAACTGTATCTGTCCCACAGTAAACTTGCCAGGAGCAGAGGTTGTGAGGAGGGAAGACAGAGATTGGGGAGGAGGTAACGTCAAGAATTGTTCCCTTGCAGCTGGTATTGCTCCCTAACAACTGTTCCTGCCAAACAAAAGCTCACTTCAGAAAATCAGAGACAGACAGAGGCCAACAGACAGCCATCATGATCGTCGCATTTTATAATCACAAATAGCTCAAATTACATTTGCTTAAGCCAATTTAAGTTTCTCAGTTGTTTTGTATAAATATAACCATTTAACATTCTGAACTATAATAACATAATATTAATACAATGACAAAGAAATAGTGCCTGCTGATATCTACCACCTAGCAGATTTCTTATCTTCTACTTAGCTTCCACTATGCTGGGGAGAAAAGATGTCCTAACACAGGGAGGCAGTGTAGCGCAGTGGTTAAGAGCACATGCTTGGCCTGCTAGCAGCACACGGTCCCAGCTTTGCCTCTTCCTGTGTGACCTTGAACAAGTTTCTCAGCCTTTCCAAAGGCTCAGTTTCCTCCACGGCTAAATGAAGATTAAAACTTACCTGTTTGATGGTATTGTGAGAATTAAGAAAGAGATTACATGTAAAATGCTGAGCCCAGTACCTGGCCCAACAAAGAGCACCTAGTCAATGTTTGAGCTTGTAGTCAATACATGAAGAAACAAATCATTTGTTTTTCCCTTTAGACTTCTTGTTTCCTATCCTCATCCCACCCCCAGTCTAAGCCAAAAGGAGGGAGATCTTTGGAAGCAGTCTCAGCATGCTTGCCATGTCATGCAGGATTGCTAACGGAGAATGCAATGTCTCTAATTGGCTGGACTCAGCTTGGCTGTTGGATCAGAGACCTGCTCCACAGCTGTGCCTGCCTCTGTGGACTCCTCCCCTCATGTCTCTGGAATGTCCCCTCCCCTCACACAGCAGCCACCGTGCCTGTCCACGTGGGAGGTGATTATTATGTGTAAGCACTTAGGTAGGTCCCATTCAGGAAACAAGGATTACACAACTTTTCTGTAGAGACATAGTCTCCTGAGGCAAAAGTCCACAGTGATAACAAGGCATGGGGCGGGGTAGGGTCACAGGCTTCTGAGAAAAAAAATATGCCTTTTTTTTCAATAGACAAAAAATATGAAGTGTTTCTAGCTTTAGATCTTAGCTATTTCCATAAGATGTTTACTTAACTGTCTATAACTTCTTCAGAACAATGTCAAGACTGACCACATAGCATAACCAGAAAAAGACAAGGGAACTCTATGTAGGTCTATGTGAACAATGAGACCAAGGAGGAATTTTACAATTACAGGTTTCCTTTGACAAAAGGCCCCCTGCATGCCAAACATTTTAAGACTGCTTTGGCCTCAGAAGAAGTGGGTGGAACAGTCACTTGCAATGGTCTATGGACTGTCTGAATGTCTGCATAAAGGAAAAGAAATCTGGCACGTACGTAATCTAACTGCTGCTTCTAAACGTTTAACACAACGTTTTTAAAAATGCTTCCTAAAGGAATATAGAACGCACAAACGTGAGGGTAGTCGCCTCTGTCAGAAGCTATAGAAGTGCTAAATGACACAGAGCTTAGCTGGCCTAAAGCCGAGTGAAGCACTTTGCCCTGAAGGAAATTATAGTGCTGTCACTGTGTTGTAATAAGCCTCTACAAAACGAAGCATTGTGTTTCTGCTGAGTCTTGAACGAAAAATGAATCAGGATTTGGCTTCCTTAGAGGAAGGGGGAGAAGTGTGTCTGCTTCCACAGAAGAGGATATGCACTTGGTCTCATGAAGTATATATTTTACTCATCATTTTTTTAATTCTGCTTTTCAAAGAGAGCTATCTTTGAAAAGATTTGCGAATACTTATTATGTGCAGAAGATGCTGCCACCTTTGATGCCATAGATTTTTTTTTTTAGAAGAGCACTCACTGTTTATCATCAGCTTAATATACAAGAAGTTCAGGTGAAGGGAAGTATTGAAAATATGACACACGAGTGATGCTAAATTTTTCTGAGCCACCTCTAGCAGCAAACACGGAGACCTGATCAACGCTTTAATGAGCAGATCCATAAGATGTTCCCACATTCGTAAGACTCAATGGTTACATGGAAAATAAGCTCAGATACATATATATGCTCAAGTATAATGAGGCAAGCCTGGTGAAAACCCAAAATGGTCCGAGTGCAAAAAAGGTTACAGACTGTTGTCATTACAAAAGGTCAGTTGCTAGTTAGGAAAGAACAAAGATCACAATGGTTCAACTTTCACATTTTTTAAAAAATTCCCTGGAATTGTATAATGAGGTACTTAAGGCTAGAGACTATCTAAACTCAGTTTTTAATCAAATAAAATCCTCGATATTTACTTCTACTTGGCCCAATCCTATTCTTCCCTTATTTCAATAAACTGAGCACCTCTTTTAGTTTTGAAAAAGAAAAACCTAATTTTTATCTACAAATATGTTTTAGATTGATTTTGTTAAGCATCTCAGACCTAATCAACATTAACTTCTAGCTTCTGGTTGCTGCCAATCCAGAAGTTAATGTGTCCACTAGAGTAGAAGACAGAAATAGCCAGTGACATTGTGTTTTGTTTGGTGGGTTGGGTTTTGGCTTTTTTTTTTTTTTTTTTTTTTAGTCTATCAGTTCCTTTGATGAAATAACAGTTACAGCTACTATTTATTAAGTATTATACTAGGCACCATGCTAAAGGTTTTAAAATACGATCTCCTTTAATCTGTACTTTTTGAAGTCAAATATTAGCTTCATTTTACAGAGAAGAAAATTAGGATTTAGAAGAGTTACGCAATTTGCCCAGGGTTATAGAGCTAACAAATGAGAAAGCCAAAAGTTAAACTGGCTGATTTAACATCCATTACACAATACTGCCTCCGAAGCTCCAAGTCTGTTTGCCCTGGGCAAGTATTACTCTTATATTCAAAAGCCAAAGGAAAATAAGGAGGTGGAAGCTGCTAAATGAGGGAGAAGCAAACGGAAAATTTTGTGGTTGTTCATCCGCAAAGTTTATTGTGGGACAGACAGGCACAGTTTACAAGATCCTTGCAGGGTTGCAGGACAATTCTTGTCTTCAGGGAACTAATATTTCAATTGGAAAGACACCTAAGAATATATGACAAAATCAAATATGTTTCAAGAGAGTGATATATAAAGTATTGTGTGTAGGGGTGTGGAAAAGAAACTTTTTTCTGACAGCTTGGCAAACAGTTGGAAAGACTTCTTAATTGTTAATGTCACATCTGTTTTGATCTACTCAGTAAGAACACTTGACACCTGTCTGCCAAAATTAATGTTTATTAGGACTGAATATTTGAAGACTTTCAGGTCAGTGAGCTGAAGGATCTGCTACCATATTCTCCAATGCTGTTGGTAGAAATGAAAATTGATAAAACAAAAAAGTTTTTGGAAAGCGAATGAGTGACATAGATCAGACTTCTGGGAATTCGCCTATTCTACTGGTAAGTTCTTCAGATAAAGATACAAGAATGTTAACTCAGCGCTTGCTTATTGTCATCATAAACTAGAAACAACCTGGGGCTTCCCAAGTGGCTCAGATGGTAAGGAAGTGAAAGTGACAGTTGCTCAGTCGTGTCCGACTCTTTGTGACCCCACAGACTGTACTCTCCAGGCCAGAATACTGGAGTGGGTAGCCGTTCCCCTTCCAAGGGATCTTCCCAACCCAGGGATCGAACCCAGGTCTCCTGCATTGCAGGCGGATTCTTTACCAGCTAAGCCTCGGAATCTGCCTACAATACAGGAGACCCGGGTTTAGTTCCTAGGTTGGGAAGATCCCCTGGAGAGAGGAATGGCTACCCATTCTAGTATTCTTGCATGGAGAATTCCATGAACAGAGGAGCCTGATGAGCTACAGTCCAGGGGGTCACAAAGAGTCAGACATGATTGAACAACTAACATTTCACTTTAGAAACAATCTAATATCCATTATTTGGGAACTGAATTCTGATATGTCCAAACACTGGGTGGTTATGTAGCTGTTAAAAGGAATTTGACACTTACTAAAGGAAAGAAAATTTCCATGGCAGATCACTGAGTAAAAAACAGGGCACAACAGAATATTGTATCATTTACATAAATACACACACTGACATAGATGGACAAAATAAACACATAGAGACATTAGAAGGAATGTTTACCAAAATGTTAACATTTCTTGGGTATCAGGATGATTTAATTTGGGGGAAGGAGGAATATATCTCCTTCCAGACTTATATATCACAATATGACACATTCCAGAAATAACATTTCAAAGTATATTTCTATCGAAGTAATCACAACTCACTTTGAACAAAACCTTTTCTGTCAGATCATAGAGTCAAACTTGCTTTGTGGGTTTATCATCATCAGAAAACTACAACCATATCAAAGACAATGGATGTGGGGTTGGCCTTGACTCTCTCATTCTTTAATGCAGAAAGACAGTCTGCATTAAAGCAGGGAAAACATTTATTTATGTCCACTTTGGAGGAAACAAAGAATTAAGTATCGCTAACTTTGAGGGCCTTTCTAAGGCAATTTTGCTGACTTGAAAGCTGGCATCTTGCTGAAAAGCCCAAGTAGCTGATAGAAATATGTGCTACACTTCCTTCTTTCTTTACCAGTGATTCTGTGTTTATAGGAGCTTCCCTGGAGGCTCAGTGGTAAAGAATCCACCTGCAATGCAGAAGCCACAGGAGACATGGGTTCGATCTCAGGTCAGGAAGATCCCCTGGAGGAGGGCATGGCAATCCACTCCAAAATTCTTGCCTGCAGAATTCCATGGACAGAAGAGTCTGGCAGGCTATAGCCCATGGGGTCACAAAGAGTTGGACATGCCTGAAGCGACTTCGCATGCAAGCACGCTAAGGACAAACTAAAGGAAAAGAGAGTCCAAAAGATTTTCCCAGCTTTCAAGCATTATAATACACATCTCCAAAACCAAAGCGACAAAGGGAGCCGCCGTTACAGACTCATCTAATCAATACTAGAAAGGACTTCATTTACTTTAGATTATATGACTCGGATTATGGGCTGATGAAAGAATCCAATTTTCACCAAGATCCTTGGGCTTCTGTTTTCTCCTGTGCATAGTCCACTTTCATGGCTAGTATTCTATGTTTATCTTGTTTATAGCTCTAGCAAATGCACTCTTGAGGGTTTGAAGTTGTGCTATTCTCAATACCTAGCACACAGAATGGAGTTTCTTCCATTTATGGAAGTAAACATTATATGAGGAGTACGTGTTCTTGCTACATTCCTGTCATTACTAAAAGAGCACAGTTAACAATCTCTAAAATACAGTTAAGTGGATTTGATGATGCCATGTGCTAAGATGTAATGAAAATGTAACTCAGTAACAAGAAGTGGAAAAAAAATTATCAAGACATGGTAAATAAAGGTAACCTGTGAGCATTTTAGTTGGTATTAGCCAAAACGAATTGAATGGGGCAGGACCTTATCTCAAGAAATCACGAACATATCCAATTTAGGTCTATACCTTCAAACCAACTTTTGTTAATAACTGAATTTAAATGGTAAACAACTATGAGTTTATGCAAAGGATAGGTGGTTTGTTTTCAAAATAATCCAAAGGCTAGTGTCTGAATACTACCTTCCTTCTCTTTCCAGGTAATTGTGAATGCTGTATCCCCATGCGTGCTTGTGTTCAGTCACTCAGTTGTGTCCAGCTCTGCGACCCTATGGATCTTACACAGCCTGCCAGGCTCCTCTGTCCATAGGAATTTCCCAGGCAAAAATACTGGAGTGGGTTGCCATTCCCTTCTGCAGGGGATCTTCCTCATCCAGAGATCAAACCAGGGTCTCCTGCATTGTAGGCAGATTCTTTACCATCTGAACCACCAGGGAGGCCCCAAAGCATTACCCCATGGACTGTAGCCAACCAGGCTCCTCTGCCCATGGGATTCTCCAGGCAAGAATACTGGAGTGGGTAGCCATTTCCTCCTCCAAGTGATCTTCCAAACCCAGGGATCAAACTCACATCTCCTGCATTGCTGGCAGATTCTTTCCCACTAGAGCCACCAGGGAAGGCCCTGTATCCCCATAGTTGTACATAAATCCTTTTTCTTTTCAGATGCTAGTGTGAGCCTGACAGTCTCCTTGGTAATAATTCTCACAGCCCCAAACCTTCTAGAGTGCAGTCTAAACTTCTTTCCTCTTGTCCTGTCATTTGCAGAGATGGAAAACAACCGATGTCTTTCATATAATGACCGTTCCAATCTGTTAGACCTTTATTCTCTAAGCTAAATAACCCCACAGCTCTGTGGCCTTTGCTCTCAGCCCTGTTTCCCAAGCCTTAATTACATTTTTGCTCTTCTCTGGCGTTCTGCCAGTTCCCCACATCCTCCTAAAAGGGGAGACACAGAGTGGCCGCAGTTGGGGTCAGACCAGCTCAGGGAAAAGCTAACAGGCCACTTCCTGCCCTTGGCCTTCTCTAAGTCCCACTATCTTATTGGTTCTATAAATAAATCAGCACTCGTTCATCTAGCCCTACGAAGGTCACCACATGAAGCTGAACTCCACCTTTCCCTATCTTGCGCTGTAGTGTTTTGATTTTGTCCTGTGAACTTTTTGTACTTACCCCTTGGAACTTAATCTAATTCAAAATATCTTACCCAGTGCCTTGTCTGAGTCACTTTACGTTTGATCCCTCCTTTCTCCACAAAAGGTTTTGCCAATTCAGAAAATTCCTTCCCAGAAGCTGAACCATGCATCAAGATTTACTGAGAGTTAGATGAGACCTTGGAACAGAAAAAACGACATGAGATAAAAACTATGGAAATCTGAATAAAACGTGGACTTCAATTAATAATATAGCTACTGCTGCTGCTAAGTCGCTTCAGTCGTGTCCAACTCTTTGCGACCCCATAGACGGCCGCCCACCAGGCTCCCCTGTCCCTGGGATTCTCCAGGCAAGAACACTGGAGTGGGTTGCCATTTCCTTCTCCAATGCATGAAAGTGAAAAGTGAAAGTGAAGTCACTCAGTCGTGTCCAACCCTTAGCCACCCCATGGACTGCAGCCTACCAGGCTCCTCCGTCCATGGGATTTTCCAGGCAAGAGTACTGGAGCGGGTTGCCATTGCCTTCAATAGTGTTGGTTTATTAATTGAGACAATTGTAACTCCCTTTATTAATTAACTATATTAACATATTATCTATATGCTAATCCTAGGAGAAACAACACAGGGGCTGCCTAAGAACTCTGCATACTGTCTAGCTCAATTAGTCTATAAATCTAAAACTAATATGAAAATCAAAGTCTAAGCATAAAAAGAAAGAAATGGGGAAGAGAGTCTAATTTAAACAGGCTGGCCTGAGAAAGACTCACTGGGAGTTAATTTGAAGCCTAAACTTGAAGGTCCTGGTCAGATGAGGAAAAGAGAAAGTGCTCAGATCTTAGGAAAGAGTACAGGCAAAAACTCTCCAGGGAGGGGGAAAAAAAGATTTACAAGCTTTTCCCGGTGTTCCCCATCATCCTCAAGGCAAGTGCTGACGCTATTGTGATAATAACCACACTTTACTGAGAGATTATACTAGGGAATTTTACATACTACATACATTATTTCATTATTTCCTCACACTAGCCATATATAAGGTAGATCTTATTACCCCCATTTTATTCGAGGATCCCAAGGTTAGCTGGATGAAGTCATTTGCTACAGCCACAGAGAGATAGTCTCTCTGTCTATAGAATTCAGTGTGCCACAATACCAGGAAATCAGTGCTCACTGACATTTGGGTGTAACCCACTAGACAAATATGACTACACTTGTCAAATAAATGTATAGTTTATCTCAAAAATCAACAACCGGGACTTCCCTGGCAGTCTAGTGGTTCAGACTTCGCCTTCCAATGCAGAAGGCGCAGGTGTGATCCCTGATCAGGGAGGGGGTGGGGGGAGCTAAGATCCCACTTGCCTCACAGCCAAAAACCCAAAACATAAAACAGAAGCACTATTGTAACAGATTCAGTAAAGACTTTAAAATGATTCACATCAGAAAAAAAAATCTTTAAAAAAGATCAGCTGCAATCATGGGAGAATAAGACCAGAAGGAAAGAAGAGAAGATAAGGCATGTTTGAAGAGCATCAAAATCTGTTTCAGGTGCCCTGTTCTTTCTGATCATAAAAATCATAGTATGGGATAGAAACAAATAAAGGGTCTGGACGGAGTGTGGCACATCTCCTATATTCCCCTGGACACTAACGAAGAATCACCCACCTGTGGACAGGAGTAATAGGGCCGTAGAAGAGATTCCCTAATGAGATACATGTGTTTAACTTCTTGTTTCAACTGTTAATTTACTACTAACTAGCTGGAGGAAGTAAACATTATTTATCCTTTTAAGTCTGGTACATGTACTGCTTTACTGACAAAATGAATTTGGTAATTGAATAGAAAAGTAAAGGGGGAACTCAAAAATCTATATGTGCCAAGACAGTTGTATATGCAAAGAACCACGCACAGAACTGTGGTGTTGGAGAAGACTCTCGAGAGTCCCTTGGACCGCAAGGCGATCCAACCAATCCATCCTAAAGGAAATCAGTCCTGAATATTCCTTGGAAGGACTGATGGCGAAGCTGAAACTCCAATACTTTGGCCACATGATGCAAAGAACTGACTCATTGGAAAAGACCCTGACGCTGGGAAAGATGGAAGGTGGGAGGAGAAGGGGATGACAGAGGATGAGATGGTGGGATGACAGAGGATGAGATTGTTGGATGGCATCACCGACTCAATGGACATGAGTTTGAGTAAACTCTGAGAGTTGTTGATGGACAGGGAGGCCTGGAGTGCTGCAGTCCATAGGGTCACAAAGAGCTGGACAAGACTGAGCAACTGAACTGAATGCACAGAAGTATAGCTGGAAGTAATGTTGGGGGGAGTAGTGGGAACAGTCTTTCAAACAATACCATCTGAATCTTTTATTAGAAGATGTTTGCATATTATACAGTTTAATTATTCTTAACATGTCACCTGACCCAAACCCATTTTAAGGAATTTTATCATTTAATAGAAAAAGTGTCAGTTCTATAGGCAAAATATTAAAGAAAATACAGTAAAAATAATGTAAAGTAAAAGTTAATAAGAAATTGGATTTGAGGAAGGTTGGCTTTTAAAAACTGATTCTCTAAAATCAATTTTTAAAAACTCCCAAACAGAAATAGAATTCTTAGTCCTGGATCGATATCAATTCTACAACCCAATATTATTAGGAAGAGTGACCCAAATGTTAAACTTTTCCTCAAGGATTTGATGAACTTTCTCTACTGTTTTAAAAAAAAAGTCCTACTTTTTGTTATCAATTCTGACTAGCTGGACCCATACTAAATCAAATAAAAATTACTTTAACTTTTTCAAACAAGTTGCATGAGTTTTCTAATAGCCTTAACCTTACGTATCTCAGTAACATATTTTTAGAGAAAACTGAAAATTTATTAATGCTTATTTAAATGTCAATATTTACAGAACCTCTACTGTGCAGACTTAGATATTTATCTTATGGAATAAAGGCATTTAACTCCCTAAAGAAAATGCTTTCAAGGTTTCTCAATTGTCCTTCCAAGCCTGCTTGCCTCTGTAATCTGCTTGTTTGCAAAAATAAATTCGTTTCAATCACTGCCTGGCCAAAGTTTTAACTTAGAAATAGATCTTAGCAGTTAATCAATAAGTTTATCTGCTGATGCAGTGGAGTGTGGCTACACCTGGCTAGAGGGCATCTAGTTAAAACACTAAACAACTTATACATGAGGCAATTCAGCACTGAGAATCCAACCTAGCAATAAACTGGCATCACATGGATTAAGTTATATGCAGGTCCTCAATCAATGTTTTGTTGAGACTGATGTCTAATCTAATACCTGTGTGTAAACTTCTTCCATTGCCTGATAGGAGGACAATAATCTGTAAAAGGTTAGGTCTACAATCAAGGTATTGTCTGTTTCTCTGCAACAGAATTCCTTGAACTCGATATGTTTGTTATTAAATGGTGTGAAAGAGTAAATATGTAAGTCCAGAGCCCAAGCCAAAATTAATGTTCTGTGTTCATAGATGTCTCTATACAAGAAAGGTTTTCAATGAGAAAAAAATATAAGTTGTTCTAGGCAACCTATATGACATTACCTCAATTTAAGCATGATCTAATTAGGCCACCTTCTGGTTGAATCTGCACCCAACTTAAAATTTGTATGAATAGTGTTAAATTTAAATGGCAAACATCTATTCTTGGTTTTGTTCTTAGAGGACTGTATTGGCCTAGATTGTCTGAAGGCTCAAAACATTTAGGAATCTTACACAGTACCTTTGAGAAAAACTTGTAATCAGTTTGGGTTCACAGTAAATTTTTCTCATATGATAGTACTGAAAGAGCCAGCAAAATACTAAACAATTTACCATCAGGTGAGTTCCAGATCTCTCATTTTGGAAGTAAATGAGTCCAAAATCTACTGAACCAAGGCCAGTGAGGCCAGAGAAGTAGTATCATTAATATTTAATGACAAGTAACAGGGCCAAAAGTCCTGAATTTCCTTCCTTCCTCTGAGAGAATGTGATGAGCAGTCCTGGAGATATTTTCATGGTATTTGTGCCTCGTCTTTCCCTTCTTTGCTCACAAGTCTCCTTCGAATTGTTATTGTTGTTGTTTAGTCACTAGTCGTGTCTGACTCTTTGCAACCGCATGGACTGTAGCCTGTCAGGCTCCTCTGTCCAAGGGATTTCCCAGGCAAGAATATTAGAGTGGTTCTTTTCTTCTCCAGAGGATCTTCTGGACTCAAGGATAACCCGTGTCTCCTGCTTTGCATGAGGATTCTGCACTACTGAGCCATCTGGGAAGCATGTCCTTTGAATTAGATACAAGCATTTGCAAGTATTTTGAGTGTCTTGAAATAAACATCCAGGCAAACATGCCATCTAAGGTAGACGTCCATGTACACACATAACAGACAATGAGGTAGGGTGATGGCAGTGTTCCCATGCTTGGTCCCAGCCTCAGCGTGGCAAGGCCAGGAACTGAGATGTTCAAATAAAAATTTTGGAAGCATGGTTGAAGATGAGGGCCCTGAAGCCAGACCACCTGGGTTTGTCCCACAGCTCTGATACTTCCTAGCCAGGTAATGCTTACAAAGTTACTTTATTGCTCTGAGACTCAGTTCTCTTGTCTGAAAAAGAGTGATCTTTAAGAACGCTGTTGAAGGGGACTTGCCTGGTGGTCCAGTGGCTAAGACTCCATGCTTCCCTTCGCAGGGGGCCCGTGTTCAATTCCTAATCAGGGAACTAGATCCCACATGCCACAAGTAAAAATATTGCATGCTGCAATGAAGACTGAAGATCTTGCATGCTGCAACTAAGACTCAAAACAGCCAAATAAAATAAATAAATAAAAATAAATATTTTCTTAAATGCTGTTGCAAATATTAATTAAATAATGCTCATAAAGCACATACAACAGTTGTTGGCACATCACAGCATGCAGTTAATGTTGACTAGTCTTCACTATAACTCAGTATCCCTTTGTCACTGTAAGTCTACAGAAGGTTTAATGCTTGGATTTATTATCATTGATTTCTAAGCCTCTGTCTCTCCCTCTCTGAACCACCTTGCAGATGTCTGCCAAGTCAAGCTTTCTAGAAAGTCTCTTCCGTCATTTTACATCTCTGCTCAGAAACTTTCAAGGGTTCCCTACATCAGGAAGATGTCTGAACTCCTCAGGCTAGAAACACTGCACGTAACCTAGCTCTGATCTGCTTTTCCAGCCTCCTGCTCCAGCTAGAATGATGGCTCTTTTCTTTGTATCACCCGTCTAATACATATTTCTGTTTCACTTTTCATATACAACTACTAGGTAGACAATAAGCAGTTGGAAACTATTTGCAAGTGTTATTTTTGCTCTGGCAGTCTGGAGTAAGGATGTTTATGTCTGACCACAGCAAAAGATCCTAAAGGCTATGGTCTAATCAGAGGAAATTTTTGCACAGAAGCTCCAGTCTGAGCACAATGGATGCTGGGAAACTCAGCAACAGTAAGAGGGGTGAGCTAAGGCCAGTAGCATGGAGCTATCATAATGTTTAGCCTCAGATGTGCTCAAGGGATATATACCATGTGTTAAAGCTATTTTTAACATCAAGGGCTTCCCTGTTGGCTCAGATGGTAAAGAGACCTGGGTTCTATCCCTGGGTTGGACAGTTTTCCTGGAGGAGAGCATGGCAACCCACTCCAGTATGCTTGCCTGGAGACTCCCCACGGACAGAGGAGCCTGGCGGGCTGCCCTCCATGGGGTCACAGTCAGGCGCAGACTAAGTGACTAAGCACAGCAGACAGCAAAGCTATTTTTAAATAATATCCCTAATGAAGAGTTAAGAAATTCTCCAGTGAGAGGTCTCTAGGGCCCTAGAGGATAGAAAGCCATAGGTTATCCCAGCTGTAGATCTTATGCATTCAAGTTTCTCCCCATAGGAGCACCTATGTTAAGAAGAATTGATTTGGATTTATTTACACAGAGCAACAAAGTAATCTCTCCTTCTAATCAACAAAAACTTCCGGCCCTATTCACAAAATTGACTTAAAACTTAACCGTTGTGATGGCTTGTTTCCTTCATGGAGCCACTGGGATTTGGAGAGGACAGCGCAGGGAGCAGTGTGCCTAGAATTAAGGAGAGGCCCAGAATGGTGTGCTGATAAGCCCTGAGGTGAGGGTGGGCGACAGAGGGGGATTGCGGAGTGTTTGCTCCAGCTCTTCATTGAGGAAGTGAAGGGCAGCCCCCCCTGACAGTTTCCAAGATGAATGTCTTCCTTCCAAGGAGGTAGTCTTCATTTTTCAACAAGAGAAAAAGAACAGGGGAAAAAAAGGAATTTTATATAATCTGACATCATGACAGGAAGTTTGGACAATAGCTTTCTCTTATGTAGAGCAGCTTTACAAGCCACTTTCCACAAATGAACACAGCCCCAAATTTCAGACCCTCAAAGTTGAGTTCTCAGTAGATAGCAGTCACAAAGTGACAGCTACAGAATAAAATGCAGCTCACAGGTATGTTTTGTTTGATCGGCATGGTGTTTTTAATTTTTTTTTAATGCCTTTATATCAGATAAGTGTGTTGCAGTTTGACATGGTCCCTGACATTCTCTATAGTCTTATACTCTCTAACATTTATTTTATCTACTAGTCCCTGCCCGGAGGCATTTGAGTTTGCAGTTCCTACCAGAGTCTGCCTTTTTGATGGGCCTCTTATGGTTGGACTTAGGTGATACATCCAGCATGTGACCCTCACATGTACCCTCATTTCCCTTCTATCTCTGTGCATCATTTTCTTCCAGCCTCTATCAAATTTATACTTGGTTCCTTTTATGTGCAATCCACTTCAGAGGTCCTTGGAGACTCATTTTTTTAAAAATCATGCAAGTGGAGGCCACCCCCCGCCCCTTTACAGTTATTAACTCTGCTGACCTCACCCTCACTTTATACACAGAGCTCAGCCAGACTGATGGGGCTTTAAGAAATCAGTTTCTGTTCTCACACTGAAAAACCTAGCTTGGATGTGCCATTAGTAGCTTTTCAATAGAAAGATAATTGCTTTACAGTGTTTTATTAGTGTTGCTTTACAATGAAGTATACCTATATCCTTTTGATGAAAATGAAAGAGTACAGTGAAAAAGCTGGCTTAAAAGTCAACATTCAAAAAATGAAGATCATGGCATCTGATCAATTCATTGTTAATAAATGGGAAAACAATGGAAACAGTGACAGACTATTTTCCTGGGCTCCATAATCACTGCAGATGGTAACTGTAGCCATGAAATTTAAAGACGCTTGCTCCTGGAAAAAAGTTATGACAAACCTAGACAGCATATTAAAAAGCAGAGACATTACTTTGCCGACAAAGGTCTGTCTAGTCAAAGCTATGGTTTTTCCAGTAGTCATGTATAGAAGTGAGAGTTGGACCATAAAGAAAGCTGAGCTTTGAAAATCTGATGCTTTTGAACTATGACATTGGAGAAGACTCAAGAGTCCCTTAGACAAAAAGGAGATCAAGCCAGTCAATCCTAAAGGAAACCAGTCCTGAATATTCCCTGGAAGGACTGATGCTGAAGCTGAAGCTCCAGTACTTTGGCCACCTGATGTGAAGAACTGACTCACTGGAAAAGACCCTGGTGCTGGGAAAGATTGAAGGCAGGAGGAGAAGGTGGAGACAGAGGATGAGATGGTTGGATGGCATCACTGACTCAATGAATGTGACTTTGGGCAAGCTCTAGGATTTGGTGATAAACAGGGAAGTCTGGCGTGCTGCAGTCCATAGGGTCGCAAAGAGTCAGACATGATTGAGTGATTGAACTGAACTGAACTGATACATATACCCTCCCTCTTGGGCCTCCTCCCACCCACCCCCTCATCAATAGCTTTTGACTTGACAATATCTTAAGGAGAGGAAATTATCTTTTCTAAAAGGAGATGCAGAAGATGGTAAACTGGACTCCTAGTTGTTCACCATTTTCAACCTGTCCTGGAGCCCCTCCCCAGTTCTCTCCTACCACCTGCTTTGTCTGACCCACCAAGAGAGTGAAGTGGGGTTTTGTTGCCTTGGGTTTCACCAGAACGTTTCATGTTGAGTAAAATGCATGGCATTCCATTTCTTGGCCACAAGAGAGGATAAAGCACTGAGTCAGTTTTTGACATAAACAGGATCATCCAATAAGTAGCCAGAAGAAGATGTTGGCAACATGTAATTAGCCAGCTAGTCGACCTCTAGTTAGATACATCCTCTACTCTAAATGCCAAATTTTGAAGAATTAAATATTTTAGCATACCAAGCATAGTTCAAAGTCAGATTTTTAAAATATATTTTCTTGTTGCCCCCTGTCTCTTTAACCAGTTGCATATACAAACTAGGGGTCAAGTAAGTTAATACCTCAAATAGAAGAGTGCTGGAACTTTTGGTCAGAGCCAATTGTGAAGTCAGTATAAACTTTTCTTGAACTCTTGCTCAAGAAGAAAACTTCTTACATCTTCATTATCTTTGAGGCTGGAATGCTCACAGCTCATCCCACAAATCTGGTCTAGCTCCTTTGGTGGGACAAATATTTCCCTTATGCCTGGGTTACAAAAGAAATGCTTGGTTATCAAAACAGACTCAAAGCCCGCATGAAAACCATGGCTGCACTTGACAAGGCCCAGGTCTCATCTCTTTTTTGCCCTTGCAAATCCCAGTCTCCTGTTCAGAAGTCTGGGGAGTAAGCAGTGTTTCCTGGGAGTTTGATAGCTCTGCATCCCAGGGCTCCCCCTTCTCCTAGTTCAGCATTCCTCAGGCTACCTCCTCCTCATGTTTCTCCTCCACTTGTAATGTATTTACTTCAATTAAACTAAATTCAAATGGCATGACCCTGAGCCAAGCAAGAGCATTTCAGTTCATTCATTTCTCCTTTAACCTTCTGATATTCAAGTCTGAAAATCTCCGTAAGTTTGGATGTTCTCGGTCAAGAAATAGATAGTAAGGGATTGTGAATATGAAAGGGTTGGAGTCCCTTATCTTGGAAATGTTACAATTCTACACCACATTCTTCTCAGGTTCACCAGTGAATGGTTCATTTGAGATTTCAGGTAAAATGACTCTCCCAAAAGAACAGCATATGGAAACCATTCCTCTTTGAGGTGTTCATTTATGGAGATAATTTCCAATTTTTTATTATTAATTGCTCTTTACCATGAGTAATACACATTTTTTAAATTCTAGTTTTAAAGCGAAGCTACAACATGTCATCTTCTGCTCTTCGAAACACAGAGCTATACATTTCATATAAAATTTCATATATAGCCTCTCATGAATATTTAGTCTTTGCTAAATATGCTACCTATTCTTGTGGGATTTATATGCCAGAAAATACATGGTTAGGACAACTGTAGAGTATAGCTCAGTGTGTTTCCCACAGAACAGAGTCAACACATATTTTCTCTTTTGACTCCTAGTAGAAAAATGCTTAACTCTTTTCCTACTTTTCCTATTTTATGCCTGACCTTCTGATGTGGATTTGGGGTCAGATGCTAAGTAAAGTAATGGAAGATCCCCTGGAGGAGGGCATGGCAACCCACTCCAGTATTCTTGCCTGGAGAATCCCATGGATAGAGGAGTGTGTCAGGCTACAGTCCATGGGGTCACACAGAGTCAGACATGACTGAAGCGACTTCACACACACACACACACACTAAGTAAATACCATGAGCTGAAGATGACCAGACACACAAGTGATAAACAGGGTGGACAAGATGGGGGTGGTTCGATAGATGTCAGTAAATTACTCTACTCCCTCACTAACCCCAAATTCCTCTCTCCTCATGCCTGGCAACTTGGCCCAATTTCTGAAACTCAGTTTCTTCCTTTCTTGTTCTTTGTACCCACATGCTTGACTCTCCACGTCACCACCCAATAGTGCCGACCCAGCACCTCTACTCCTGGCCCCTTATGGCTGGTAGTGACTCAGGTGCTCTCTCAGCCTAGTCGTTATATTACATTGGGTATAGGGCTGGGTTATGGCCACTTCACTCAATTCCAAATTCACTATAGTTTCTGTTGTGAGTTGAATTGTGTCCCCTAAAAAAAATATATTCAAGTTCTAATCTCAGTAGAAATGGGGTCTTTGCAGACATTGTCAAGTTAAGATGAGCTCATATTGAATTCGGAGTAGGCAATGGCACCCCACTCCAGTACTCTTGCCTGGAAAATCCCATGGACAGAGGAGCCTGGTAGGCTGCAGTCCATGGGGTCACTAAGAGTCGGACACAACTGAGTGACTTCACTTTCACTTTTCCCTTTCATGCATTGGAGCAGGAAATGGCAACCCACTCCAGTGTTCTTGCCTGGAGAATCCCAGGGACGGGGGAGCCTGGTGGGCTGCCGTCTATGGGTTCACACAGAGTCAGATACGACTGAAGCGACTTAGCAGCAGCAGCATACTGAATTAGTGTCATACTGAATCCAATATGAATGATGTCCTTATAAGAAAAAAGCAATGTGGACACAAGGGTGCAGAAGAGACACATCCGGAGAGAGTACCGCAGTCCTAAAGCATAAGCAGAGTCTATGGGACAAATGTCAGTCAAGGGATGTCCAGGATCGCCAGCAACCACCAGAAGTCAGGAGAGAAGCATGGTACAGACCCTTCCTCAAAGCCCTCCAGAAGAAACCAACCTTCCCAATTTCAGATTTCTGACTTCCTGAATAGTCACCCAGTTTGCTGTACTTTATCATGGCAACCCTAGGAAGCTTGTACAGTTTCTCTCACACTTCGGGTGACTTGCTCGGCTTCTTTAACAAATATTTATTCAGCACCTATCATCTGCCAAGAGCTCAGCTAGGTGTTGTGAAGACTAGCCCAAGTGAAACACAGTCTCTGCCTCTCCGACTCTTACCTCATTGGTGAAACGATGTCTCGTAATACGGACAGTGATGGAGACATGCACAGGGAGGACACTTACTCCAGCTCAGGATTGGGTGGAGTTGGGGGGAATCTAGAGAGAATGTCTGAGAAGAGCCTGGAAGGATCCGCTTCCTAGAGGAAATCTGCAGGAGACAGCCACTCCTCTTCACACCCACCTCTGAAAGCAGCCTCTTCCTGCGGCAAAAGTGTTTAAGTAGCAAATTCAAGCCTTGTTGCGCCATAATATGATCTATTTCAAGTGCTTTTCCACAGCCTGAAGTTTCTTGCCAGTTGTTCTCGTGAGAAAAGAAAAAAAATATCAGTAAGTCCGTTTGTTGTTAGGCTTATTGGGCAGGAGTAGGGAAAAGCCATTTATTTTTTACCTTCTGTATCTAGAGTTCATACAACTGGCTTAATGCAATAACATTTGTCTTTGTAGATACCATTGCCCTATGAAACGCAAAATATTTTGAACAAAGTCCAAGAAAGTTAGGTGTAGCCTCTTTCAGAAAGGAGAGTTTATTGAGTCTTTTCCCTTGCAAAAGTAATATGATATATAAAACTAAAATAGCTAAAAATTAACTAAAGTAATATAACTAAAAGAAAAGGTATAGATAATTAGGAAAACAGAAAACTGGAGAGGCGATTTTAAAAAATGCTATTAGCCCCACTATCCAGAGACTATCATTGTATAAATATTTCAATGGATTTCCTACTAGATAGTTTTTCATACATGGTTTTTACTTTTTTTGTTTCTTCATATTCTGTAAACAATCTTGTATCCTGCCTTTTTCACATAGCGTCATAACATAAATATTTTCCCAAGATTTTAGAAACTCTTTGTAAACATAATATTAATGACTGTAAAATGTTTGGTTGCATAGATGCCCACAGTTTACTTAACTGGGCCCTGGGTTGGTGATTTAGATTAGATCATAACTTTTAAAATAGCCTTCAGATAAACTTAATGAGTTTTTACATGGAGATTTTAAGTCATTTCATCATAGACACATCCATGACATGATACATGGACTATTTTATCATCAGGAAGTTGATTTTAAAACAAACAAAAGAAGACAAAGATGTTGACAGCATCAGCAACTGTCCTCTCTGCCTCTCCACTTCCTGCCACACTGGGTGTGTGTGTGTGTGTGTGTGTGTGTGTGTGTGTGTGCATGTGTCCCCACCTGAGAGATTTCCTTTCATTGGCCCATGGCTCTCTACTGCTGAGTCACCCTCCTGTCCCCACATATCCCACTCAGCCCCCATTTCCTAGTCAGCTTGGTGTGAAGAAAAAACTACTGGGCCACAGTATTGATCACGTCCCCTGGTCATCCTGACCCATGATGAGTGCATCAGCAATAATTCAGAGGACTTCCTGTCAGCCCACTGGCCAAGACTGCATTCCCAACGCAGGGGGCTCTAGTTCAATCCCTGGTCAGGGAACTAGATCCCACATGCCATAATGAAGAAGCCTGCAGGCCACCAGTGAAGACCCAGCACAGCCAAAATAAATAATAAAAATAAAAAAACTAAACAATCACCAATTCAATAGACATGAGTTTGCGTAAACTCCGGGAGTTGGCGATGAACAGGGAGGCCTGGTGTGCTACAGTCGATGGGGTCGCAAAGAGTCAGACACGACTGAGCTACTGAACTGAACTGAACTGAAACAATACCTTTAAAAAATGTTAGTTCAAGTTCCTGCTTTGCACCCCAAGTCATACCCTGTGGGGTTCACTCAAGTTTTTCTCTTGCTGCCAGTCTGGCCCAGGACATTGGCAGAGCTTATATTCTTCCCAAGTCACCTTTCCCACTCACCTCAAGATGTTCTGTAATAAAGAACTTTTCTCATCCAAATACCCTAAACACTATCTCTCATACACACACACACACACACACACACACACACACACACACACACACACACATTGATACAGTTGAACACACATATTGACACAACTGAGCTTCTGCATCAGTCCCTATGTCTTCAATTTCTCTTACAGAAATCCATGTCCACTGATGTCTCCTTAGCCCTTGACCTGAACCTCACCTGCTACTTGATACCCAGACTCCCTTCCCTGTGCCTGGTACCTGGCCTCTTAAATCACAAACTTGTGAGATACTCTGCTACTAACTTAGGCCTTGAAGGAACCAGCCATTTGCCTGATTCATGGCTAGAAATTGTTGTGCTCCTTGTCGGGAAGATTCCCTGGAGAAGGGAGTGGCAACCCACTCCAGTATTCTTGCCTGGAGAATTCCATGCACAGAAGAGCCTGGCAGGCTATAGCCCATAGGGCGGCAAAGAGTCAGACAGGACTGAGTGACTAGCACTTTTACTTTTCATTAAGTAAAACACCTTGCCCCCCTTCCAGATCAAATGTTGTCACTAGATAGACTCACACTTCCCCCCTCCCCCAAAGTACCTCAATGTCCATCTCACTGCATAGTGGGTGACTTATTGTTGGTGTTCAGTTGGTCAGTCATGTTGGACTCTTTGTGATCCCATGGACTGCAGCACACCAGACTTCTCTGTCCTTCACCATCTCCCGGAGTTTGCTCAGACTCAAGCCCATTGAGTTGATGATAGCATCCAACCATCTCATCCTCTGTCGCCCGCTTCTCCAGCAGTTCTAGGCCCCTCCCTACCATTCTGATCAGCTGTGAATGAACAAATAGCCTAACAACCACTTTGAAAGATACTTGGTTACCAGTGCTAGATTCATATCAACACACTATTTACAATTCCCAAATGCAAAACACTGACAGCTCAAAATTTTTTTGATAACTCATTTGGTAGCAAACCTGACTGAATTAGTTTCCTGTGGCTGCTGTACCGAATTACCACAAACTTGGCGGCTTAAAACAATAGACATGTATTCTCTCACAGTTTCAGACACCAGAGTCCAAAGTCAGTTTCCCTGAGCCAATATCAAGGTGTCAGCCAGGCCACACTCCCTCCTGAGGCTCTAGGGGAACGCGCTGCCTCTTCCAGCTTCTGGTGACTGCCGGCATTCCTCGACTGGTGACTGCATCACTGCAGGTTCTGCCTCCAAGGTCGCATCACCTTCTCTTCACTGTTTGTCAAAGCATTCTGTGCCTTCTTCTTATATGGACACATTTGATGACATTCAGGGCCCACCCAGATACCCAGGTTCATCCCACATGTCAAAATCTTCACTCAATCACACCTACAAATATCCCTTCTCCACCGGGTACCATTTACAGGTTCCATGGATTAGGACATGATATCCTTGGGAGGCTACTATTCAGCCTACTGTGTGCTGTGTGTATAGGTGCTCAGTCTGACTCTTTGCAACCCCAAGAACTGTATCCCACCAGGCTCCTCTGTCCACGGGATTCTCCAGGCAAGAATGCTGGAGTGGGTGGCCATTTCCTTCTTCAGGAGATCTTGCCTACCCAAGAAACGAATCCACTTCTCTTACATTGCTGCTGCTGCTGCTAAGTCACTTCAGTCGTGTCCAACTCTGTGTGATCCCACAGACGGCAGCACACCAGGCTCCACCGTCCCTGGGATTCTCCAGGCAAGAACATTGGAGTGAGTTGCCATATCCTTCTCCAATGCATGAAAGTGAAAAGTGAAAATGAAGTCGCTCAGTTGTGTCCGACCCTTAGCAACAGGTGGATTCTTTACCACTGAGCCACGGGGAAATGCCTGGACATCTATAGGGGTAAGTAATATGCAACATGGGCACCACTTTACCTTTCTAAAATCAGAAAAAGGCAGCTTCATTCTGACACACAAATTGGCCACAAAGTTTTCAGATAAAGGTTTGTGCAGCTGTTTCAAGTCCACGCTGCCTATGGCATGACATAAAATAGGTAGTTCTGAGTTTCCTTGCCTCTAGAGAAGACCAGTCCTTGCCAACAGCATAACACTGATGCCTTCTCACCTTCACCATCTCAGTTACCCCACACATCAATCCTGTAAGGTGAGCAATTCAGATATCATTTTCCCTGTTTACAGGTAGAACATTTAAGGGGTTGAATATCTTGCCCAAGGTCCCGTATTTTGTCAGCAGCAAGGATCGGAACCAGTATCCGTGGTTTTAATTTGCAGTGCAGCATTTCCAGTTCATCAGAACTGCCTCCCCAGAGGGAGACAATCTGAATCGAATTACTCTTTAAAGCCTGCAATTTGAATATTTTTGCTGGTGAAGGTTAGAAATAGCACTTTGAATCCTGTCAAATGATGATACAGATAGGCCCTGAGCCACGATTAAACAGAAGAGACAGGAAAGGTATGAGAAAATATTGTCTAGGAGCCGAAGGCAGCCGTGAAAGCTGTGCTGCTTATTGACTTGCTTTTTCATTTCTCTGTATTATTTGACTTTCCGTGTGTGCATTGTCTAGTTTTGGAATTCAGGAAGAAAAATCTGCATCGCTATAGAAATTCACATCATGTTACAGGCAAGCTGACATGTCATTTATAAAATGAGAATAATGGTGCTTCCTTTGCAGGATTATCATGAGAATTAAATGAAAGTATGTGACGTGCTTGATGAGCCTTAAAAAACATGATTTTCTCTTCCCTTCTCCCTCTGCCATTCACTCTCCTCGCTTCTCCCACCACCCGCAGTTCAAGGAATCAACCCCATAAAGTTGAGTCTTCTGAGACTGTCCATTTCACATTCCTGACTCCTGGGATGCTGAACCTGTATGGAACCTAGCAGACCAGCTCCCACAGCCTTACCAAGTCCTGACTAGAACCGGCCAGCAAGCACAACGTGCCACTTGGAACCGACATGCCTCCCTGCCAGCCTTGGGCAGGAGCCAAAATACACCCTCATGATTCACCCCTCTCCTTCCTGCCCTTATATCCCCATCTCCCCCTGGTATTCTATGTCTCCTGTACGTGAAAATAAATAAAAAGGTAGAGTGAATAGCATGTCCATAAAGTTTGTGCCTTGAATAAGATGAGGATCCTATATATAGTGTTAACAGCTTTTTTCTTTTCGTCAAGCCCTTTATTGCTCTTTAATTACAATGTGTAACATCTACTAGCATGGTGTTTAGTCTCCATGTGTTTCTACTTTGCCATTTTTCTTCCTGTAATGGATTCTAGTTTCGTACCACTGTGGTCAACGAGAGGGGGAGGTTTGATATGATATCTATTCTCCTAAATTTGTTGAGACTTGTGATCTATCCTGGAGAGCATTCTATGTGTACTTGAAAAGAATGTGAATTCTGCTGTTTTTCAAAGGAATATCCTGTAGATATCTATAAGTCCAATTGGTATATTTCGTCATTTAAGATCACTGTTGCCTTATTGATTTTCTCTCCAGATGACCTATCCATTGATGTAAGTGGAGTGTTAAAATCCCCTACAATTATTGTATTATTGTCAGTTTCTTATAATGTGTAGACTCTAATTAACCTTGATGTCGAATGTCCATGATCTCCTTGACTTCAGTCGGCACTTCCATTGCAGCCAAATATCACTTATTCCAAAGGCCTCATCCAAGGCTTTGTCGTCACCTGCAACTGCTTCTCCTCTGGAATCTCAAGCTTTCATCTCCGGGGTTCTCCTTACCATCCAGTTCTTTCATACCTGCGCTCCATATGCTGTTCCTTGACTTCAGCTCAGAATGGGTCAACCCCTTAGGGCCATCACGTCTCCCCCTATTCAGTCTCTGGGTCTACAGCTCAAGGATTACCTGTTCTACTCTCATACATGCACACCCCTCCCTTAAACACCTGTTTCTTCTAACTGCTTTGCACATCAGCCCTGCATCTCCTACTCCAGGTCATTTACACAGACTATCTCTTCTGCCCACTACCAGGGCTGCTAACTACTTCTAAGGAAAAAAAAAAAAAAATCACAAAATCTCACAGATTTTTGCCATGCAGCATTCACACTCAACATACTCAACTTGGCCCCCTTGTGCCACTAGATAATCCAGCTGTCTTAATCAGCAAACTTTGCATTCTCTACTAAACAGTGACTCCAAAATTTCAACACTTTCCTTCAATCCTCAGGCCACATTTTCCTCCCTTCACTCTCAGCATGTAGCTTTATCTCTTCATTGGAAAAAATCTAAGCAATCACAATTTGCCTTAACAGCCCAAATACAAACTTGCCCACATTGCCACTATCTCCAACTCTGGAAAATGAATCCCATCTCAGGTTCAAAGTTTAATCCCTCCACCTGTGCTCTGGACCCCAATCCTCTGTTTGCATTGTCACTTATCCCTTCTTTCTTATACCTTCCACCTTCCCTCTCTAGTTCTTCCTTCTCCCAGCCTGTAAACATTCTCTTATCCTTCCATTTAAAATTTGACTCTAAATTTGACCCTATTTGACCCTAAATCTCATTCTAACTGGGTTTTCCAGGTGGCACTAGAGGTAAAGAATATGTCCCACCTGCCAATGCGGGAAACATAAGAGACCGGGTTCAATCCCTGGGTCAGGAAGATCCCCTGGAGAAGGAAATGGCAACCCACTCCAGTACTTACCTGGGTAATCCCATGGGCAGAGGAACCTGACAGGCTATAATCCATAGGGTCGCAAAGAGTTGGACATGACTGAAGCAACTTAGCATGCATGCACATTAATTTGAGAGTAGTCCACACAGATAGTCACAAATGACCAGTGGTGAAAAGGATGAGCTCACCCTCAATGGTGTCTAGAGAGGCAATCTGACCAGAGGAAGCTTGCTCTTCAGAGAGCTCATCTAGCCCTCTTCCATCCCCTTCTCACAAGCTAAAGAGTCTACAAGGCCTATAGGGTGTTTCAACTTGAAATCCATAGCCACAGTCCTAGAACCCTCTCCCCAAAGAGCCTCCCAAGTCCAAGTTTTGTACAGTCCTCTTGCCCAAATCCTAGGGGCTGACTGCACCATTAGGATGCTCACATCTGGGGCCGAGGTGGCAGGGGGCAGCTGTTTACAGCAGTGTGGACGGTGCGGATGTGCAGGTTGGGGTGACCACACACTTGCACACGAAGTTCTTCATAACATGACTGCAGGTATTAGATGAAAAGTGGTAAACCGTTTATCCCCATCCTGCCACATTCCAATGTGGAACTCTAAGGAGCAGGAGAATTCCAGGTTATAGTCAAGCCACATATTTCAAGACAGGAAAGTGAAACATGCATTATTTAACAGTTTGTTAGCTTAATTTATAACCTTAAAATATTTAGACACATAGTACTTGGCCTCCACTTATGCTCTTTTGCAAGACCACAAATGTTAAGAGCAGGACTGTGCAGGAAATGAGCATTCTTATTTACCAAAGGCAGCAACTAACTTTCACAGACTTATAATAGATTTCACCTAAAATGGATCCATAGAACTTGCTTGAGAAACTGCATTGAGAATCAACAAGGGGGGATTCCTGGAGAGATTAGTGAGATCTGCCCTGGGCATACCTAGCATTTCCTTGACCTCTCATACACCTGTTCATGTCATGGAGGAGAAAACTGAAGTCAAGAGCAGTTGGTGAGGGGCAGAGTACCACCTGAATTCAGATGCTCTGGCTCCAGGTCAGGGCCTCTGTTCCTGTGATGCTGGCGGCAAGATATTGTCACCCTCAGAAGACACAATGAAAAAAGGTCTTCCCAGGCTCCCCACAGAGCTGCTGGGCTTGTGTGCAGAAAGAGGATATGACAGAATGGAATAATTAATTCCAAAAGATGTCATGTGAGAAAAATGTAATTAAGGATTTTTCTAACAAACCCAGTAGTGTTTTGAATTATGGAGAGATTATTCTGGTTTAATTTTAATGAAAATGATGTGAACAATCAGTTTGGAGACACAAAGAAGTATTTAAATAGTGAGACTGAATTTGAGGAATCTAAATGGGCACAAACTAGCTGGGTCTTTTCAACGGACTATTTTAAGGGGACAGACATAAGCTAATACTTGATATTACTCTTATAAAGGTCATAGGACATAAGTGGGAAATATTAGGTGAATAAAAGAGGTGACTGATGTGGTCTGGAACCTGAATCTGTGGCTGACGGGCTCTATGTCCTTAGACAAGATAACACCCTTAATTACTCTGCACTTGAGCTTCCTCCTTTATAATACAGGAGTAATAATATCTAACTTACACTGTTGCTATGACAATTAGAGATAATAATAAGATAGAAAACACAAATGCAGAGAGCAGGCATTTGTGTCATTACCTATGTGGGTTGTATCATTTACCCAGTCATACAATGGCCCTTGATTGAGCATCTATTATGCACCAAGCACAACTGTGCTGTGGGCCCCGCTTCACCATCAAAGGTAAGAGAAACAAAGCCAGCAAAGCCAGATCCCAAGCACCCTCTCAATTCTTTTCTTGCACATTCAGGTTTGGCACCCCTGGAAACCAGGCTAGTTCTGAGAACGTTTCCAATCTTCTTTGGGAATGTGACAAAGCCTCTGAGGACAATCCCAATAGTGAGTGCTGTGTTTCGTGTCAGAGGCAGTTCGGTGCAGTGGGTAGACACACACTGCACAGACATTGGCATAGCTTCAACATTCAACTGTGCCGCTTACTAACTGAATCAGTTCCTTAATCTCTCTGTGCCTCAGCCTCTTCATCTATAAAATGGGAATAATAATAGTGCCTCTTCACAGAGTTGATGTGTGGTCCAAAGAAATTAATACATGTTTGTGTAGCTAAGACAGAGCTTGACATGTGCCCAGTGCTTTATAAATATGCGTGTGTGCTCAGTTGCCTCAGTCGTGTCTGACTTTTTGCAACCCCATGGACAGTATAACCTGCCAGGTTCCTCTGTTCATGGGATTCTCTAGGCAAGAATACTGGAGTGGGTTGTCATGCTCTCCTCCAGGGATCTTCCCAACCCAGGGATCAAACCCACGTCTCCTGTGTCTCCTGCACTGCAGGCAGATTCTTTTCCACTGAGCCACCAGGGAATAATTATCATTATTGAAATCGCCTCTCATCACTGACATCTAAGATTCTCCTATCTCCATTGCAAACATGGGCCTTGTCCCTTTCTAACTGTTCCTGCATTGGATGTTACTCAGAAGAACTGAGGCATGAAGAACCTCAAACTCTTGGCACTACACGGATAAGCAAATTATAGGTTTCTAGAAGAATTTCAGTACCCACCCTGGCACCACTTAACACAGGGTCTAGTATTCCCATAACAACCTGTTTCACCCCCGAGTCAGACTCATCCCTCCCCTCCAGTCTCAAGGCTGAGGAAAACAACCACGCATTTAGAGTGAAAATACTCTTTCCAAGTCCTTTGAACCAATGATTTCCCTTCCGGAGAACCATCTCGGAGTAAATTACCGTATAAGAGAAATTCAAAGATATGCATACAAACATCTTTGTAACAGGAATTAAAACTGAAGTTTCAACTGAGGCATAAAGATACAAATGTTGCCGCATTCCAGAAGGAGTCCAGATGCAAATTATTTTTAAGGGTTTGTCAAGGCTATGGTTTTTCCAGTGGTCATGTATGGATGTGAGAGTTGGACTGTGAAGAAAGCTGAGCGCCGAAGAATTGATGCTTTTGAACTGTGGTGTTGGAGAAGACTCCTGAGAGTCCCCTGGACTGAAAGGAGATCCACCAGTCCATTCTAAAGGAGATCAGTCCTGGCTGTTCATTGGAAGGACTGATGTTGAAGCTGAAACTCCAATACTTTGGCCACCTCATGCGAAGAGTTGACTCATTGGAAAAGACTCTGATGCTGGGAGGGATTGGGGGCAGGAGGAGAAGGGGCCAACAGGGGATGAGATGGCTGAATGGCATCACTGACTCGATAAACGTGAGTCTGAGTGAACTCCGGGAGTTGGTGATGGACAGGGAGGCCTGGCGTGCTGCGATTCATGGGGTCGCAAAGACACAACTGAGCAAATGAACTGAACTGAACTGAACTATTAAGTGATTATCTACTCTTTTAAATTTTTGACTAACGTTGGATATATTATAGGACTGAGAGAGAGTGGAGAGAAGGAGGGTTTGGAGGAAGACTGCCCGGGGGAGGAAACTGCTGTGGGTCTCTCCTCCACACCAAAACAGGAGGTGGCACTTCCCCTTGACTTCAAGCCCCAGGCGTGCATGCTAAGTCACTTAGTCATGTCTGACGGCTCCTCTGTCCATGGGGTTCTCCAGGCAAGCATCCTGGAGTGGGCTGCCATGCCCTCATCCAGGGGATCTTCCTGCCCCAGGAACTGAACCCGGGTCTCCTAGACTGCAGGTGGATTCTTTACCACTAGTGCCACCTGGGAAGCCCCCAGGAGGGGGATTCAAAGGGACCATTTTAAAAGCTTGGTATGGAGAGAGTGGGGCTCCTGAACAGTTGTAGACTTAGATACTCTGGTTGAGAACCACGCTCAGAGGTCATTCCTCATTCAGTACATAAGGATCTGGATCCCTGACCCTGGTGAAGTGTGGCACTCAGCTGAATTTGTCAAGGACTACCAGAAAGGCTCTGGAAAAAGCCCGGAAGCAAATTGAGTCCATATAGTTACCTTCTCCCCTTTCCTCTGGGTCTTTGAGACCTTACCTCAGACAGAGAAAGTGGAATGGACTGATTTGTCCCCTGATTCTCTGGATCCCTATGGTGGCATCTCCTTTCCCCTATCTTTTTCCTTATGCCTTGCAGAGAAAGGAATTCCTTGAAATGTGTTCAACCCAAGATTTTTCACACTTTTTTCCTTGGACCATACACAATGGTTAAAATACTAAACAAAAAGTCAGCTCAGCTTCTTGCAGGAAGCTGTTCTCAGCCACGCTGTCTGCTTCTCACAAAACTGAGAAAATCAAGGACTTTCTGCGTACAACCAGGCAAAAGAAGGCCAAGTCTGTCAAGCTGAAGAAAAGGAGGGATAATGTGAAGATTCAAGTCCGATGCAGCAGCCACTTTTATACCTTGATCATCACAGACAAGAAGTAGGCAGAGCAGCTGAAGCAGCCCCTGCTCCCAGGTGAGGCAGTGAAGGAGCTGACATGAAGCAAGCCTGCTGATGTCAACTGTATGAACATTTAAAAAAAAAAAAAAATTAAGCAGTTCGGCCAATTCGTGTTCTGGGGAATCCTGTTTGGGAAGCACTCCCTTGATTTCAATTCAAATATTATTGCTGTGGAACTGGGTGGCTCTGGCAGGCCACTCACTCTTTCCAGTAAGATTTCCTGACATAAATCTTGCTACTTGCCCATTAATACAATAGAAAACAGAGGAATCTCGCCCCACCCATTTGAGCCACGAACAGCTAAAATGAAGGAAAAAGTAGACCTTTGATTGGAGGATGCATCTAGGTCAGAAGACTTATAGAAACAAAACTAAAACTTCGAGGACTCCCTGGCAGCCCTGAGGTCAAGTCTCTGCTTCCAATGCAAAGGGCACAGGTTGGATCTCAGGTTGTGTCACTGAGATCTCCAGTGAGACATGCTGTGACAAAAAAAAAGGAAACAAGTTATAGCTTGGAGAGTTGCTCTGGACTTTGTTTCTTGACTCCTCAATGCTTTAACATTTTGAAAGCAATTTCTAGGTCTTGGGTAGATGCCATTGTCTTGTTGAACTCCAAAGTTGGAGCACCTCAGATGAACCCTGTGAGAGATATAAACCTAGGAAGGAAGAGCAGAGTTGTGTAAGAGAAAGGAAAAGGAATATCTATCTAACCCTATAAATTCAGGCACAGAAATCTCCCTGTCCCTTACAATTGCCTGGAAGTGGTGACTCCCTCTTTTCCTGTTAGCAAGGTCCCAAGAAGTCATCTCCAAGGTCAAAGTGGCCACAGGAAAAGCCTTCGGAGCCCCCTAACACAGTGATGCATATGGAGTGGGCCCTGGTCCTTTTCTCTTTGCCAAATAATTTCCCACAGGGATGCTGCCCAGGAACCTGAGGTCCTCTATAGGAATTGATGTACCACATGGGATTTCATCACACACACCTAAACCTTGACCCTTCTCATACACAACATCATTCCTCCCTATCAAAAGCAGCCAAAGCTTATATTCTCTGACACAGTGAGAATTTTGTTGCTGCAATTTTTTGTTTGTTTGTTTGTTTCTTTGAGTTCAGTTCAGTCGTGTCTGACTACAACCCCATGGACTGCAGCATGCTAGGCTATCCTGTCCATCATCAACTCCTGAAGCTTGCTCAAACTCATGTCCATTAAGTCCGTGATGCCATCCAACCATTTCATCCTCTGTCGTCCCCTTCTCCTCCTGCCTTCAATCTTTCCCAGCATCAGGGTATTTTCTAATTAATCAGTTCTTTGCCTCAGGTGATGTCCACGTGTAGAGTCTTCTCTTGTGTTCTTGGAAGAGGGTGTTTGCCATGACCAGTGCATTCTCTTGGTAAAATTCTATTAGCCTTTTCCCTGCTTCATTCTGTACTCCAAGGCCAAATTTGCCTGTTATTCCAGGTATTTCTTGACTTCCCATTTTTGCATTCCAGTCCCCTGTAATGAAAAGGACATCTTTTGTGGCTGTTAGTTCTAGAAGGTCTTGTAGGTCTTCATAGAACCATTCAACTTCAGCTTCTTCAGCATTCCTGATCATGACTTGGATTACTGTGATATTCAACGATTTGCCTTGGAAACAAACAGAGATCATTTTGTCGTTTTTGAGACTGCACCCAAGTACTGCATTTCAGACTCTTTTGTTGACCATGATGGCTACTTCATTTTTTCTAAGGGTTAAATTCACCCATTCCAGTCCATTTTCCTAAAATGATGATGTTCACTCTTGCCATCCCCTGTTTGACCACTTCCAGTTTGCTTTGATTCAAGAACCTAACATTTCAGGTTCCTATGCAATATTACTCTTTACTGCATAGGACCTTGCTTCCATCACCAGTCACATCCATAAATGGGTGTTGTTTTTGCTTTGGCTCTGTCTCTTCATTCTTTCTGGAGTTATTTCTCCACTGATTTCCAGTAGCATGCTGGGCACCTACCAACCTGGGGAGTTCAACTTTCAGTGTCCTATCTTTTCACCTTTTCATACTGTTCTCAGGGTTCTCAAGCCAAGAACACTGAAGTGGTTTGCCGTTCCCTTCTCCAGTGGGCCACATTCTGTCAGAACCCTCCACCATGACCCATCCATCTTGGGTGGCCCTACACAGCATGGCTCATAGTTTCACTGAGTTAGACAAGGCTGTAGTCCATGTGATCAGATTGGGTAGTTTTCTGTGACTGTGGTTTTCAGTCTGTCTGCACTCTGATGGAGAAGGATAAGAGGATTATGGAAGCTTCCTGATGGGAGAGACTGACTGAGGGGGAAACTGGGTCTTATTCTGATGGGTGGGGCCATGCTTAGTAAATCTTCAATCCAATTTTCTGTTGAAGACTGGGGCTGTGTTCCCTCCCTGTTATTTGACCTGAGGCCAAACTATAGTGGAGGTAATGAAGATAATGTCAACCTCCTTCAAAAAGTCCCATGCACACACTGCTCACTCAGTGCCCCCAGCCCTGCAGCAGGCCACCACCAACCCGCGCCTCCCCTGAGACTCCTGGACACTCATGGGCAAGTCTGGGTCAGTCTTTTGTGGGGTCACTGCTCCTTTCACTGGAGTCCTAGTGCACACAAGGTTCTGTTTGTGCCCTCCAAGAGTCTGTTTCCCCTGTCCTGTGTAAGTTCTGGCTGCTCTATGGTGGGGTTAATGGTGACCTCCTCCAAGAGGGCTTATGCCATACCCAGGTCTACTGCACCCAGAGGCCCTGCCCCCACAGCAGTCCACTGCTGACCCATACCTCCTCAGGAGACACTCAAACACAGTTCTGTCTCAGTCTCTGTGGGGTCCTGGGTCCTGGGTCCTGGTGCACACAAGGTATGTTTGAGCCCTCTGAGCATCTCTGGCGGATAAGGGGTTTGATTCTAAATGCGATTTTGCACCCCCTACCATCTTGCTGGGGCTTCTCTGCCCTTGGACATTGGGTATCTCCTCACAGATGCTCCAGTGCCACACAGCTACCAGATGATCAATACCGATATCAGACTGATTATATTCTTTGCAGTTAAATATGGAGAAGCTCTATACAGTCAGCAAAAACAAGACTAGGAGCTGGCTGTGGATCAGATCATGAACTTGTTATTGCCAAATTCAGACTTAACTTGAAGAAAGTAGGGAAAACCACTAGACCATTCAGTTCCAGTTCCAATTCAGTTGCTCAGTCATGTCTGACCCTTTGGGACCCCATGAATCACAGCACGCCAGGCCTCCCTGTCCATCACCAACTCCCGGAGTTCACTCAAACTCATGTCCATCGAGTCTGTGATGCCATCCAGCCATCTCATCCTCTGTCGTCTCCTTCTCTTCCTGCCCCAATCCCTCCCAGCATCAGGGTCTTTTCCAATGAGTCAAATCTTCACATGAGGTGGCCAAAGTATTGCAGTTTCAGCTTCAGCATCATTTCAATGAACACCCAGGACTGATCTCCTTTAGAATGGACTGGTTGGATCTCCTTGCAATCCAAGGGACTCTCGAGTCTTCTCCAACACCACAGTTCAAAAGCATCAATTCTTTGGCACTCAGCTTTCTTCACAGTCCAACTCTCACATCCATACATGACCACTGGAAAAACCATAGCCTTGACTAGATAAACATTTGGTGGCAAAGTAATTTCTCTGCTTTTGAATATGCTATCTAGGTTGGTCATAAGTTTCCTTCCAAGGAGTAAGCGTCTTTTAATTTCATGCCTGCATCACCATTGCAGTGATTTGGGAGCCCAGAAAAATAAAGTCTGACACTGTTTCCACTGTTTCCCCATCTATTTCCCATGAAGTGATGAGACTAGATGCCATGATCTTTGTTTTCTGAATGTTGAGCTTTAAGCCAACATTCATCAAGAGGCTCTTTAGTTCCTCTTCACTTTCTGCCATAAGGGTGGTGTCATTTGCATATCTGAGGTTATTGGCATTTCTCCTGGCAATCTTGATTCCAGCTTGTGCTTCTTCCAGCCCAGCATTTCTCATGATGTACTCTGCATATAAGTAAATAAGCAGGGTGACAATATACAGCCTTGACGTACTCCTTTCCCTCTTTGGAACCAGTCTGTTCTTCGATGTCCAGTTCTAACTGTTGTTTCCTGTCCTGCATATAGGTTTCTTAAGAGGCAGGTCAGGTGGTCTAGTATTCCCATCTCTTCAAGAATTTTCCACAGTTTATTGTGATGCACAGTCAAAGGCTTTGGCATAGTCAATAAAGCAGAAATAGATATTTTTCTGGAACGCTCTTTATTGTTCCATGATCCAGCAGATTTTGGCAATTTGATCTCTGGTTCTTCTGCCTTTTCTAAAACCAGCTTGAACATCTGGAAGTTCCCTGTTCATGCATTGTTGAAGCCTGGCTTTGAGATATTTGAGCATTACTTTACTAGCGTGTGAGATGAGTGCAATTGTGCAGTAGTTCGAGCATTCTTTGGCATTGCCTTTCTTTGGGATTGGAATGAAAACTGACCTTTTCCAGTCCTGTGGCCACTGCTGAGTTTTCCAAATGTGCTGGCATATTGAGTGCAGCACTTTCATAGCATCATCTTTCGGGATTTGAAGTAGCTCAACTGGAATTCCATCACTTGCACTAGCTTTGTTCATAGTGATGCTTTCTAAGGCCCGCTTGACTTCACATTCTAAGAAACACATGGAGTAACAGGCAAATTTGGCCTTGGAGTACGGAATGAAGCAGGGCAAAGGTTAACAGAGTAGGTTAATAGAGTTTTGCCAAGAAAACGCACTGGTCATAGCAAACATCCTCTTCCAACAACAACACAAGAGAAGACTTTACACACATGGACATCACCAGATGGTCAACACGGAAATCAGATTGATTATATTCTTTGCAGCCAAAGATGGAAAAGCTCTATACAGTCAGCAAAAACAAGACTGGGAGCTGACTGTGGCTCAGATCATGAACTCCTTATTGCCAAATTCAGACTGAAATTGAAGAAAGTAGGGAAAACCACTAGGCCATTCAGGTTTGACCTAAATCAAATCCCTTATGATTCTACAGTGGAAGTGAGAAATAGATTTAAGGGCCTAGATCTGATAGAGTGCCTGATGAACTATGGACTGAGGTTCGTGACATTGTACAAGAGACAGGGATCAAGACCATCCCCATGGAAAAGAAATGCAAAAAAGCAAAATGGCTGTCTGGGGAGGCCTTACAAATAGCTGTGGAAAGAAGAGAAGTGAAAAGCAAAGGAGAAAAGGAAAGATATAAGCATCTGAATGCAGAGGTCCAAAGAATAGCAAGAAGAGATAAGAAAGCCTTCCTCAGAGATCAGTGCAAAGAAATAGAGAAAAACAATAGAATGAGAAAGACTAGAGATCTCTTCAAGAAAATTAGAGATACCAAAGGAACATTTCATGCAAAGATGGGCTTGATAAAGGACAGAAATTGTATAGACCTAACAGAAGCAGAAGATATTAAGAAGAGGTGGCAAGAATACACAGAAGAACTGTACAAAAAAGATCTTCATGACCAAGATGATCATGATGGGATGATCACTCACCTAGACCATTCAGGTATGACCTAAATCAAATCCCTTATGATTATACAGTGGAAGTGACAAATAGATTCAAGGGATTAGATCTGATAGGCAAAGTGCCTGAAGAATTATGGACAAAGGTTCATGACATTGTACAGGAGGCAGGGATCAAGACCATCTCCAAGAAAAAGAAATGCAAAAAGGCAAAATGGTTGTCTGAAGAAGCCTTAGGAATAGCTATGAAAAGAAGAGAAGCTAAAGGCAAAGGAAAAAAGGAAAGATACACCCATTTGAATGCAGAGTTCCAAAGAATAGCAAGGAGAGATAAGAAAGGCTTCCTCAGTGATCAGTGCAAAGAAATAGAGGGAAACAATAGAATGAGAAAGGTTAGAGATTTCTTCAAGATAATTAGAGATACCAAGGGAAAGTTTCATGCAAAGATGGGCACAATAAAGGACAGACATGGTATGGACCTAACAGAAGCAGAAGATATTAAGAACAGGTGGCAAGAAAACACAGAAAAACTATACAAGAAAGATCTTCATGACCCAGATAATCATGATGATGTGATCACTCACCTACAGTCAGACATCCTGGAATGAAAAGTCAAGTGGGCCTTAGGAATCATCAATACAAACAAAGCTAGTGGAGATGATGGAATTCCAGTTGAGTTATTTCAAATCCTATAAGATGATGCTGTGAAAGTGCTGCACTCAATAAGCCAGCAAATTTGGAAAACTCAGCAGTGGCCACCGGATTGGAAAAGATCAGTTTTCATTCCAATCCCAAAGAAAAGCAATGCCAAAAAATAATCAAACTACCACGCAATTACACTCATCTCACATGCTAGCAAAGTAATGCTCAAAATTCTCCAAGCCAGGCTTCAACAGTATGTGAACCATGAACTTCCAGATGTTCAAGCTGGATTTAGAAAAGGCAGAAGAACCAGAAATCAAACTGCCAACATTCGTTGGATTATCAAAAAAAGCAAGAGAGTTCCAGGAAAACATCTATTTCTGCTTCATTGACTATGCTAAAGCCTCTGACTGTGTAGATGACAAAAAACTGTGGAAAATTCTTCAAGAAATGGGAATACCAGACCACTTTACCTGCCTCCTGAGAAATCTGTATACGGGTCAAGAAGTAACAGTTAGAACTGGACATGGAACAACAGACTAGTTCCAAATCAGGAAAGGAGTGTGTCAAGGCTGTATATTGTCACCCTGCTTATTTAACTTATATGCAGAGTACATCATGAGAAACGCTGGGCTGGATGAAGCACAAGCTGGAATCAAGATTGCCAGGCCAGATATGCAAATGACACCACATTTATGGCAGAAAGAGAAGAACTAAAGAGCCTCTTGATGAACATGAAAGAGGAGAGTGAAAAAGTTGGCTTCCAACTCAACATTCAGAAAACTAAAATCATGGCATCTGGTCCCATCACTTCATGGGAAATAGATGTGGAAACAGTGAAAGACTTTATTTTGAGGGTCTCCAAAATCACTGTTGGAGAAGGCAATGGCACCCCACTCCAGCACTCTTGCCTGGAAAATCCCATGGACGGAGAAGCCTGGTGGGCTACAGTCCATGGGGTTGCTAAGAGTCAGACATGACTGAAGTGACTTAGCAGCAGCAGCAGCAGCAGCAGCAAAATCACTGCAGATGGTGACTGCAGCCATGAAATTAAAAGACACTTGCTCCTTGGAAGAAAAGTTATAACCAATCTAGACAGCATATTAAAAAGCAGAGACATTACATTGCCAACAAAGGTCTGTCTAGTGAAAGCTATGGTTTTTCCAGTAGTCATGTATGGATGTGAGGGTTGGACTATAAAGAAAGCTGTGCACCAAAGAATTGATGCTTTTGAACTGTGGTGTTGGAGAAGACTCTTGAGAGTCCCTTGTACAGTAAGGAGATCCAACCAGTCCATTCTATAGGAATTCAGTCCTGAATATTCACTGGAAAGACTGATGCTGAAGCTGAATTTCCAATACTTTGGCCACCTGAGGCAAAGACCTGACTCATTTGAAAAGACCCTGATGCTGGGAAAGATTGAAGGTGGGAGCAGAAGCAGACGACAGAGGATGAGATGGTTGGATGGCATCACGGACTCAATGGACATGAGAGGGAGTTGGTGATGGACAGGGAGGCCTGGTGTGCTGTAGTCCATGGGGTCACAAAGAGTCAGACATGACTGAGTGACTAAACTGAACTAAACTGAACTCACCTCAGGTGGCCAGAGTATTGGAGATTCAGCTTCAGCTTCAGCATCAGTCCTTCCAATGAATACTCAGGACTGATTTCCTCTAGGATTGACTGGCTGGATCTCCTTGCAGTCCAAGGGACTCAAGAGTCTTCTCCAACACCACAGTGCAAAAGCATCAATTCTTGAGCACTCAGCTTTCTTTATGGTCTAACTCTCACATCCATACGTGACTACTGGAAAAACCATAGCTTTCACTAGATGGACCTTTGTCAGCAAAATAATGTCTCTGCTTTTTTAATATGCTGTCTAGGTTGATCATAGCTTTTCTTCCAAGGAGTAAGCCTCTATTATTTTCATGGCTGCAATCACCATCTGCAGTGATTTTGAAACCCAAGAAAATAAGGAGTCTGTCACTGCTTCCATTGTTTCCCCATCTATTTCCCACGAAGTGATGGGACCAGATGCCATGATCTCAGCTTTTTGAATGCTGAGTTTTAAGCCAAGTTTTTGACTCTCCTCTTTTGCTTTCAACAGGAGGCTCTTTAGTTCCTCTTTGCTTTCTGCCATAAGGGTGGTGTCATCTGCATATCTGAGGTTATTGATGTTTCTCCCGGCAATCTTGATTCCAGCTTGTGCTTCATCCAGCCCAGCATTTTGCATGATGTACTCTGCATATAAGTTAAATATGCAGGGTGACAATATATAACCTTGACCTACTCCTTTCCCAACTTGGAACCAGTCTGTTGTTCCATGTCCCATTCTAACTGTTGCTTCTTGACCCACATACAGATTTCTCAGGAGGCAGGTAAAGTGGTCTGGTATTCCCATTTCTTGAAGAATTTTCCACAGTTTTTTGTCATCTACACAGTCAGAGGCTTTAGCGTAGTCAGTGAAGTAGAAGTAGATGTTTTTCTGGAATTCTCTTGCTTTTCTATGAGCCAACAGATGTTGGCAATTTGACCTCTGGTTCCTTTGCCTTTTCGAAATCCTATAATGATTGAAATCTTCTTCTTCTACATATGCAATATTTATTTCATCCAATTTTATGTTTCTCAAATTCTTCTCTCTTAAAACATTGACTGAATCTCCATGTTCCCACTTTTGAAGCCAATCAGGGAGACTCCCAAATGGTAAGCATTAGCAGATAAACACTTACATCTAGGGGGAATCAAAGACACTTTTAAAACCAGCTGGAAACCATTTCATAAATATGTGGGAAGTGTTTCCTTTCATAATCTATAATTCACTTTAGAGCCATGTGACTGATAGTGGCAAGAAGTTTGTGGTTTAAAACACAGTAAATGGGCAACAAAATACTGTGACCAGGCCAGGGGTGGGTGGGGGGTAGGAGGGGGGTACATGCTATATTAGGAAAAAAAAACACAAAAAGTATAAATAATATATTGAGAAGGTCACTCAGTGTGAGCATCCAAATCACTCAGAGGTATTAAAATCATTCATTATTTATGGACCCATTTTTACAAACCATCGTTCTTCCTTCCTCCCAACTGTATTCTGAATGGATGACAGAGCCATGCTGTCCCTCTTGTGCTGCTCTTGTTCATTCAGAACTTTGGTAATTTTCCTAATGGGAAAAAAATCAAATTCATTAAAAAAAAAAAAAAAATGTTCCCTGACTACCTGGCAGAGGGCCTGAGACCATATTCAGGATGTGATATAACACATTTTTATTTGATTGCTATCTTTTTCAACACACAGTGGTGCTCTCCAAAATTAGTTTTACCTCCATTCCAAACCCTGTTGGCACAGATCTTTCCTAGGTCCTCTGATGGAGTAAAAGTATCCACTGTTGGAGTCTTAGCCAAGGAAACAGAAGAGACAAGTGAGAAGATCCAAATGGAAACAGTCTAACGTGGAAGTCATATGGAGTTCACCTCAATGCAAAGGGAGCCTCAGAGAACAGTCCCAGGCAAATCGTGCCTGAGGTCACAGAACAGAAAGGCTCAAAGCCTCAAAATAGAATAAGTTCAAGTTGCGTGTTTTGGTAAACCTATTAAAATACACCATGAGAGGCAAAGGGAAAGAGATGGGGATGGTGGGGTTGGGGGTGGGAAGTGCAAATGGATGGAAGGACCACATGCGTATCTGCTCTTTCTGTGTGTGTGGCGGGGGAGGTATGTGTGACATCAGCCTTCCCCATTCATCGTATGGTTTTCTGTGTGTTAGTTGCTCAGTCATGTCTGACTCTTTGCAACCCCACGGACTGTAGTACACCAGGATCCTCTGTCCCTGGCAATTCTCCAGCCAAGAATACTGGAGTGGGTTGCCATAACCTTCTCTTTGACCCAGGGATGGAATCCGGGTCTCCTGCATTACAGGCAGATAGATTCTTTACCATCTGAGCCACCAGAGTGTGATTACAATGCAGCAAGGGGGCCCATAGACAGAAAGTGCTCTGGGCGGGAGACACACACTTGCTGTCTCAGAGAGACACAGCAGCAAGCTTGCCTGGCCACCACTGTAGCTCCCCACTAATAGCCCAAATGCTCTGGATTTTATGTTCATTTCTTGGACAGAGGACACGTGGGACCAGAGTAGGTGTCACCAATGGGTGGCCAACTTAAGGATGATGTATCTGTCCACACAGAGTTGGCATAGTCATGGCCTGCCCTCTTCATCCCATTCTGTCTGTAAGCAACATACTTCTCTTTTCCCACAGGTATTTCATTTATTCTATCTTTCTTTAACATGTTTTACAGATTGCTAACTTTCTATCTATATATAACACGTCTTATGAATTCTGCTTGTCTCACAAGCTATTGCCTTAGTCATCATCTATAATTACCATCTTAGGAGTTCCACCAAGATCTCATAAAACTGCTAGCTTACTTTCTATGTATTCTCATCATTTCCTGTGAGCGTTAGGCTTCCCATTCACTTTCTTGTCTTCTACAGGAGAATTGAATATATAGCAGCAAATGTAGAGGGTTTGAACCGTACAGCAAATGCCTATTACATATAGACTTTCTCTTCTGCCTTTCAACAGAACCCACAGAGAACATCACTATGAAGTAGTGAAATATTTAGCATTGTCCTCAGCCTTCTCTTATATTTTGCAAACCCTGATTCCTCCCAGGAGAGCATGAATAATTATTTTAAGTGTATTTTGAGCCTTGGTCTTGGGGGCTTGACCTAAAACAGGGAAAATTGGTTATCGTATAAAATGCCTGGAACCATGAACTGTTTTAACTCTGTTTGGGGATTATTTAGTTGAGTATGTACAAAAGGCAACCATTAAGCTAATTTCTCCTCAGAAAAGTCACATAGAATAAATCAGTCATGTAGCTCGCAAAGGATCCTGGGACCGTCACCCACTGACACAAGGTAAGCAACTGACAGGAATCCGGCTAAGCGAATGCCCGGGTGATCTCAGGACTTGGCAGTCCTCACATTGGGATGCCAGAAACAGAATCATTCCGTTGCTGCGTCTGCAAGATGGAAACTCTGTTGAGCATCGGCTTCCACCTCATCTCTCATATGAGGCCATCTGTGCAAGAAGGCAGGAGAAGCTACAGAAGGAAAGGTAAGGAAGACCTCTGACCTGTTTCAAAAGGGGCCCCTCGAAGCTTAACTTTCTCCAGAATGGCACAAAGGGCGGGCATACCCCCATCTCTGAAGAGGCATGTTCAGAAGGCCAAATCCCAACTCTTTACTAGCTATATGAGCTAAGCAAGTTACTTAACCTCTCTGAGGCTCAGTTTTCTCATTTATAAATTAATTATTGTAATTATACCCACCTGCAAGACTTATGGTGAGGATTAAATGAAATGATTTACATAAAGGGCATAGCACACTGTAGCCTAGCACATGCTATTCAGATGGTTCTTGCAGTCATCATTATTATTGCATTGGATAAAGTGTTCATTTGGGTTTTTCTGTAATATCTTAACATGTTACAGAAAAACTGGAATGAGCTATTTGACCAACCCAATACAATTATTGCTGTTGCTATTTATTATTATTATTATTATTAGCAAGGCCAGCCTTAGAGTGAGAATTAGAGTAATGCTCCCAAAATACTGGATAATACCCTAATATCTTCAATAAAATGAAGTCCTCTATTTTAGAATTCATGAAGGATCTTTTTTTTTCCCCTCTGTTTCTTTAATTGGAGGGTAATTGCTTTACAATATTGTGTTGGCCTCTGCCAGAACCATGACATATTGATTTAAATTCACACAAAGACTTAGATGTCTGTGGTAAATTCCTTTTCTGGTCGAGGTTTTGAAAAGGATAGGATAAAGGAATAGAAGATACCTGAAAAAAAGGGAGTCAGAGAGGAAAGGCTGGAAACTTTCAGCCAGTTGCACAGGCTTTGAAATCAAACAGAATGGAGTTTGAGTCTAGACTCAATCATACCAACATCAGTGTGAGCCATGGTAACCGCTCGGAACCTGAGTCCTCAGGTATAAAATGGGGATGATTATGGTACCTCCCTGCAGGAATCTTGTAAGGAACAGCATATGAAGCACAATGTGCGTGTATGCTCATCACTTCAGTGACTCAGCATACAGCTCAGTCACTCAGTCATGCCTGACTTTGCAATTCTACAGATTGTAGCCCACCAGGCTCCTCTATCTATGGGATTTAACAGCCAAGAACACTGGAGTGTGTTGCCATGCCCTCCTCCAGGGATCTTCTCAACCCAGGGATCAAACGCACATCTCCTGTGTCTCCTACGTTAGCAGGCAGTTTCTTTATTGTTGCGCCACTGGGGAAGCCCATAGACCACGCTGGCTGACACTTAATAGAGCTTCATCAAGGATCGCTTTCCTTCCTGCACAATTACAGTGCTGCCTGGAACTGACTCTTGTTTTCTCACATTGGGTTCTCCCTCCTGGCTAGTGCTGGCTTTCCTATAGACCATGAACAGAACGATCCGTGGTTTTTAAGATTAGATTTCTGTGACAAAAACCACAAAGGGAAGTTATGTTGATAACATAATTTAGCTGACAAAATCTAGATACTATCACCCTGCTACCACTGCCAGAAAATAGCTAGCATCTCTCTAGCCCTGGATAAAATTCCAGACTGGAAGTCTTCAGTTCATCCAGACCTAGGTGACCTTCCTAAGCCTTGGATTTCCCAGGACTGTGAAATTCACCCAAGGTCAGACCGGTTAGCAGACTTCCCCAGTAGCCCAGACGGTAAAGTATCCTTCTGCAATGCAGGAGACATGGATTTGATCCCTGGGTTGGGAAGATCCCCAGGAGAAGGAACTGGCAACCCACTCCAGTATCCTTGCCTGGGAACTCACATGGACAGAGGAGCCTGGCAGGTTGAGAGCTCACGCAGACTGGTTAGTAGATGGAGTTGGGAGTTCTGCTCCACTCTATAGTCTGAAATCCTCTGTGAGCCTCTGAGTCTTTCTCAAGAACCTGGGCTCTGCTGAGGCACTGGATCAGGTGCCCCAGATCCTTGGAGCCATCCTTGAGTCTCCAGGGCTGAGCCCAGGAAACTAAGGGCAGGCAGGAGTTCTCAAGGCTCTTGCACAGCTAAGGTTTCTGGTTCTACCACTTTTCCACACAGAGGTGCCTCCACCCAGGTCACCAGGAGAGAGGGGATGCTGCCCCAGAGGTTTGGGGAACTGAGACTTTTCTAGTAACTTGAGTTTAAAGGAGAATGAGCTATACAGTCTGAGAATTTCAAGATTGGAGGTAAAGGAGTAGGGAATAGGTAGGAGAAGCATCTAGTCAACAAAATTCTCTTTATAAAATAATGAAAATTATTAAAAGTTTATACAGCACTCACTGTGTGCCTGTCAGCATTCCAAGAAGTTACTTCATTAAACTCTCACAAACACCCTGCAAGTTGGTGATCTGTTCCCTATTTTACAGTTAAGCAGACAGGAGCAGAGAGGCTGAGTAACTTGCCAAAGACTGCACAGCCAGTAAGTATTATTAGTAAAGGCAGGATCCAAAGCCAGACATGCTGACATTATACCTAAACCATTGTGACAGCAAATGTTTAATAAGCCCTATATTTCAGGCACTTCCCTAAACCCCTGTTTTACATGAACCATCTTCATTTAATCCTCACTCCACATCATATCACTTTAAGTCCCATTTCACAGATGACATAACTGAAGTTTGGAGACACTGATGATTTGCCTGAGGTCCCAGAGGTCTGCTTTCTCCAGATCTGCAGAGAAGAAAGCTAAAAAACTGAAATAACCCCTTGGCAATCCCATACCACAAAGCCAAAGTCTTGGGCTGTTGCTGAAGAGTAGACATTAGGCAGATTTTGTAACAACTACTTCAAGACTCTTCACTTTTATTGTCGATGGATATTGTTGTTGTTTGGTTGCTAAGTTGTTTCTGACTCTTTTGAGACTCCATGGACTGTAGCCCGCCAGACTCCTCTGTCCATGGGATTCTCCAGACAAGAATACTGGAGCAGGTTGCCATTTCCTCCTCCAGGGGATCTTCCCCACCCAAGGATCAAACTCATGTCTCCTGCATCTCCAGCGTTGCCAGGCTGATTCTTTACCGCTGAGCCACCTGGGAAGCCCATATGGATATTAGGGCATATTTAAACAGAAAGGGTCTATATGAGGATAGCGATTTCATGTGCGCTTTGTTTTACTATTCAACAAAATCCAGTTTGTTCATGCTGCATCAACCATGGTTTTTATTTGTATTACTTCTACCCAGATGTGAAAGGCATTAGCTAATGAGTTCTGTGCTATGTCAGGGAGGGCGGGGACTCTGTGATTCCTCAGAACAATGACAGCCCTTTCTACTTGCTCTGATCATCTAAAACCCATCCCAGCTGATGAATCTTGCATATAATAAATGATTCTAGCTTTCTTACTGCCTAAAAAAAATTAAAGCAACTCCTAAATTTCCATGCTTTTGACGGGTTTTCCCCCAGCTTTTTTTTTTCCTTTTTGCAGCTAGCATTTGTCTGCAGTCACTCTTCAGGGTCCTCTGGCTTTCTCAAGCATTTTGAGTTGATGGTATTTTTGGTTTGGGGTTTGAGGCAGGGGAAGTTTGAGGAAGGAAGCAATGAAGTAGCCTGTGATTTCATGCATACGATTTACATTGATTCTGAAAAGAGTGGATTTAAATGTGAAGCGGTCAGCCAGGCCTGACTCTGAGGTAAGCCCCACTGGAAAACCTGACTGGTAGAAGTCAGGCTGTGCCCGAGTGCTGACAAAGGGCACTACTTTCTGAAAAGGGAAGAGCATTGTTGCTGGGGACAGGAAGGATTTTCAGGGGTTGTCCGACAGGAGCCAGGGGAGTATGTCAGGTCATCTCTCTACAGCGACAGAGGTGGCTTCCCTTTTGAGCTCTGAATTTGGGCTGCACCGTGGCCTCAATACTCAGACCCCAGCCCTGCCCTAGCAACCAACAGGACCCAGACCTGGCTAACAGAGCTCTGATAATAGTGGCAGCTCAGCCCACGGAGCCCTGGTTTGTGGGTTCATTAGACCTTGGGCAGAACTAGAGATTGAGAGCAAGAAATGCTCTGAAAAAACCCTCTGCCTTCGAAGCACAAGGGGAAAATCAGGATCAAGAAACTGTCTTTGCATTTGTGAACTCTTACTTGTACTTTCTTGCCTTCTCGCTGTTTCATAGGCCATCTTCTCTGTGCTTCCTGCATTGTGGCTTCCTTCTATTCCTTATCTCTGTTTAAATCAATTTAAAGAGCGCTTATCTAAGACCAGGCCCTATGTGGAGTGCAGAATCGGATCTGACAGACCTCTGCCTTCAAGGGGTACATGACTCACTGGAGACATATGGTGGATACCAGGCACTCAGAGGCCGGTGAGGACCACCACAAGTGCATTTGATGTGAGAATCTAGAAAGGTAACCTGTTTTGGCACCGAGAAAGGAATATGGACTGGATGTCACCTCCACACAACTCCTTGAGAAGGGCACAAGATATATGTGTCTGTGGCATAAGGAACAACCCTGGGAACAATAACGAAAGGGTTCAGTCCAATGTAACCCATGGTAAATATGTGGTTCGGATGGTAAAGAACCTGTCTGCCACGTGAGAGACCTGGGTTCGATCCCTGGGTCAGGAAGATCCCCTGGAGAAGGGAATGGCTATTCACTCCAGTATTCTTGCCTGAAGCATCCCCATGGACAGAGGAGCCTGGCAGGCTACACTCCGTGGGATCGGAAAGAGTCGGGCACAACTGAACGACTACCACAGTCACCTTTGGCACAGAGAAAGGAGCATGGGCTGAACGTCACCCCCACACAACTCCTTGGGAAGAGCACAAAATGCATGTGTGTGTGACATAAGGGACAACCCTGGAAACAAGAATGGAAAGGTTCAGTCCAATGAAACCCATGGTAAATAGGCAACCACCTGATGTAGTCCGCAAAGGGAGGAATGTTGTTAGCTTTCTTTGGACGCCTTCGTGTAGAAGGTGTGGAGAAGGCACTGGCGACCCACTCCAGCACTTTTGCCTGGAAAATCCCATGGACGGAGGAGCCTGGTGGGCTGCAGTCCATGGCATCGTGAAGAGTCGGACACGACTGAGCGACTTCCCTTTCACTTTTCACTTTCATGCACTGGAGAAGGAAATGGCAACCCACTCCAGTGTTCTTGCCTGGAGAATCCCAGGGACGGCGGAGCCTGGTGGGCTGCTGTCTATGGGGTCTCACAGAGTCGGACACAACTGACGTGACTTAGCAGCAGCAGCAGCAGTGTAGAAGGTGGGCTTCGGGTTGGTGGGATAAGCTAGGAGAAGGTCACCTTTCCTGATGGGGCAGGGTATTCCAGAAGGAGAAGACTGGCAGAGAAATGGAGGTAAGAAGGAATATCTGTCCTGTACTTCTTCAAGTCCTTTCTTCTTCCTTTTTGCTCTTAAGTGCCTTCATTTAAACTGTTTCCTCAGGTCCCTCAGTTGCATTCATCCACCTTTTTTCAGCAGATCCCATTAGGAAAGGCTGAGCAGACACTCTGCTTGCATGAGGAAGCCTGCTCTGGTTCTGCCAGCGCTGAACCTCCTCAGCGGTAAATAAATCACTGGTCTCCATAGTTACTAACCTCGATCATGTCAGAAGCTTCAGATTCACAGTAAAAATAAAGATACTCGAGGCTGTATAAACATCGGATTTCATGAGCCTTTAAGGTGACGTGGCCTTAGCCCTCAGTCTGGCAACTCAGTTCCCCGAGCCTGATTTTTCATGATGATTTTTTCATTCTTTCATCTGCGTGAGTAACTGGTGTTAAGGGAAATGGCTGAAGAGTAAGAGACATCAGCACCCATGTGCTTATGGTCGGTAGATAAACAAAAATCAGATTGACATAAGCACATCAGTGAGTCATTTATCTGGACCAGCCCGCATCATATTTTTTTCAAATGGAATTTTCTTTTCAGACCTCATTCGGCTCTAGTTAGCAAACTGACAGATGAAAACATAGCAGGTTGCCAGACTATTTCTTTATTTCCTTCTCAGTCCAATACAAATAAAATACCATTTGGGAAAAGGAGGACTGTCCAGTGTCGTTGTCCACTCAGGGATCTTTTCTAGAATGCCCCCAAAGGACTTTTATCAAACCTCCACTGGAAGAATATCCATGACAGAGTTCACCAAGACTCTGGGGAGCCACCCCTCCCACTGTTGGAAAGCCCTTACAGACATATACAAATATATTTTAAAATCTTCATTATGTTGCATTTACTGCCTTCTGGTTCCTTGTATCCCTTTGGTTTTAGATTTGTCTTCCACCAGAGCATAGAGTGTGTTCATCATTCAGTCGTGTCCAACTCTCTGCAACCCTATGGACTGTAGCCCACCAGCTCCATGTGGAAGTCTTAAATGTTATATTACTTACAGTAACTGAAAGAGCGCTAAACACAGGTCAAGAGACCTGCATTCTAGTCCTAGAATCTCCATTCAACTTCTATCCCACTTTGAGAAAATAAAGTTTCCCTCTTTGAGCCTCATTTTCCTCATGTACAAAATGAGAGCAATATCTGCCTGGCCTCCCTCACAGGCCAGTGGAAGAATCATGTTAATTAATAAAAATGAAAGAGCTATGAAGATTGTGAGGTGCTATATAGAATGAACAGGCCACTCGTATTCACATGAAAGCCCTTCAAATACTTAAAGACAGCAGGTATTCCCCTAGTATTGGCTGCTGTAATAGTTCCTAAATTTCTTTTCTATGCCAGTTATCCTCATCTAGAAGCTTCCCGTTTGTCATTGTGTCCTTTCAGGTTGGTGCTCAGAATAACACTTCAGGGCTGGTAAAATCAGCAAAGGAGGAAGTGCTTCCTTCCTACCTCCCAGATTGAGCACAGTGCAACACCTCAATGACTGCTGCTTTGATGGTGTTGGTGCTTTTTTTATTTTTTTAATTCATTTATTTTTTTGGCTGCGCTGGGTCTCTGCTGTTGTGTGCAGGCTTTCTGTAGTTGCAGAGAGTGGGGGCCACTCTCTAGCTAACGTGCTCGGGCTTCTCTTGCTGTGGAACATAGGCTCTGGGGCTCAGTAGTTGTGGCACATGGGCTTAGTTGTTCCTAGGCATGTGGAATCTTCCCAGTCCAGGGATCGAACTTGTGTCTGCTGAGCTGGTAGGTGGATTCTTTAACCACTGGACCACCTGAGAAGTCTCTGTGCGATGCTTCTGACAGCCTCTTCAGACTGTCGCTAACCATTAAATTAAGGACACCCAACTCCTCTATGTCTTTTTCCCATGAACTGCTGTCAAATCAGGTCTACCCTTCCCTGAATCCACTTTACATTAGGGTTAACATCAATGAATAGTTTTATATTTATGTCCATAGAATTTATCTTTGTTGATTTTCATCTCATTGGTATCAGCTTATGGTCAAGGACTAGAATGCTGTTCCATTATTCTGCAGCTACTGCAGCTGACCTTGGCTTCTTGAATGGGGGTTTCTGCAGCAGTATAACCAGAAGACTTCTGAGAAGTCTCAAAATGTTCAGTAAACAAAAACACTTGGGAAAAAGATCTATGTACCACAGAAGGAAATCTCCCTAACCAAGGTCTCATAACTGGCATTCCTGTGGTGAGGAAAGATTGTTTTAATAAGATTTTATTATTAAGATGATTGATCTAGTAAAGTATTTTTAGCATTAATAGACATTTCCATTTCTAGAGAGTTGCGAACATCATTGCAGTTCCAAAGTTTGAAAACATTTTTCATTATGTTCTGAGAATTTACCATGAATTTTTTTAATTAAAATACTTTTCCAATAAAACAACACCTACAGATTCACTTAATCCATCATGTGAAACAGAAGTGATGAGACTTTTTCAAAAGTAGAAGCCAGTTACTGAGTCTGCAAGTAGGAATGGAAAGCCTTGAAGGGACATCCAAAGTGCATTATCCTTAGACTCTCCAAAGGGAACTGGATGAGGCCAGGCAGATGAGGCCAGGTGCCCCTCACCTACAACAGGAAAAGATTAGGTAGGAGTTTCTCTGGTTGCCAGTGACACAACCCATTGCCAAGTAGCTTAAGCAAAAATGATAATTTATGAGGTTTATGTAGTAACTGAAACATCCAAAAGTTAGTTTCAGCAATTCCACTCCTGGATGTATCCCCAAACATGTATGGGAATGTCGACCACAATGCTGTTTACAGAAACAGGGAGCTTGAGTCAACCTGGAAACCCTAACCGAGTCAGGTCAATGAGTTTCAGACACTAAGGCAATTAGAGCTTAAAACACAGTATTGAGTTGAAAACAACAGAAAAAAAAAAAAAAGGAAGAAACTTAATGAAGTCTATATGCCATTTATTTGTATTGAAGACACAAATACACAAAACTATGACAATATGTGTTCTTTGATATGTGTATGCCTTGAAAAATATAGAAACATATCTAAGTAGGTCCCTGTAATGGAAGGAGAATGAGAGAAGAGATGGAGGATGAAGGAGAACAATAACTTTTTAAATGAGAGGCATCTTTTACAGACCAATAGTGATGTATGCCAAGAACTGAGGGGTACGATTAACTCACTTCCATGTTCCAACAGTCTAAGAATTTTTTAAAAACTTTTTTTCATTAAACAATGTAGTCATTAATCAGGTAATCTCTGTTTCTCAACTCGCTTCTCTCTGGATCAGCTTCCTTCTCCAGCAATCTCTCTCCACGTGGAGGGAAAAGTGATCCTGGAATCAACAGGTATTTATAGTTCATGATCACAGGAAAACAAACACTTCCAATATTCTTACCCTTCTCTGAACAAAGACTCTGCTTCATTCCGCTTGGGTCGTGTCCCCAACCCTGGACCCATCACTGTCACCTGGAAACAGGTAATTCTAATTGTCAGCCTGTTGATGCACCTATCTTTGTGATAGAGGAGGCCTTTTGATTGATAGCCCCATTAGTGTTGACCACGACCCATAACAGCAAAGCACCTCCAGGACAATCATGGAGTCCAAAAAAGTCCTCAGCAGACCAAACTCAGAGATAATTGTACTCATGACCCAAAAAAAAAAAAAAAAAAAAAAAACTGTTTATTAATCAGGCTGGACTCTGTCAAGGGCAATCAGAAAATAGTTTTATTTTATTTTTCTCCCAATCTATTTTTAAATTTTATTCATTTACTTATTTATTTATTTTTGGCTATGCTGGGCCTTCGCTGTGGTGCACAGGCTTCTCATTACTGTGGCTTCTCTTGCTGTGGAGCACAGGCTCCTGGGCACACATGCTTCGGCAGTTGCAGCACATGGTTCAGTAGTTGCCATCCCCCGGCCCGAGAGCACAGACTCAGCAGTTGCGGTGCACGAGTTTAGCGGCTCCACAGCATGTGGATTCTCCCCCAAAAGGGATCAAACCCGCATCTCCTGCATTGGCAGGCGGATTCTTCCCCCACCGAGCCACCAGGGAAGCCCTTTCCTCCCATTCTTATGCTTCACACCTGCTCTGTCAGATCTTTTCCTGACCCCAGACAATATCTTGAACAAACTATATAACTTCTCCAGAGGCTTTTTACTTTTGTGACAGTCTTGTTTCAAGGCATTATACAGATACAGTCTTCTTAATATCCAAACTTTACTCTTTTCTCTTCTTCAGATCTTCCTCCCCTGTTCTCCAACAGGTCTTCGTAGGTTTCAGAACCTGCAATTGGGAAGTGGGAGCAGAGAGACAGTCCTTCTTTCAGCCACAAACCAATCTTGTTTGTTGTTCCTGCCCAGTTGAGGTGTGGTGGAGAAAGGAGAAGTGAAGAAGCAAAAAGACTTTCATTGTTTAGCTGGTGCCATTTTGCATGGTCATCAGTGTCCTCTGTGAGACAAATGCTCATATGCCGGCTGACTCTCTCACTCATGTAAATGGGGAACTTTCCTGGGTTCTTCAGAAAACCCCTCAACCCACACTGGGGAATCTTTCATGCTTTCCTGTTCCCTTAAGAGGACGCTATATTTTCCTGCTGACCATTCATGAGTCCTCCTTAGCTCTTGCTCAGACAGACACCTGTCCTACAAAGACTGTGTTCTTGGGTAGAGTCTTTTCAAGATGGTTCCATCTCCTGTAGTGTCCACATTAATCCTCGTAAGACCCACTCCTTACCCTGCTTACTCTATGCAATTGTAACTCACTTACACTACCGCCTCCTTTCTTCTCTTTGTTATGAGGGCAGCTCTAGCCAAGCCTCATGACTAGGCAAGGAGTAGACTCCATATTCTGTGCTCACAGACCCCAGCAAACAGAGGTCAAACTGTCCCACGATCACAAAAACGTGTATGTGAATGTTCATAGCAACATTATACTTAATAACCCCAAAGTGGAAACAAACCAGATGTCCATCAACAGATGAATGGATAAACAAAATGTGGTATAGACATACAATGAACCACCAAAAGGAGAGACATTCTGATTCATTCTACAACAGGGATGAACCTTGTAAACATTATGCTAAATAAAAGAAGCCAGACACAAAAAGCCACACATCATAGTTCTTGTTGTTGTTGTTCAGTGGCTAAGTCATGTCTGACTCTTTGCAAACCCATGGACTGCAGCACGCTAGGCTCCCCTGTCCTTCACTGTCTCCAGGAGTTTGCTCAAATTCATGCCCACTGAGTCGGTGATGCTATCTAATCATCTCAACCTCTGCCACCCGCTTCTTGTTTTGCCTTTCATCTGTCTCAGCATCAGGGTCTTTTCCAACACGTCAGCTCTTGTCAGAACTCTTTTTTTCTTATGACCCTTCTATCTTGAGCGGCCCAGCAGATGTGGCGCATAGCTTCATTGAGCTACTCAAGCCCCTTTGCCATGATAAGACTGTGATCCATGAAGGGGCACACATTATATGAATCCATTTAAGTGGAATGTCCAGAATAGGCAAATTCATAGAAAACATATACAGAAACAGACCAAAAACAGAAGAGTGACTGCCAGGGACCAGGAGAATAAGAAATGGGGTCTGATTGCTAATGCGTACAGGTTTCTTTGGGGATGATAAAAAAAATATTCAAAAATTAGATAGCTGTGATGTTTACATATCTCTGTGAATATACTGAAAACCATTAACTTATACTTTAAAAGGGTGAACTTAATTGAATATGAGTTATATTTCAGTAAAGCTGTTATTGAAAACAATTCTCCCAAGAACTGTCGTTAGAATTGGGTGAGGGACCAGAGGTCATATAAACAGTTTGGGGAATCTCTTAGCAAGCCCTGGTGTTGGTCTAGCTTCCCTTGATAGAATGTGGAGGTACTTGTCCCCAGTTGTGCTCTGCTTTGATGTCTCAACCTGAGCCCACAGGAAAGTCCCATCTAGCAATTTTATACTGGGTTCTGTTTCCAGGCTCTAAGAGTGATCAAGGTACATTTAGCAGTGTCCTGGACAACTTTCACATGAGCTATTCCCTTTTCAAATTTTTTCAGCAGAAGCGGAAATTGCTACCCACACTGCTGCAGAAATAATCACTCTTCAAAAGCCAGGGACACTTGGCTGCCTTGTGATCTCAGGAACAAAGAAATGATATTGACTAAATATCATCATGGAAGGTACAACAAGAAGCCTTCATAGCTTAATCTCACACAGAGAAGCTATTTCTTATTTTTCTCTGCTTGTAGCATTATGCAGCTATTTTCACTGTTGATTATTACAATCACTGTTATTATAGTCTTAGGAGGAAGGTGTTTTATTCACCCACAATTTTGTTGAGGATCTACTATTGCTGGGCACTCGGGTGACAAGGGTGAATAACATAGGCAGGCTCTCTGGGCACCCTGAACGAACCTCATTTTGGCATCAGTTAATAAATATTCCAACGATGCTGCCATGCTTCTCTCAGTGATTACTGGTGATCAAAAGAAGATGTTGCCTCTAGCAGATAGCAAGGAGTTGGATTATATAATCATCAGACAAAGCATCTAAGTTATTAAAAATATAATCACACACACACCCTGCATCACTTAAGCACTAGATTTGAAATCGTTCCAGATTATGTGTTGCAAAACAGGTACTCTTGTGGTCACACCCTTTTTTGACTATTAGTGCCATAACATTGTACCTAACACAATGGGAGGAGAAGAAAGACTCCACATTCCCAAAATGTTATAGTAAGATTCTTATACAAAGATTAGTTAATCCATTGTGTTTCTGAAAGGCATTTCACAGTTTTGCATTTGTAGAAGTAGTTACACTCTGAGGGCTTTTTTTCCCAAAATTCTAATGGTTATGTTGATAACTGAGGATGCTATGAATGTGGGGTCTTGAGGTGTATGAGAAATCCCTGTACCTTCCTCTCAACTTTGCTGTGAGCCTAATACTGGTCTTCAAAAAAACCTTTAAATTCTTCTAATGGTTACCGTGTTTCTATTAGCCATAAGTAGAAAATTTGTAATTGACGTCCAGTTTGCTTCTCCCCTAAAAGGAGATACTTTCCAACCTCTCCCATCCTCTAACACCTCCTTTGCACTGAACTGAATTGTCAGGACTTGCCACCTCACTCTACCTAGGATGAATATTACGCCTTTTCAAGAATTAATCATCTCTTCCTATGGGCTTCCCTGGTGACTCAGCTGGTAAAGCATCTGCTTACAATGTGGGAGACCTGGGTTGGATCCTTGGGTTGGGAAGATCCCCTGGAGAAGGGAATGGCTGCCCACTCCAGCATTCTGGCCTGGAGAATCCCAGGGACTGTATAGTCCATGGGATTGCAAAGAGTCAGACATGACTGAGCAACTTTCACTTTCACTTTCCTATATTCCCAATTCCCTCATTCTTACAGCTAGCAACACCTTTCACTTCAGGAGTGCCTGACCTCAGCTAGTGGGTCCAGAGGAATCTGTGTGTGTCTGTGTGTGTGTGTGAGAAAGAGAGCTGTCAGAGGTTGAGTAGGGGAGGTGAATATGAATGCATCGTAGGACTCCCATGGATACCAAAATCCAAAGATGCTCAGGTCCCTCAGTACCCTTATATAAAGTGATGCAGTGTTTGCATATTACCCATGCACATCCTCCAGTCTACTTTGAATCATCTCTGGATTGTTTTTAATACTTCACACAAAGGAAGAGATATAGAACTAAGTATAAAAACTATGTAATTGTTGTCGGCATACAGCAAATTCAAGTTCTGCTTTTGGAAATTTTCTGGAATGTTCTTTCCCTGTATTTTCATCTGTGGTTGGTTGAATCTGTGGATGCAGGACCCATGGGTACAGAGGCCAGGCCAACTGTACCTGTTTGAACAAATGTCATCCACACTTAGAATCAGAGGAAAGCATTCAGAGCGTGAAATCAAAGTCCCTCTCTTTTTGGATGAAGAAACCGAAGCCTGGGGAGATTAAATGACTTGCCTAGAGACACACAGTTAGTAACCAACAGCTCCAGAGCTGCAAGCAGTGCTGGGTCTTCAGGGTCCCCTTCCAATGAGCTTTCCTCCCCAGTGCACTTTTTATATTATCTTCCTGTAATCTCTTCCTGTGCCATTATTTCCTCATCTGTAGAATAGGAATAACAACAGTTCTGCCTACTGCACAGGGCTGCTGTGGGAATTAATGAGATAACTTACGTGAATGTGCTTTGAAACCCTTGCAAATGTCAGATGCTATTTCAAGTGAAAATTATTTCAATCAAGAAAATAAATGCATACCATAAAGAATAGATAATAGAATAATTCACAATTGAGAAATACTCTGCAGATGACTTCTAGCACTTATAATTAAGTTTTCAATTAGACCTAAGTACCCAATAGAACTGAAGGGAAAATAAGATTGTCTTGTGTGCATAGGGCTAAAAGAAACCAGCAGGTGCCTAATGGAAATTAGGCAGCTACATGGGGCCTAATGAAAATTAGGTTATGTCGCTAAAAGCAAGGGATTATGCTCTGGCCTTTATTTCCCTTCCATTCTTGCCTCACTTTCAGGACACCCTCGTCAGTAATGGAGCTTTGAGGTTATTATCTTAATGGAGATGATTGCCTTTTCTTATTCAAAAAGAAAGTGGCATGTTTAACAGAAGTGAGTCCAGGGAAAGAGAAATTCTTTGGGCTAGCATTTCAACTTCACTGAATTTAGGGAAACTCTGAGGAAGCAAAAACAGGAATGATGGGAGGAGAAAACAGAGGGGAAACCCGTGGCTTCCTGAAATGTTTAACCTGCATGCAAACACTAAGGTTGAAGAGTAGGTAGAAGGTACTGAAGTCAAAAACTGGAACCACAATATTATGACGTCATTAGTTGAGGAGTCGTGTGACTGGTGTTGAGTAAGACTATTATTCAGCGGGAAAAATTACAGTGGTAAAGAAATTCCCTTGATCTTGGCACGAGGATGAGAAAGTCCCCCAAGTACCAGACTTTATACCCTATTCTAAGCAGACCTTGGCCTGTGTACAGTTATTTATTATGGCTATCTCCTCATACATTCACCCCTCAAATTCCTTTCAATCAACAACTAAACTCTGTAGGTCACTTTATGAGCAACACAGAGAATATCTGACTCAGCCCTTCTTCCTTACTACCTTCTTACTGTCAGTAGAAAGATTAAGCGGGGGCAGAACAGCCTCTAAGTTAGATGATTAGAACTGAGACCAAACACCTGCCTTTGAAGGCCAGGCAGATGCTTGGGAAACAGACACTCTGGAGAGACAAGCCACATGGGCAGGGAATGGAGTCAAGAGAGTGAAATAATTGGGGTGGTGAAGCATGGCATTGGGGCGTCCTGGAGTCAGTCGGGTTCATCATGAGCAGGCAGCAGAAAGGTCTGGCTGCTGGTGATGAAATCTCACACTTGGAGAAGAGTGTTCAAGGGCAGACCAGCAAGAGCAAGGCAGAACTTCTGCTCCGGAAGAGCTGAAACCTTGACCAGAAAGTCAGGCAGAGACTAAGGACTCAGGAAAATAGGGCAAAGACTCAGCCACTGTGACAAAAATACAAGATAGAAGTTCAGTGGGAAGACGGGGCAAAAGGCTCATTTCTGGAAATGAAGGCCAAGATCAGAACAGGCTGGCTGCACTGAGAGGTCGTTGATGCCCAACAGCCAAACTCTGACCTGGCTTTTATTTATTTATTTTTAATCTCCCGAGTTGGAAGAGGTCTTCAACCTGGAACAGGACTGAGTGAAAACAAAATTTTGATCTTGCTGGTGGAAATGTTGCGGTTGTTCAGTTGCCAAGTCATGTCCGACTCTTGCTTCTCTGTCCCTCACTATCTCCCGGAGTTTGCCGAAGTTCATGTCCAATGAATCAATGACGCCATCCAATCATCTCATCCTCTGTCGCCCTCTTCTCCTCCAGCCTTCAATCTTTCCCAGCATCAGGGTCTTTTTCAATGAGTCAGCTATTCGCATCAAATGGCCAAAGAATTGGAGCTTCAGCTAGTGGGGACTAGCTGCTCTTGTATATTATATGCTGGGTATATCTCTATTTTTGTACGTATTTATTTAACACTGAATAGCACTTACTATATTTCAGGTATCTTTTCCATACACCATAAATATTAAGTGCTAAAACACCCTTATGAGGTGGGTACAATGATGCTCCCCATTTTACATGGAGACACGGAGAAGTTAAGTACTTTGCCCAAGGGCACACCGATAGAAAGTGGCAGAACAAGAATTTGAACCCAAGCACTTAGGCTCAAAGTTCACGTTTCTAACCATCACCTCACATCACTTGGCTACCTTTGTCACGATCCATATGTTTCTCTTTCCCTCTAGAGTGTAAGATACGGTCCCTGCCAAGGAGAACTTGGGTCATCTTTGCATCTCTCGTGCCTAGTGCAATGCCCAGAACATAGTGGGCCTAGTAAATGCCTGATAGATGGATGGGTGAGTGAACAAATGACTGAAATGAGTGAACCAATGAATACATGCCGGGCATATTAAGCACACAGACACCAGGGACTGCAAGATCCTGTATAAGGGACTAACAGGGGGAACGCTGAATTCAGTTAATGTGATCTGTTAAGGCGTGGCGACAGAAGGCAGCCAGGATCCAAGCCAGGGAGCGGCCCGTGGAGTGACGTGGGGAGGTGGCTCATAACAGGAGCTGTGGCTCAGTGGCTTAAAAAAGCAGCTGAGGTCAGAGAACTCTGAGGCACAGGAAATGGTTGTACAATAATCTGCTCCTTGTAAATGCCCCACCTCCAGCTTGCTGTGTGGTATTTCAGACACTCTGCCCTACACCTGAGGGAATTCATGGACTTGGTCACCATGATTTGTGTGCAGAAATGACTGCTCTCATAGATCATTGTCAACAGTCTTACAGGGACTGGCACACCCCAGCACTGGGTAAATTAAAGCTACAATAAACATAGCTTGAAATCAACCCTGGAGAGGAGAGACTAATATTAACAACAGAACTGGTCTGCCTGATAGCATAAAAGCCAGAAAGATCACTTTGGAAAAAAATCTCTATAATGTTTGAACATTCAGTGGCCCCAATTTTGTTTCGGGGAGGAAACGCATCTGTGGGTACACATAGGCCTTAAGGTGGACAGATGGCACACCCACACACTTCTCACTCTCCTATAATTCCCTCTCCAACCAGAACCATCCAGCTAGGGCATGAGTCAGTGGCCAGTAGGTATCACTTGTAATTTTAAGAGAGGGAGAGAGTAAAAGTAGCTAATATGTACTGAGTGCTTACTGGGTATGGGTTTTATTCCAAGTGTTTCACATATATTAATTTATTGAGTCTTCATGACAATCCCTACTTTACAGAGGCAAAGAAATAAGCATGGCAAACTTAGGCAATTTGTCCAAGGTCATGTGGCAAAAAAAATTGGTAGAGGTAGCAGAGAAGGCAATGGCACCCCACTCCAGTACTCTTGCCTGGAAAATCCCATGGACGGAGGAGCCTGGTAGGCTGCAGTCCATGGGGTTTCTAAGACTCGGGCATGACTGAGCGACTTCACTTTCACTTTTCACTTTCATGCATTGGAGAAGGAAATGGCAACCCACTCCAGTGTTCTTGCCTGGAGAATCCCAGGGACGGGGGAGCCTGGCGGGCTGCTGTCTATGGGGTCGCACAGAGTCAGACACGACTGAAGCGACTTAGCAGCAGCAGGGTTCAACACTCACAGCAGTGCTTAGAACCACAACTCTAGGGATCATGTACTCTGAGTACATCAAGTAATGGAAGGACTGAAATGTAAAACTGGATGCTAGCAGCCACACCCAACTCACCTTTGTCTACCCATTTGGAGCTCATGGACTGTATATCTGCTCATGACTATGTTAAGTCACCCAGAACACTTATCCTCTACTTCTAATAGAGGTAAGGGAGTATGGACATCCCAAAGGCACTCATAGATAGTATAGTCTCTGGATAGTTGCATGTGTGCCCCATTGTGTCTGACTCTACCACCCCATGGACTGACTGTAGCCCTCCAGACTCCTCTGTCCATTGGATTTCCAGGCAAGAGTACCAGAGTATTCTGGTATTCTTCCCTCCTCCAGGGGATCTTCCTGATCAAGGAATCAAACTCACATCTCCTGCATCTCCTGCATTAGCAGGCAGATTCTTTACCACTGAGCCACCCGGGAATCCCTATAAGTCTCAGGATAGAGCCCTCCCTAATCACTGGTAGAGCACAAACAGATCCAAGAAATCAGTGCAAGAAATAACAATGAATTCCGATCCATGCTAGCTTAGTAAAAGCTACTATTTATTCCAAGTGACTATTTTTTCAAGCCACTATTACTGTGTCCCCTGGGCTCCCCAACACACTTTGTCAGATAAAACATTCAAATTAGAGAATGCCTTTACAGGACCAGGAAGCCTTTGGCATCAAAATTCCACCTTGGCAAGGAACCAGAGTAAGAAGGCCCTCTCAGTCCATGAGGACCAAGCCCATCCAAAGCAAACAGTTCCCATAACTGTTTACGGTAGAACATGCGCCTTCCTTTAAACAGGGCAAATATGGAAAATCACCCAGCCAGACGTTGCTTGTTATTTTAGCACTTCTGCAATGCAGGGAGGAGGCCGTCCCAACCAGAGACCCAGCCACCTCTTCAAATGGGGAATGCACAAGTTGGGAAACACATCAAATGTTCCTTTTGGAGGCTGTGAAGATTTAATTGTTCTCTAAAAGCATGTTCTTATCATAATTACTTAAACAGTGACTATGCTTAATATCTCCACTCCTCTAGCACCTCCTGGCACAGCTCAAAAATCCTCCCTGCTTCTTTGTGACACTACCCAGAGGAGATTTGCAATCGGTGTTCCTCTGGCCTGGCCCCTGAAAGACCAGGGAAGGGGACTTCGTTGTGTTGCTTCTCAGTCACTGGCTTCCACTGCTGGATGGTTCCAGCTTCCTAGTTATAAATAAGGCTATTACATGATTACTGACATACTTTAAGACTGCCAGTAATGGTTGCTAAATTTTCAAAGAAAATATTTACGAGTATTCACAGACTGAAGTCTGAAATACGGTAGGTCAAAATAAGACATCTAGATGATATGCTGACAGCTTTATGAAACACCAAATAAGGTAAGTATATGGAATATGAGATAGGCTAGTTTCTGAGTGGTTGGAATAAATCTGCATGGATTTGAACTTGCCTCTTTTTCCTAGTTTCCCAAGAGCCAGACACCCCTTAAGCAGGCTTAACCGAGCATTTGCTGTTTTAAATTCTAAAATGCCTAGGCAAATTGAAATAATAGATGGTATTAAGAGTATAGAGAATAGCAAAACAGTGTTTAATTTTTATTTATATGGGAGTCAATGCTAAAAGTGGAAAAGATTCTCTAGACAGCAGGCTCAGAGAAAAATTACTCACTTAAATCTGCATGTTCCTACACTATAAAAAGGGGAAGGGTGGGGCAGGGATCTTTAAGAGGGGCTTACTTACTTACATTTAAGATAAAGTAGATATCTGGTGCTTTCCGGGGGTTAATTCGTGATTACCCCCAAATCCTGACAACAAGTGATCCAGGAAAAAAAAACTCCTGGGATGAAAATGACCATCAGAACCTCTGACTTTTCCCTCCTGTATGTGCAATTAAGAATGAGAAGGTGGACTTCCCTGACAGTCCAGTGGTTAAGACTCCTTGCTTCTACTGCAGGGGGCGGGGGTTTGATCCCTGGTCAGGGAACCTGAGTTTCCACGTGCCGGGCAGTCAAAAAATAAATATAATAATTCTTTTTAAAAAGAGTGAGAAAGCCTTATGGCAGCATCTGCTTCTCTTTGACCAGACGTGAAAGGCTGAGGCGGAGGGCAGTGCAGCTGTCAGAGTGGCCCAAGTGCAGCTGTGCGCCTGCAGCAACTGCACGCACCTCCAGGAAACTCTCCACCTCCCACAGCTCAGCCTTTGTATTACTAATCACAGGAATCAGGGCGCCACACCTGGAACGACAACCTGTGCTGCATCAGTCTAGGAAATAAACAGCACCAGCTCCAGACCCCAGGGCTATCAATACGTTTACAGTCCCAAAAAGTGGTAAAAAAAAAAAAAAAAAAATAAACTTGCACATTTTGTATATATATTTTAAATGAGGATTGTTTAAACTGTTAAAAAATGTACTTTACTCACTGTTGCTGCTTCCATTCTTTTCTAAAGAACGAGAGATTAATTGTAACGAGTCTTGACTCTTACATAGAAAGAATTTTTAGCTTTGAGCAGAGGGAAAATGATGAAGACATAATATTATAATTAATGCTGCTGCTGCTGCTGCTAAGTCGCTTCAGTCGTGTCAGACTCTGTGCGACCCCATAGACAGCAGCCCACCAGGCTCCCCCGTCCCTGGGATTCTCCAGGCAAGAACACTGGAGTGGGTTGCCATTTTCTTCTCCAATACATGAAAGTGAAAAGTGAAAGTGAATTCGCTCAGTTGTGTCCGACTCTAAGCGACCCCATGGACCGCAGCCCACCAGGCTTCTCCGTCCATGGGATTTTCCAGGCAAGAGTACTGGAGTGGGGTGCCATTGCCTTCTCCGATAATTAATGCTAGATTATTTATAATTAAAAACAGAATTCAGAAACATATGCAATGAGTATTTAATACTCTAATGACTACTCTTAGCATGTTCTTATTTTGTTTTATTAAAATGCCGGATACCCTTCTCCAATCAGTATCATTTCATCTCATCTGCAGAACAATCATTCCAATAATCACATGATTACTACAAGTTTTCAACACTGTAGGTGATTCTTTGAGACGATGTTGAACAGAGATTGCATGTATATAGACTCCAGCTTTCTCTCTTCTACGGGGTTCTCACCTACCACATCAAACCTAAGCCACACATTTGTTTGAATGAGTCGTGTTTGTTTTCAATTTATTTACAGTTCCCGCCTCTTCCCAGAAGGGATTTGAAGCTGCTGTTACAGACAGTTAGTCACACCAGTCCTTAGGACTCCAACAGATGGTAGAAACCAGTATTTCTGGTTCCTTCCCACCTATGGAACCTCACAGCAATCAGAGACCCGTGCAGACTGGCTCGGATAACTGCCAGCAGAACTGGCCATTCTGGCTTCCTTCCTCAGCCAAAAGGGGAACCAGTCGAGATCGTGATCTCTGTAGACACTGTCCTTCTTGTCAGAATGAAATAGAGAGTCACTACCATCAACACCCTGCCCCATCCCCCTCCAGGAAAAAAACATCCCAGCTTCAGAGCCGTGCTCAAAGACACTGTGTCCTAGATTCTGACAACTATCAACGCAGTCAACATAATCACACTTATGCCAACTCACAGGGTACACATCTGTGTTCTGTCATCAGTGTACTTCCTTCTCATACAGACAGCTCTCCAAATCTAGTCTTCCCATTCACATATTTCTACCATTCATTAGAAGCCAAAGATTTTCCAGGGGATCCTCATTAAGTGGCCCGACGTATGATCAATGTTTTGATAGCCCAGAGACCCAGTGTTCCTTCTGGGCTATGAACTTGTCATCCCTCATTTAACTCTGAACAATTCTTATATAAGAGCTCCCAGAGAGAGGGGGAAAAAAATCGGATTCCACAGAAACCAAGATTGATGATCTAAGTGGCAATTTTCTTGGCTGAGTAGAAATTAAATCAACATACTAGTTGAAACATGACCTCCAGCCCTGACATATTTTGATTTTGTGAAAATACAGAGATACTCACTAAAGCAATATGATAGAAAGGATAGCAATCCATGCTTAAATTTTCTCAGAGCTTCTAATTAGAAGCTACTCTTGACTTTGTCTCTTCAAACGTATCGTGAAGTCTTACTGGTGTCAAACAACTAGAGCACAGATCCTCAGCCACTTACTGAAGTCCAGCAGAGCTTCACCTTAAGGGGAACCTAGCTCCAGGGCAGGGGTAGAGACACGGATGTAGAGAATGCGCCTGTGGACATGAGGAAGGGAGATGGGGGAGAGAGTGGGATGTACTGAGAGAGCAGCGTGGACATATGTGCACTGCCATATGTAGAATAGCTAGCTAGCGGGAACCTGCTGCGTAGCACGGGGAGCTCACATTGGTGCTCTGTGATGACCTAGATGGGTGGGATGGAGGGTGGGATGAGTGAGGAGGGAGGTCCCAAAGGGAGGCAATATATGCATTCGTATAGCTAACTCACTTCGTTGTATAGCAGAAACTAGCACAACATTGTAAAACAACTATGCTCCAAAAATAGATAAAAATGTCTCAATCCTCCTTCCACAATCAGCCTTTCTTCCTAAATTTCAGCAAGATTCCTGATGGAAAGAAAAGAAGCTAGCCTGGCAACCTAATTCTCATATTGTTCAGGAATTTCACTGTCAGCCATCGCTTTCCTCCTCCACTCCTGCAGCCACTGACTATCAGCAAACTCTTCTCCAACACCACTTGTTTCAAGGCTTTCAATAGAAACTTTTCTTCCCAAAAGAATATTATGTCCTGCAACACAGTATCTCTACATCCCAGACCCAGCAGACAGCTGGCTTACAGCGATATCTGTAAATGTTACGTGAATGAAACAATGCATGCAGGAATGGTTTTCCTTCCCTGTAACGTCCCCATTTTAACCCCTACCCCTGAGTGAAAGTGGCGAAATGTCAGTCGCTCAGTTGTGTCCAACTCTGTGCAACCCTATGGACTGTAGCCCACCAGGCTCCTCTGTCCATGGGATTTTCCAGGCAAGCATACCGGAGTGGGTTGCCATTTCCTTCTCCAGGGGATCTTCCTGAACCTAGCTCTCCTGCATTGCAGGCAGATTCTTTACAATCTGAGCCACCAGGGAAACCCACCTGCTGAACATTCTTTAACTCTAAACATCTATTATCCATTAACTATAGCAGCTTCTGTAGAAGGAAAGTCAGATTGAAAGGGGGGAAGATTCTTTAGGAATAAGACAAAGTTAAATTGCCTTATTCTAACCCCTCACATTGCTGGGCATGTTTTTTCCACTTTCAATATTAATTTCAATAAATAAAAATAATTACCTAACTTCATTTCAATGATGTTTCCATTGATTTTTCTTTCACATAGTGTATCAATATTGGATGTTTTACTCTCACAGATGTCAGGAATTATACCTCACTACTGAATCTCCAAGAGCACACAAGCTTTCTAAAATAATGATACAGGGACTTCCCTGGTGGTCCAGAGGTTAAGACTTTATGCTCCCAGTGCAAGGGGCCTGGGTTTGATATCTGGTCAGAGAACTAGATCCCACATGATGAAACTAAGACCTGGTACAATTTTTTTTTTAAGTATTAAAAATACAGAAATATTGTCTATCTGCGTATCTTCTGTTTAACCAGAGAAGATAAATAGGTTTAGAAAAAAGGAGATACAAGGGTGCTGAAAACAGTCAATAAACAAATCACATATTTCCTCTGTCCCTTTTTTCCCATCCTAAAGAACTTCATTTATCCCCAGGCAGACTGATTTGAGGTTATATGGCAGTATGTGTGCAAATAGGGTTTGAGAGATAGAAAGCAGTAAAGAAATGAAAGATATTGTTGTTGCAATCTTATTGTTATTTCCATAATCATCAGCCGCTTACTTCTGTGGAAGAGAGCAAAAGGGAGGGCTGCCAGAAGATTGTGTAATCAGAGTCCCATAGTCCCATTGCTTGGTCTGCAACCACTTAAAACACCATTCAAGAAAAAAAGCCTGGGACCCAAAGAAGCACAGAAGTAAAGAGGAGAAATCAGCACTCCAAGATAAGAAAAAATCAATGACTCAAGTGGCTTCACATGCTAAGCCCTTTGAAGTGGCATCTTCTCTGCTATTTTCCATCACCTTTTCCAGACATCCCCCACTTCAGTGTCTTACTGTATGTAGTTTCCATTGATGGTACTAACGTGTGAATGATATGGAAGACAAGCCACTCAATTATCTCAACAAAGGGTCTACATTAGCATGCATGAGAAAGACTCAGATAACCTCATCAAATGGTGATTTTTTAAAAATATGTAATCCATTGTGAAATAGTTTCCTCTAGCTATTGCATTATTTCCCTGACAATAAAGGGCAGAGGAGTTGTCCTAAGAGGAAAATTTGTGATCTTTGTGTCATTTGTTTTGTATACTTCAGCAAATTTTTAATAATCAGTCTGGTTGCTGGCCCTGCCACTCTGCTGAAACTGCTCTCTTAAAAAGGCATCAAGCACCATCTAAACCCCGTTTCTTCTTGGTCTGTATCCTTCTTGAGCCTTCAATTGCAATCCTCGTTGTTGCTCAATTTCTTCCTAAAATCCTTTCTTACATTTTATCAGATTGCATTCTCCAGGTTCTCCTCCTATTGCCTGGATCATTCCTTCAGTATCTTAACACTGCTTTTTCTTGTTTCTGCTGTCTCCTAGAACCAGATTTTCCCTAAAAGTTCCCAGTGCTCTTGTTTCTCCTGATGTGATTTTTCTTGATGATCTTATCTCCTCTACTTCTCATATCTCTACATGTCACTCACATTCCTCCTCTCAGATTTTCTCTAGACAGGCTTCCAATCACCTCTCAAACTCAGCATTTTCACAGGTGTGTGTGTGATTAGTCGCTCAGTCGTGTCCCACTCTTTGCGACCCTATGGACTGTGGCCTGCCAGGCTCGCCTGTCCATGGGAATTCTCCAGACAAGAATAATGGAATGGGTTTCCAAGTCCTCCTCCAGGGGATCTTCCCAACCCAGGGATCGAACCCCAGTCTCCCGCATTGCAGACAGAATCTTTACCATCTGAACCACTAGGGAAGCCTGTATTCACAGGTAAGCCTACTCTTTCTCCTGACTTCCATATTTCCCTGAATGGGGCCACCATTTTCCCAGTAACTCAGGTTCTTGGCAGAGAAGGCAATGGCACCCCACTCCAGTACTCTTGCCTGGCAAATCCCATGGACGGAGAAGCCTGGTAGGCTGCGGTCCATGGGGTTTCTAAGACTCGGGCATGACTGAGCGACTTCACTTTCACTTTTCACTTTCCTGCATTGGAGAAGGAAATGGCAACCCACTCCAGTGTTCTTGCCTGGAGAATCCCAGGGACAGAGGAGCCTAGCAGGCTGCCGTCTATCAGGTCCCACAGAGTCGGACACAACTGAAGTGACTTAGCAGCAGCAGCAGCAGGTTCTTGGAGATTCACACCTGCTACATTTATTTAACTTTTCTTGGACATTTTTCTGCTTCAAGCCAGCATGGCATATTGCTTGTAAATTCACTTAAGGCATTTAACACATCTGCCCTTGTAATTTAGACAGTTGTACATTTACCTTATGTTCCCTCCTTTATAAAAGTTCCTTGAGGGGAAAAAAAAACAACAAAACATGCTTTCCTCAACTTTGTACACTCTCCAGAGTGTGGTATGTAGTAGGTATAGTTAGTTGGGAAAGTAAACCTGAGCATTCATTGAAATGTTTTATTCACACGTTCTGCTGTCCTCTGTCATCCACAGTCAACAACTCTAAGCTAAAACGATGCTTAATCTCAGTACTCGAGGAAAACTATCAAAGAAACATTCTAAATTGTATGACATACAGAGTTCTTGCTGGACTGAATTATTGTGTGTGCACACCACATTTTCAGCCATTGGTTCCATATTTATATTTGGAAGAGGCACTGGAATGGGTGGAGAACCAAATTCACAGCTCGTGCAAAAGCTATTCCCTTGGTTTGCTTCCTCTGTAGTGGAATCCCTTCTCTAGTTCCCTGTAATTTGCTTATTCTGTTATTACTCCCACACTTGGCTATGAGAGCTCTGTATTGTTAAAAGCTGCACTCAAAACATTGCAACGTTAATTCAGTGAACACATGCACCTCTGAGGGTGACTCAGCGTTGTAGAGATGCCCTCACTCCTGTTTTTGCTAATCACTCCATCGACTCCAGTTTTGGTGTTAACTGAGCACAGATCTCAAGTTTTAGGTTTAGGGGCTGGTGTTTGCTTTGTTTGATTACAGAATAAGCAAGATAATGGAAAGTAACATGGTCAAGCTGTCTGACATCCTGGCCAGCAATCCAATGCCAGATGTGTGGCTTTAAATCCACCAATAGGAAGAGAGCAGATATTGGGTTTATTATAGCCTGGGGAACTGAAAAGAAGCTTGCCTCAACCTGTACTCTGACACACATGGAGGTTTAAGAAAATTTGAACAAATCATTCCACTGGTCTTGTCTTAAAGGGCTATAAACAGGTAAATTGATAGAGTCCTACCTCTGCCCTAAGGATTTTTCCAGAGTCACCATTTTATAGAAAAGAACAATGGGCAATTCATCCTTAAACCTGCATTTTCAAGAGCATTTCATCCCGCTCAACAGTTAATTTTTTTTTTTTTAATGTCTGGCTTGTGGACTGTGTAATGCTAACATCCATACACCAACACCATTCATGTGTGAAAGTTTAATTTACTAAGTCAATCAGGAATGCTACAACCACAGAACTGAAGATGCATTTACAACTCAAGTTTGGTTCACATCTAATAATGGTTGACAACATCTCAGGCTAATGTTTGGACATGAGCGGATTGCTTATCATTAGCTGAAAATAGATCTCTCCTTGTAACAGCACTGCCAGATTGTTTTTAAGGAAGTAAAGTTCAGATGGTATCACTCATCTGCTTCTTACTTCCCACTCCTTACCATCTATGCCTCGTCTGCTTCTGCCGGTTTCAGCCCTCTTTCTTCATACTCTTACATTCCAGCCAACTGAAAAACTCACTCCTCCCCCACAACATGTCCTGGATTTTTCCTTCTACATACTGATGTTTCTTCTATGATCTCACTCTCAAATCTCAGTTCTAATGCTACTTCCTCCTTGAGCATTCCTGGATCCTCCTTCCTCCAACCAAAATTTCACTTAATCTGCACCTCTCAAATAATTCACATCACTTTCTACTTTTGCATTTTTAGTTATTTCTGCCTACCTTAATTTCCCCTACTAACATGTCAACTCTTCTCTCAGGAAAAATCCACAAAGAATTCTTTATACATATATTTAGAGCATATGCTACAATTTTTTGCATGTTGAAGTCCCTCACTACACTTGGAATAAAAGCGGAAATGCTCCACAAGGCATAAATGAGAATGGAAAATTATCCGTGGCTTGACTAGATTTGCAGGTCAACAATCTCTGAGTCCTCTGCTGAGGTTAATAGTCATTGGTATGATTAGCACGGCTCTCATGATTTTCTTTGCTCAAAATGAGCCACTTTGTGTTTGCTGGGTGCCAAGCTCCACCCTTGTCAGTGGTTGTTTTTCCGCATATAATGGCTTCATGACACAATTTCCATAAGCTCTGTTAAAAGCAAGTGTGATGCACATGTTTCACAACTTGCCATGAAAAAGAGAGAAAAAAAAAAACTACCAGTAAGTAGTAATTTTACTCTTTCTATTCTAAGGCAATATGCCAGCCATCCTGAAGCAGTCAGCCCATGGTCACTAATGTCTTGCCAAGTGTTCTTACATTATCAAGGTCATTGATATCAAAGCCAGTCATCCTCATCGTCTACTGTTTATTCAGTTTCCACAGAATGTCTGGCATCATACTAAGCACTTCAGTAAAAATGTACCTTAACTGTTGAAAGCACAGTCCCTGAGTTCTTGGAATTTCCTTCTGAGTCAGACCGCATTGGCATGAAGTGTCACCAATAAGTTACAAAACTAAATTTTCAGAGGAGAATCTGAAGTTAGATTTTTAAAGCAGTCACCTTGGAACGCAGTGTAATTCCAATGATGTTGGCATTGCCTAAAGCTATTTTAGAACTTAGGAGCTGATTTGTTTTTAAAGTCACCTTCTATGCCACATTTATCATAATCTTTAATCAGATTTTGACAAATTTATCACATTTTGTTTTGCTTTAACCTCAAGTGGAATTATCCAGCTTGATAACCCAAAACTGGCTCCAAATGACCACTGGTGAGTTTTAGAAATCACACCCATCTTTGAAAGATGAAGATTTTACATGACCAAAGACATTTCAATGAAAATGCTAGAGGCCCTGAAGCCTGTTCTAAGCATATTTTAAACAATACAGTATTTTTCAAGTAAATGTATAATTTTACTGGGAAGGGAAAAAAAAACTTAGAATGTTTATATTTAGACATGTTTACTATATAGTCACAGCATAAGAACTATAAAAGGCATAGAGAAAAATCATTTGGGATTTTTTTTTGCATTTATGCATATCATCTTTTAAAGAACGTTTTCAAGTAATAAGAACACATCCTTCAAATGAAAAGGAAAACAACTTATATGGGAGCCAAAACATTGGATATGTGGGCCAAATTGGACTCAACAAAACCTTTAAACACACCTCATGGCTGTGTAGTTGTAGGAAAATGGTCCACAAATTTTAATTGTTTATGATACAGTTTAATGTGATTTACTGTAGGATCTCTGTTTTTCTAAACGATGCCAAAAGTTTAATGAATTAGGGCCTCTAACATAGACGTTTTGAATCTCTGCAGACATTCTCTAAGCTTGGTATATAAGCACTGGAAACTTAGCTGCTCTTAAACTTGGGGGCATTAAGATGTCACAACAGACTTAATAGGCATTTGAAAAAGCACAGCTGAGCCAAACCTTTTGATCACATTATACTGTGTCATGAGGGGGAATCAATAATCAAGACCAAAGGTGGTAAAGTAGACACAGTTTCCTCTGTGGTATAAGTGTAAATTTTGAAAGTATATTATATGTGTTACAAATACTGGCTGACTTTTCAACTGCTTAACTGATCTACTAACAGTATGGATAGAACCTACCTAGGATGATCAAAACAATCTATAGAACCTATCTAGGATGATCAAAACAATCTAAGCTAAAAACATGTAAAATAAATTCTTATAAGCAATACATCGCAATCAGAAATGTGTAGAATTATTATTATAAATATCATCTTTCTACAAATAATGCCTCAAGCCTTAAGGAAACACCTCCAACATTAGAAAGTAATGAATTATTGAATAAAGAGTTCTAATAGTAAAATAATTTCAATAGTTAAGTAGTAGTGATTATAATAGCTCCATTTACTAGGCATCTGTTACATACATGTAGTGCTTTCCTTAAGGTAGCCATTAACTGTCCTCACTTGACAAGTGGAACAAATGAACCTCAGAGCTCGTAAATGGGTGAGGTCTATGCTGTGTGGCTGGACCCAAAGTGAAGGTCTTCCATGGAGCCTAATTTCTGTAAATTCATTTCAGTTTTTAAGAATAATTTGAGTGGTAATAAGAGTAAAAGGAAAGAAAGGAGGGAAGGAAGGAAAAAAGGAAGGATGGAAGCAAGGGAGGGAGGGAAGGGAGGGAAAGAGGAAATAGGTACTGCAACATAATATCCACTGCAGATACTCTATTCATGGTTTCAATGATTCCATCTGCAAACTGACAGCTTATTTACATGCTATCAGTTCTCTCCTTTTACTGAGCCCAGGAAAGCACACAATCATTTGCCAAAGTGTGAAGTGAATTGTGGCTGGCACAAAACAATGCTAACTCCATGTATGTCCCTGCCCTCCTGAAGCTTATGTTCTGTAAGAGAGTGTCTTTTATTCTCACACATCCCAGTGTGTTAGTGGCACAGTGCCTGTCACAAAGTGTGCCCAATATATATATTTTTTGCAGAACTAGAACAAAAAATTTTACAATTTCTATGGAAACACAAAAGACCCCAAGTAGCAATGCAATCTTGAAGGCGGGGGTGGGGGGGGGGGGGAAGCAACTGGAGGAATCAGGCTCCCTGACTTCAGACTATATTATAGGGTTACAGTAATCAAGACGGTGTGGTACTGGCACAAAAACAGAAATATAGATGAATGGAGCAGGACAGAAAGCCCAGAGAAAAACCCATGCACCTGTGGTCATCTTTTCTATGATAAAAGAGGCCCGAAGATACAATGGAGAAGTGACAGCCTCTTCAATAAGTGGTGCTGGAAAACTTGACAGCTACATGCAAAAGAATGCAATTAGAACACTCCCTAATGCCATATACAAAAATAAACTCAAAATGGATTAAAGATCCAAATGTAAGACCAGACACTATAAAACTCCTAAAGGAAAACACAGGCAGAACACCCTTTGACATATTTGTAGCAATATTTTTTTGGAAACATCTCCTAGAGTAATGGAAATAAAAACAAACATAAACAAATGGGATCTAATTAAATTTAAAAGCTTTTGCACAGCAAAGGAAACCATAAACAAAATGAAAAGACAAACTATAGACTAGGAGAAAATATTTGCAAATGATGCGCCTAACAGGGGATTAATTTCCAAAATATACAAATAGCTCATACAGCTTAATATCATAGAACAAACATCCAATCAAAAACCATTTTTATTTAGAAGATCTAAATAGACATTTCTCCAAAAGAGATGCACAAATGGCCAACAGGCATAGGAAAAGATGCTGAACATCATTAATCATCAGAGAAATGCAAACTAAAACCATAATGAGATATCACCTCACACCTGTTATAATGATTACAATCAAAAAGAAGGCAAATAATAAACATTGGTGAGGATATGGAGAAAAGTGAACCCTCGGACATTTGTTATTGGGAATGTAAATTGGTGGAGCCTTTGTGGAAAAGAGTATGCAGGTTTCAAAAAAAACTAAAAATAGAGCTACTATATGAGTCAGCAATTACATTCTTGGATATTTCGCTGAAAAACTGAAAACACTAATTCAGTAGGACATATGCACTCCAATACTCATTTTTGTTGTTGTTGTTCAGTTGCTCAGTCGTGTCCAACTCTTGTGACCCCATGGACTGCAGAATGCCAGGCTTTCCTGTCCTTCACCATCTCCTAGACTTTGCCCAAACTCACGTCCATTGAGTCAGTGATGCCATCCAATCATCTGTCCCTCTGTTGCCGCCTTTTCTTCCTGCCTTCAATCTTTCCTAGCTTTAGGGTCTTTTCCAATAAGTAGGCTCTGAGGTCTTTTCAAGAAAATGAGAGATACCAAGGGAAATTTTCATGCAAAGATAGGCTCAATAAAGGACAGAAATGGTAAGGACCTAACAGAAGCAGAAGATATTAAGAAGAGGTGGCAAGAATACACAGAAGAACTGTACAAATAGATCTTCATGACCCAGATAATCATGTTGGTGTGATCACTCACCTAGAGCCAGACATCCTGGAATGTAAAGTCAAGTGGGCCTTAGGAAGCATCACTATGAACAAAGCTAGTGGAGGTGATGAAATTCCAATTGAGCTATTTCAAATCCTGAAAGATGATGCTGTGAAAGTGCTTCACTCAATATGCCAGCAAATTTGGAAAACTCAGCAGTGGCCACAGCACTGGAAAAGGTCAGTTTTCATTCCAATCCCAAAGAAAGGCAATGCCAAAGAATGCTCAGACTACCACACAATTGCACTCATCTCACACGCTAGTACACTAATGCTCAAAATTCTCCAAGCAAGGTTTTAGCAATACGTGAACCGTGAACTTCCAGACGTTCAAGCTGGTTTTAGGAAAGGCAGAGGAACCAGAGATCAAATTGCCAACATCTGCTGGATCATTGAGAAATCAAGAGAGTTCCAAAAAAACATCTATTTCTGCTTTATTGACTATGCCAAAGCCTTTGACTGTGTGGGGCACAATATGCTGTGGAAAATTCTCAAAGAGATGGGAATACCAGACCACCTGACCTGCCTCTTGAGAAACCTATATGCAGGTCAGGAAGCAACTGTTAGAACTGGACATGGAACAACAGACTGGTTCCAAATAGGAAAAGGAGTACATCAAGGCTGTATATTGTCACACTGCTTATTTAACTTATATGCAGAGTACATCATGAGAAACGCTGGGCTGAAGGAAGCACAAACTGGGATCAAGATTGCTGCTGCTACTGCTGAGTCACTTCAGTCGTGTCTGACTCTGTGCAACCCCATAGATGGCAGCCCACCAGGCTCCCCCGTCCCTGGGATTCTCCAGGCAAGAACACTGGAGTGGGTTGCCATTTCCTTCTCCAATGCATGAAAGTGGAAAGTGAAAGTGAAGTCACTCAGTCGTATCCGACACTTAGCGACCCCATGGACTGCAGCCTACCAGGCTCCTCTGTCCACAGGATTTTCCAGGCAAGAGTACTGGAGTGGGGTGCCATTGCCTTCTCCGTTTATGGGCTAGACATAGCAAAATGTTTCACTCATTTAGTTCAATAGCAATCCTATGAATATGTTGCTGTTATTCCCATTTCACAGATGATAAAATAGAGGTGTCGAGTTCTCAAGTAAACTGCTTAGATCAGCCAAGGAGGTGAGGAGAAAGGGCCACTTCAGTGTGTGTGTATCTTCAGCAAAGGGAAGCATATCTTATCCTTGTTTGTACCACTCAGAGCCTTGCATTTAGCAAGCTCTCCAAAGTATTTTTGGAGTCATTAATTATTAATAATGTGCAACTAGCTTGAGCTTTAAGAAAACCTAAACTTCACAATTTTTTACTTTTGAATAATACTTGTCAATATATCCAGCAAAACACTTATTTAATAATAGCTCCAGAATAATGAATTATCCACCTGGAAGACAAAGTTAGAACTTTACCTCATTCCATATACAAATAAATCCAAATTGATTAAAAGTTTTAATATAAAAATGTTTAGAAAAACAAAGGGTATTTCTATTGCTTAAAGGGAAAAGTGATTTTTAAAAAAAGAAAGATAGGTAACACAGATGCTATAAATAAAATCTTAAAACCTTGAGACTTAACAGTCTAGAAGTGAAACATTTTAGTATGGCAAAATGCACCACAAGCAAAGTTAAGTAACAAACAGTAAGCCAGGCAGAATATGTTCATTTAACATCCATAATAAATTATCTCTTCTATATGACAATTAGAGGTTGCCTGTCCTGCTGAAATCTGCAGGTGTATGTCTTGTGACCAGTCCATGGTATCTTATCAGGTGGGTACAGAGATGGCAGAGTAGAAGACCAAGCCCTCATCTCCTGCAAGAACACCAAAAAGGCAAAGAGCTGCTGAACAACCATAGACAGGAATCAAGACTGGGCCGGGAGAAATATCAATAACCTCAGATATGCAGATGACACCACCGATATGGCAGAAAGTGAAGAAGAGATAAAAAGCCTCTTGATGAAAGTGAAAGAAGAGAGTGAAAAAGTTGGCTTCAATCTCAACATTCAGAAAATTAAGATCATGGCATCCGGTCCCATCGCTTCATGGCAAATAGATGGGGAAACAGTAGAAATAGTGGCTGACTTAATTTTTCTGGGCTCCCAAATCACTGCAGATGGTGATTGCAGCCATGAAATTAAAAGACGCCTACTCCTTGGAAGGAAAGTTATGACCAATCTAGATAGAATATTCAAAAACAGAGACATTACTTTGCCGACTAAGGTCCGGCTAGTCAAGGCTATGGTTTTTCCTGTGGTCATGTATGGATGTAAGAGTTGGACTGTGAAGAAGGCTGAGTGCTGAAGAATTGATGCTTTTGAACTGTGGTGTTGGAGAAGACTCTTGAGAGTTCCCTGGACTGCTAGGAGATCCAACCAGTCCATCCTAAAGGATATCAGTCCTGGGTGTTCACTGGAAGGATTGATGTTGAAGCTGAAACCCCAATACTTTGGCCACCTGGTGTGAAGAGCCCACTCATTTGAAAAGACCCTAATGCTGGGAAAGATTGAGGGCAGGCGGAGAAGGGGACGACAGAGGATGAGACAGTTGAATGGCATCATTGACTCAATGGACATGGGTTTGAGTGGACTCTGGGAGTTGGTGATGGACAGGGAAGCCTGGCGTGCTGTGGTTCATGGGGTCGCAAACAGTCGGACATGACTGAGCGGCTGCACTGAACTGAACTGAAAGTATTGGAGCTTCAGCCTCAGCATCAGTCCTCCCAGTGAATATTCAGGGTTGATTCCCTTTAGGATTGATTACTTCAATCTCCTTGCAGTCCAAGGGAATCTCAAGAGGCTTCTCCAATACCACAGTTCGAAAGCATCAATTCTTCATAGCAGCATTATTTACAATTGCTAAGGTATGGAAGAAAGTGTCCACCAATAGATCAACAAATAAAACAGATATGATATATATTGTTGACTTACAAAGTACGTGCAACCTAAAAGTTGAGAGTTGTGCTTCAGTTGACAGAAGTTTTTAGGACTTACGGCCAAGAAGCAGCATCTCAAGTAGCCCTGAGAAAACTGCTCCAAGGAGGCAAGGAGAGGAGCCAGGTGATACAGATGTTTTGCAACAAAGGGCAGGTAGTTTGAACATCAAAAGATTTTTGCTAATTAAAGAAAACTAGATATCTCAAGTTTAGGAATTTAGCACTTTTCTTTGCATGGGAAGATGTGAGAGTCTGGGCTCAAAGAAATCATTCCTTTCATAAGCACCTCAGCTGTCTGGGGCCAGTATCCTGTGTTTTCACATCCTGAGCTTCTTTTCCTCAGGGCTCACCCCAGGGAGTGGCTATAGTCTGATGGCTGCTAGATAACAGGTATTCTTCGCCTTCCTGAGTGCCCTTAGGGCTCACTGGCTCATATTGGAGGACTGCAATGCTTGATGACTGTGACATCTTTCTAAGTGAACAATGCAAAGAAATAGAGGAAAACAATAGAATGGGAAAGACTAGAGATCTCCTCAAGATAATTAGAGATACCAAGAAAACATTTTATGCAAAGATGGGCACAACAAAGGACAGAAATAGTATGGACCTGAAAGAAGCAGAAGATATTAAGAAGAGGTGCAAGAATACACAGAACTATACAAAAAAGATCTTAATAACCCAGATAATCACGATGGTGTGATCACCCATCTAGAGCCAGACATCCCGGAATGCAAAGTCAAGTGGGCCTTAGGAAGCACCACTACAAACTAGCGGAGGTGATGGAATTCCAGTTGAGCTATTTCAAATGCTAAATGATGATGCTGTTAAAGTGTTGCACTCAACATGCCAGCAAATTTGGAAAACTCAGCAGTGGCCACAGGACTGGAAAAGGTCAGTTTTCATTCCAATCCCAAAGAAGCTCAATGTCAAAGAATGTTCAAACTGCTCCAGTTGCACTTATTTCATACACTAGCAAAATAATGCTCAAAATTCTCCAAGCTAGGCTTCAACAGTACGTGAACTGAGAACCTCCAGATGTTCAAGCTGCATTTAGAAAAGGCAGAGGAACCAGAGATCAAATTGCCAACATCCATTGGATCATAGGAAAAGAGAGTTCCAGAAAAACATCTACTTCTGCTTCATTGACTACGCTAAAGACTTTGACTGTGTGGCTCACAACAAACTGTGGAAAATTCTTCAAGAGATGGTTATATTAGACCACCTTACCTGCTTCCTGCAAAACCTGTATGCAGGTCAAGAAGAACAGTTAGAATTGGACATGGAACAACAGACTGTTTCAAAATTGGGGAAGGAATATGTCAAGACTGTATATTGTCACCCTGTTTATTTAACTTATATGCAGGGTACATCATGAGAAATGCCGGACTGGATGGAGCACAAGCCAAAATCAAGATTGCCAGGAGAAAAATCAATAACCTCAGATGCAGATGACATCACCCTTATGGCAGAAAGCAAAGAAGAACTAAAGAGCCTCTTGATGAAAGTGAATGAGGGGAGTGAAAAAGTTGACTTAAAACTCAACATGCAGAAAATGAAGATCATGGCATCCGGACCCATCACTTCATGGCCAATAGATGGGGAAACAATGGAAACAGTGAAAGACTATTTTCTGGGGCTCCAAAATCAGATGGTAACTGCAGCCATAAAAGATGCTTACTCCTTAGAAGAAAAGCTATGACAAACCTAGACAGTGTAATAAAAACCAGAGACTTTACTTTGCCTACAAATGTCCATCTAGTCAAAGCTATGGTTTTTCCAGTATTCATGTATGGATGTGAGAGTTGGACTGTAAAGAAGGCTGAGTGCTGAAGAATTGATGCTTTTGAACTGTGGTGTTGGAGAAGACTCTTGAGAGTCCCTTGGACTGCACGGAGATCAAACCTGTCAATCCTAAAAGAAATCAATCCTGAATATTCATCGGAAGGACTGAAGCTGAAGCTGAATCTCCAATCCTTTGGCCACCTGGTGTGAAGAGCTGACTCAATAGAAAAGACTCTGATGTTGGGAAAGATTGAGGCAGGAAGAAAAGGGGGCAATAGAGCACCAGATGGTTCACCAACTCAATGGACATGAGTTTGAGCAAGCTCCGGGAGATGGTGAAGGACAGGGAAGCCTGGTGTGCTGCAGTCCCTGGAGTCTCGAAGAGTCAGACATGACTGACCTACTAAGTAAGTAAGTGTTAGTTGCTCAACTGTGCCTGACTCTTTGCGACCCCATGGACTGCAGCCCACCAGGCTCCTGTGTCCATGAGATTTTCCAGGCAAGGATACTGGAGTGGGTTGCCATTTCCTTCTCCAGGGGATCTTCCCAACCCAGCAAATCACTGATGACTGTGACATCTTTCTTTACTGACAAGGCAGGAAATATCTTGGTGGCTCAGTGGTGAAGAATCTGCCTTCAGCGAAGGAGACGCAGGTTCGGGAAGGTCCCTTGGAGAAGGAAATGGCAACCCACTCTAGTATTCTTGCCTGGGAAATCCGAGCTACAGTCCATGGTGTCCCAAAGATTCAGTCACAATTTAACAACTGAACAACAAAACAACAAAAGTGTGTTCTTAGCCCAGGCTTTATAATTCAGTAATTAGCCATTTGGCTTTAATTGTATAACAGCATCTATGTCCTAAGCTGTGATTCTCACAAATTATTTTGCCAAGTGCATGGGATATGGAAATACAGAGTTGTATAAAACACACAACATAGCGCAAAATAATTTTGTTTGTTGTTGTTGTTGTTTAGTCACTAAGTCACATCTGACTCTTTAGGACCCCCTGGACTGTAGCCCGCCAGCCTCCTCTGTCCATGGGATTCTCCAGGCAAGAATCCTGGAGTGGGTTGCCATTTCCTCCTCCAGGGATTCTTCCCAATCCAGGGATCAAACTCAGGTCTCCTGCATTGCAGGATTATTCTTTATTATGTGTTTGACCTTGGACAAGTCACAGCCTCTTCGAACTTCATTTTCCCCATCAGTAAAATTTTATAATGGTGTATAACTCATGGAGCTGGTGGGAAAATAAAGACAACATATGGGAGGACTTCTCAGGTGGTTCAGAGGTAAAGAATCTGCCTGCCAATGAAGGAGATTCAGGAGATGTGGTTTCAATCCCTGGCTCAGGAAGATCTCCTGGAGGAGAAAATGGCAACCCACTCTAGTATTCTTACCTGGGAAATCCCATGATAGACAGAGTCCATGGGATCACAAAAGAGTTTCAGACATGACTTAGAGACTGAACAGCAACTTATGGGAAAGTGTGCTATAAACTTCAGAGCTCTGTACAGATATAAAGTACTATTACCTTTAGAAGAAGCGGAATTATAGGAGTTAAAAAAACTTAGATTCCAATTCTGACTCCACTGCTTTGGACAGTGTGACATTAAAGAATTAGAGGACCTGAATTTTTATTTTTTCCTTTGTAAAATGGAGATAATAATAAAGACCTCACAGGTGTGTGAGAAAGAAAAGAAAATGGTCCTGGAGTACTGCCTGGAACCCAGTAGATACTCAGTAAATGTTAGCTGTCTTTTCCTTCCCTGTTGCAGTTTTAAATGCTTTTATTTTCGCTAAGTCAGAATCGCTTCCAGGACTTGCTTGCACAGCAATAGCCAAGATGAATCATGAGGATATGATGAAGCAACAAAGTAGCAAATCAATGATGAAACCTAAGTTGTGGTGTTTCCCCAACCAATTGTAATCTCTCCTTGTGCTGGCACCAGCAACAGCTAATCACATCAAATGCCCAATAAACAGCCAAGGAAAGAGCCTGGAGCCACCATGGCAAGGTAAATTAACCTGGAAAGTTATCATAGAAGTACAAGGAATAACCCTGAAAATATTCCTATTTGTACTCAAAAAACTAATGCAAATTGCTTAGGCAAGCAGAGTATGTTCAATTAGATTCTTGAAAATTTTATCAAACAAATGATTTTGGCTCCCAAAGACCTTTTGGTGCCCTGGGCTCACAGTGCACAAGCTATTGTGCAATTTATTTGGGATTGCTTCTTACCACAAACAATTTTTTTTTAATGCAAAATATTGTCTACTCTGCCACTAAAGCTCTGCTGTGTGTTCTTTTCTAATTAAGGATGCAGACAGCCTGTGCGATAATGATGATTGATGTCTGCTGCACGTCTTAGCGAGAAGGATGGTGAGGACAAGTATTAGCTGAAGCCCACAAGAGAAACGAGGTAATTGGCATTGTTCACTGCACTGCAAATCACATCTTCCTGGAATCACAGAAGAGGCACGTAAGAATAGAGAATTATCCTGCATAAAATTATAGTTGTGCTCATCCTGAAGAACAATCCTGTGAGGCACTGTCTTCAATTATTTTCAGTATATAAATTAATGACAGTGTAATTTTTATCATTTCACTCCAGTTTGCATCACAGTACTGATAATAATAATAATAATAGTTCATTTCTGACTTTCTGATGTGGACCTGTTTTCATCTCTTGTGTTTTAAACTTTCTGATTAGAAAGAGATTTATCAATCTTTCAGTCTGAATAATTTGAAACCAACTATTTTAATGGTAATGGTAATAATTGTCCTTGAGATAATGAGAAACACTTAATGAATAAAGAGTGAGCCAACCATTGGCTCTTAGCCCATTCCCACCATCCTGCCAGTTGATCTCTTCGAAACTCACTTCTTTCCTCTAAAATGAAACATAGTAATTAGCACCAATTAAAAAATGCCACACACTGGTAATACAAGCAAGTGTACCAGGTATCACGTCGACTTGGCAGCATAAGAGAGTTCAACTTACAGAGACGGTGTCTACTACAAATGAAGAAACATAAAGAAGGGTCTCTGCTGTGAAGAAGACACACTTTCTACCCAAAATTAATCTTCTCAAGCAGACTTTTCTGAAAAGTACAGTCGTTTTAGCCATGCTCTCTGACTTCTCCAACTATTGTGGGATTTCCCAGGTGACACAGTGGTAAAGAATCTGCCTGCCAATGCAGGAGATGCAAGAGTCATGGGTTCGATCCCTGAGTTAGGAAGATACCCTGGAGAAGGAAATGGCAACCCACTCCAGGATTCTTGCCTGAAGAATCCCATGGACAGAGGAGTCTGGCGGGTTATAGCCATGGGGTTGCAAAGAGTTGGACACAATTAAGTGACTGAGCTTAGTCCAACTATTAGGTTGGTGCAAACAAAATCACGGTTTTGGACCATGAATTTTAAATCATCATAACTAGGCTCAGACACATCTTTATTAATCAAAATAGGAAACATTACAGTCAACATATTTTTGCCAACAATAAATAAGTTTATTCCTGTATCATAAAAATCCATGCCTCAGGATTCGATGAACTCTTGGAAAGCATTTTCTGCCTCCTGCCCGTTGTGGAAGCATTTTCCCTGCAAAAAATTTTCGAGATGTTTGAAGAAGTGGTAGTTGGTTGCTGAGAGGTCAAGTGAATGTGGTGGATAAGGCAAAACTTTATAGCCCAATTCTTTCAACTTTTGAAGCTTTGGTTGTGCAACGTGTGGTTAGGCATTATCTTGCAGATGAATTGCACCCCTTCTACTGACAAATGCCACTGCAAGCATTGCCGTTTTCAGCGCATCTCATCAATTGCTGAGCATACTTCTCAGATGCAATGGTTTCTCCAGGATTCAGAAAGCTGCAGTGGATCAGACTGGCAGCAGACCAACCAACAGTGACCATGACCTTTTCTGATTCAAGTTTGGCTTTGGGAAGCGCTTTGGAACTTCTTCTCCAACTGAGCTGGTTGTAGTCGGTTGTCTTATAAAATCCACTTTTTGTCGCACATCACAATCCAATTGAGAAATGGCTCATTGGTTTTGCGTAGAATAAGAGAAGATGACACTCGAAAAAGACAATTTATTTTGTTTGTGGTCAGCCCATGGGGCACCCACTTATTGAGCTTTTTCACCTTTCCAATTTGCTTCAAATGCCAAAGGACCAAAGACTGTCGATGTTGAGATCGTCAGCAACTTCTCATTTAGTTGTAAGAGGATCAGCTTCAGTGATGGCTCTCAGTCGTTGTCAACTTCCAATGGGCAGCCACTACACTCATCTTCAAGAGTCTTGTCTCCTTTGCAAAACCTGAACTACTGTACATTCATTAGTAGTTCCTGGGCCAAATGTGTTGTTGATGTTGCAAGTTGTCTCTGCTGCTTTACAACTCATTTTGAACTCAAGTAAGAAAATCACTCAAATTTGCTTTTTGTCTAACATCTTTTCCCTAGTCTAAAACAAATATAAAATACACAGCAAGTAATAAGTCATTAGCAAAAACCATTAGCATTAAAATGATGTATAACATAACCACATTTATTCTAATATATTCCAATATCAAGTGGCAAACTCAACAATGTAAAACCACAGTTACTTTTGCACCAACCTAATAACAAATCAAAACATAGAACTGAAATATTCCACTGGGGACTAGTTCAGTAAATTACACCAGACTCAAACAATGGAATCTACAATTGTAGAAAAGAAAGCAGAAGTGGATGAATACTGTGAGTTCATTTATGTGACAAGAAGGGAAAAATGAAAGAAAGAAAGGAGAGAAAATAGAAAGTTAAGAGAGTAGATTTAGAAAGTTATCACCACACACACAAAAAACGTGTACAGGAAGTGATGGATGTGTTAACCTTATTGTGGTTATCGTTTCACAGTATGCACATAAATCAATCGTAAACTTATGCAATGTTGTGCATCAATTATAACTCAATAAAGCTGGGAAAAATAAAAGTGAATAAAAACAAGCTCTGGTGAGAGACTCAGAGAGCCTCTAGCTCTTGGTTTCCATCAAGAGAAAAAGGAAAGAAAGAAAGAGAGAGAAAGGGAAGGAGGGAGAAAGAAAGAAAGAAGTATACGTTTGTAGGCTTATATTCATTGAAAACTTCTGGGCGGGTCTTTGTAGATCCTCTTCATTTCTTTGTATATTTACCTTGTTTGCTTATTACTTTTTAACTGAAAGTAGGCATAGCTTGTGTCTGCAAAACTGTTTTACCCTACTGCTGCTTTGATCAGGTGCAACTCCCTTCCAGTATAGATTCAGGATGCTTCTTTTCTCCCATGGAGCACATCAGTGAAGGGACAGAATGAAACGAGAATGACAGACCTGGCCTCTCTCTCACCATGACACAAAGTGAGAGAAAAGACGTTTACTCACATTTTCCTAATGATTTCCCCAAATCAGAAAGAACACAGTAAATGGATTTTGTAAGAGGTGGCGGTTTTTTTAAGGGAGAGGGAAATTCAGATAAACCGGCCCTACCATTGAAAGTGGTCCGGAGTGAATCAGAATCAGCCTAGGTAAATTTCAAAGCATTCTCTTTAAAGGCAATTTTGACCAATTCTGAACAGAAAGGAGGGAGTAAATTAGAGACTGAGATTTCACTAGAGCAGAAGAAATTGGGTCATTCGGAGCTATTTCGTGCTCAAAGGGAGCAGCCATGTCACTAAGCAGTAGGTTCACAGCTACGCTAAAAAAAATTTTTTTGAAGCAGAATACAAGCCCAGCTGGATGGGGTTCAGAGCAGGGCAAATGTGACCACTGGGCCATTACGCCCTGATTAGGGACCACCTTTATTCCACCTGAGACAATAGTTTGTGCTAGGAGCACAGAGCTGAACAAGAACTAGAAAGCGGCTTCAGGGCGTGGCTTCAAGTCCTCCAGCTTGGAGTCAGAGACAATAACACTCATTGTTCCCTCACCGGGTTCTGCCTCACTCTGCCTCCTCTGCCTGAGTGGAGCTGTAGAAATTGAGAGCTGAACAATTCTCTCACACTGCCAAAGCGGAGAGAGAGGCTGAGGCCGGGCAGCGATTGATCAAAGTCACACAACCAGTTATTAGCACAGTGGTAATTAGAGTTTTCATGTCCTTAGTCCCCCAGCCAGTGTTGTAGGATATCAGTGGCCTCCTATTCTAAAGTCTCCTAATGTTACCCAAATGAATGAATTGCTTATCCCTGAGGTGCTAATAGCAAACAATGGTCCAATGTTGCAATTAATCCAGCGCCTTCTGAATTTAAATATTTCCTAGGATGAAATATTTGACTTCAAAAGCATGAATCTCAAATGATGGGAATTACAGGGCACAGAGCTGTCTGTTACCAACACTTCCTTTCATTTCTTTGCCTGCCTTCACTGGAGTCATAGAACCAACAGGGTTGGTAACAAACCTGAACTTGATTGAGTTGGAGGGGTTGATGGCATGAGTTTCCACAGGCAGTTCCAAACTTCAGAGTTGTACAAATTGTGTCTGATTTTGTAACCAGTGGGGTTTCCAACTAGTGCCGGAGCTAGTTTTTTGAGTCAGTTTCATTATTTGGAAATAAATAAAAGAAATATCTTCATTTCCCAAAGATATGATTTTAAATTCAAATGTTTAGAAATATATTGCATGAAAAACTGCATAAAAGAAACAGGCATTGGATATTTGCATTTTCAAAGTTTTTTTTTCAAGTGAAAATTAAGATTTCTACATGCAAATGGAGAGACATGACTAAATATTGATATTGTTCTTTACTGTAATTAGAATTAAATATACAGGAAATGGCTGACTCAATAAGTTAGACAAAAGCACACCTAAAGCAATTCTCTTTGCATGTGTACAGTAAGGAGTGATGCTTCAGAGCAAGGCATAAATATTCAATCCCCTTCATTCTGAATTAGCAAAAATTACACAAGATTCTTCGTCTGTAAAAAGATGGTCTCTCGGGTTCTCACCAGCTCACAGGGAGCTTCTCTTCCTTCAGTAGGAAAAGAGTCAAATTAGCTAATTACAACTAATCAGTAACAATGTGACTTGTACCCTTTCATGTTTTTCCATGGTGATAAAGCCCCTTGATTTAAATACAAACACACGTAGCTTCAGAAACGGGATGGAGGTATTTTTTCTTTTAACAAGCCATTTATCTCAGAAGGCAAAATGGCTGAGAACCTTTCCAGACATTTTTATACTGTTTTTCTCAGTTTCCATTGTGTTAAAACATGTTGCCTAATTATTCAAATAGAGCAGTCACAAGATAGAACGATCTCAGAGGATATCCCCTGGGTTTGAGAAACACAGAAGAGCATATTTGCTAAGAATACTGCCTTTCCATAGCAGTGTGTGAATTCCCTTTCCATGAAAACCAGGTTCACCAATTCAGAGAGTTACATTCTTCTGACCATTTTCTTTTTCTTCTAATCACACTTAAATTTCAAATTAGGATTTTCGAGAGCAATTAAATTGCTTCTAGTCAATGTTTTAGTACCTGAAGCAATCTGATTCTTCTTTTTCTTCAAGTAAGTGTTGAGGATTTTTTGTTTGTTTAATATACTTCCTACACAATTAAATGCATATCCTAGTAGGAGAGGAATTTGCCACCATCATCTCCAAAACTCAGATTTCAAATATAATTGTAATTTGGGGAGGGAGAGTAGACATTCAATAGCGTCCCATAGCTTCCTGAAAACTAAAATTTGAAAAACGTGAGATTGTTTTGTTATTTGAATTTGGATCAAAATTATTGTTCCCTGCCTGCCTAAGGAGTGTTGTCTCAAGTATGAAAAATGAACTTGAACCTCTGACCATAATGCTTCAAGTATCTATTTAATGCTGCCATCATGATTTTCTCTTATTCAGTAAATTATCCATTCTGAAGAATAAATTACATTTCTATGTTGTTGTTCAGTCACTCAATCATGTCTGACTCTTTTCAACCCCATGGACTGCAGCATGCCAGGCTTCTCTGTCCTTCACCATCTCCCAGAGCTTGCTCAAACTCATGTCCATTGCACAGGTGATACCATCCAATCATCTCATCTTCTGTCATCCCCTTCTCCTCCTGCCCTTTGAAAATGACTTTTATATATATATATATATATATATATATATATATAATCTCATTTAATCCTAAACACAAACCCATCAAATAGATATTATCATCCTCATTTTACAGATGAGAAAACCAAGCCCAAGAGAGTAAGTGCTGCCTAAAGCAGACTTTCTCACTCTAAATCCAGTGTTCTTTCCAATAAGCAAACTGCTTTAAATTATTAGAAATAGCAAATTTTGCATGTGGTCGGTCAGTATTAAAAACATACAATCAGTTATCCTAAGGGGAATTAATGAGTATGATCTCCAGAGGACATGACCCATAGTTAGCTCTGTTTGTGAGTTCCTCCAAAGAATCCAGGAGCAGACTAGAAGCAGAGATGGAGGTAGATGGCCATCAGAAACAGAGAGGTCTTGGCAGGTGCCAATCTCTGCTAAGGAGCTGGGGCCAAGAGCCAGAAGATCAGGTCGAAAAGTCCTAGCAAGTAAGGTAGAAGTCTGACCTCAGAGAGAGTATTGTCTCAAGTTAAGAACATGGGCGAAAGGGAACAAGTCAAGGGCCAAATGACTATAAGTATCACTTACTTATTTACAGTCAGTTCAGTGCCTCAGTCGTGTCCGACTCTTTGTGACTCCATGAACCGCAGCACGCCAGGCCTCCCTGTCCATCACCAACTCCCAGAGTTCACCCAAACCCATGTCCATCGAGTTGATGATGCCATCCAACCATCACATCCTCTGCTGTCCCCTTCTCCTCCTGCCCTCAATCTTTCCCAGCATCAGGGTCTTTTCAAATGAGTCAGCTCTTCGCATCAGGTGGCCAAAGTATTGGAGTTTCAGCTTCAGCATCAGTCCTTCCAATGAACACCAGAACTGATCTCCTTCAGGATGGACTGGTTGGATCTCCTTGCAATCCAAGGGACTCTCAAGAGTCTTCTCCAACACTACAGTTCAAAAGCATCAATTCTTTGGTGTTCAGCTTTCTTCACAGTCCAACTCTCACATCCATACATGACTTCTGGAAAAACCATAGCCTTGACTAGACAGACCTTTGTTGGCAAAATAATGTCTCTGCTTTTTAATATGCTGTCTAGGTTGGTCATAACTTTCCTTCCAAGGAGTAAGCGTCTTTTAATTTCATGGCTGCAATCACCATTTGCAGTGATTTGGGAGCCCAGAAAAATAAAGTCAACCACTGTTTCCACTGTTTCCCCATCTATTTGCCATGAAGTGATGGGACCAGATGCCATGATCATAGTTTTCTGAATGTTGAGCGTTAAGCCAACTTTTTCACTCTCTTCTTTCACTTTCATCAATAGTTAGTATAACTTCCCAGGTGGTGCTAGTGGTAAAGAGCCTGTCTGCCAATAGGAGACATAAAGGTGTGGGTTTGATCCCTAGGTTGGGAAGATCCCCTGGAGGAGGGCACAGCAACCCATTCCAGTATTCTTGCCTGGAAAATCCCATGGACAGTGGAGCCTGGCAGGGTACTGTCCATAGGGTCACAAAGAATTGAGTATGACTGAAGCAACTTAGCACGCACACAGCTATCGGACAACTTAGCAACTAAACAACAATAACAATAGCTATTATATGATATGCATTACATACAATATGTAGTATATTTATTACATTATATATATTCATTTATTTCATTAGAAGCTATCATATTATACTTTAGATATAATGCAATTAACTAAGAGGAAGCCCAGACACAAGCCCAAAATTCTGAGGTCCTCCCTTCACCCTCCTCCACCCCTGGGCATAGGGCACTCAGAACAGTTATTGTTTGCAATACACAAGAAGGGGCTTGGGAACAAATTGATCTATACTGGATCCTCATGGCAGGTAAATTGTCTAGGTCATGGCCTGCTCCTTTCTGAAAATCTAACTCCTCTTTCTCCTCCTTCCTCTTGCCCTTGTTTTGGAGAGCTCATGCACAGCTAATCTCCCCATGCCTCTCCTGCAGGGCTGCCACAGAAGGTTGGGAAGGTTGTGCACTTCTTGTGGGGACATACCACAAGACACTAGCATCCTCGTTACTTGGTCACACTTTTCCCCCCTTGCCCCGTGCAAATCCCTCCTGCAATCTGCCCTCTATATTTTCATCCATAGGTCATCACTTCACCCAAGCCTTGTAATTCTCCTGTTGCCTTTCTTTTCCTAGAAACTCCCAATCCTGTCTTCTCTACTCCTGTCTTCAAGCTCCAGGGAACTGCTGGGGGGAAAGACACTGCTGTGCACGCTGGATGTTGTTAAAGTACGTGGGATCCACCTGCTCATCCCGTCAGAAATGTTATATAAGTGCAAAATAAGCCTTCTATTGTGTTAAACCACGGGGAAAAAATGATTTCAAAACAAAAACAAAAACCAGGACAGCAGTAATGCCTACAGTTTCTCTTAGGGAACCCTCTCACTCTTTCAGTTTCCTCAGTCCTCCACCTTCCAGCTCCATCCCTGATCCCCTCCTTCCGAACCAAAGAGGAATCCTCCTATTTTCAAGACAATGGTGACCATCAGAAGAGAATCCCCTCAGCTTCAGTTCCCCCATCTTGCTGCCTTCATACTCATCTTTGATTCTTTCCCTCCTGCCCCGGTGCAAGAAGGATCCCTCTGATCCAAGGTTGATACCTTCTCCCAGCTGCTCCCTTGGACCCGCCTTGGAGCCTCTTTTTTCTTTCTCTCTCCAATTATCACTTCTTTCATCTTGTGTCTCTGCTGACCCTTTTGTTGTTGTTCAGTCACCCAGTCATGTCCAACTCCTTGTGACCCCATGGACTGCAGCACACCAGGCCTTCCTGTCCCTCATCATCTCCCAGAGTCTGTCCAAGATTATGTTCATTGCATCGGAGATGCCACCCAGCCAACTCATCCTCTGACACCCTCTTCTCCTTCTGCCCTCGATCTTTCCCAGCATCAGGGACTTTTTCAATGAGTCGTCTGTTCTCATCTGATGACCAAAATACTGGAGCTTCACCATCAGTCCTTCCAATGAATATTATGGGTTGATTTCCTTTCAGATTGGCTTGTTTGATCTCCTTGCTGTCCAAGGGACTTTCAGGAATCTTCTCCAACACCTCAGTTCAGAGGCAGCAGTTCTTTGGCGTTCTGCCTTCTTTCTGGTCCAGCTCTCACAACTGTATGTGACCGCTGGTAAGACCGTAGCTTGACTATAAACACATTTGTTGGCAGAGTAATGTCTCTGCTTTTCAATACACTATCTAGGTTTGTTGCTGGCTCTTTACCACCAGCATTTAATAGCTCACCCTTCAGCTCCACAGGGTCTCTACCTACCTCCCTCTCTCCCTTTTTACCTCTCAATTTCTTGAATCCACTAGCCTCCCAAACTAACTGTCCTCTTGAATCTTCCCATCTAGATTCTACTCACCTCCACCATTCCTCACCTCCCATTCACCTCTCTATCCACTGCAACCCAGCTTCTGCTAAACATTCCACTGAAACTCTTCTCACTAAAGTCCTCCCTGTCGCAAATGGACTATTTTCCCTTCTTAGCTCACGCACTTGTGTGTGTGTGTTAGTTCCTCAGTCACGTCCAGCTCTTTACAACCCCATGGACTGTGGCCCATGAGGCTCCCCTGTCCATGGGATTCTCCAGGCAAGAATACTGGAGTAGGTACCCATGCCCTTCTCCAGGGGATCTTCCTGACCCAGGAATTGAAACTTGGTCTCCCACATTGCAAGCAGATTCTTTATCACCTGAGCCACCAGGGAAGCCATCTCATGTACTGAACTAGCAGCATTTGTCAATGGCTCCTGGCTTCTGAAATGAATTCCTCCTTTGGCTTCAATAACACTAGGCACTTCTGAATTTTTTCCTGCCTCTCCAGTTGCTCCTCCTCAATATCCTTCAAGGGCTCTTCTTTTGCTCACATCTATTCAGTGGTGGTCTTGCTCAGTGTTCTTGGAAGCTCACTTTTTCTGCATCTACTCAGTCTCCCTGGATAATCTTAACTCTACTTCTAGACCTTTAAGTGTCCTCGTAATGCTGACTACGTCCAAATCTTGCCTTCAGAATTGAATATCCAGCTGCTCAAGAGACATTTACACATGCATCCATTTACACAAGCACTTCAAAGACCACATGGCAGCCTGGTTGGGAGGGGAGTTTGGAGGAGAAAGGATGCATGCATATGTATGGCTGAGTCCCTTAGCTGTTTACCTAGAACTATCACAACACTGTTAACCCCAATACAAAATAAAAAGTTTAATAATGAAAACAAAAATTACCTGTGATTTCATCATTTTCCCAACCATCCTGTTCCCCCAGTGGCATTTCTCAATGGGACAGAGGATGGAGCAAGACGATCAGCATCTTCCCAGCAAGGACTGAGGGCAGAGCAGACTTTCTTCCCGCTGGGTCCCTCCAGACAGATGTGTGCACTGCAGCAGAGTGATCTGTTTAAAGATGCATAATTTCCCTGTTTATCCTGAGGGCAACAGGGGTTCGGTAAATGTTTTTAAAGTCCCAACTTCTTACCATGGGATACAAGAGTTTTCTTTGGCCACTCACAATCTTTCATTTCATACTATGGCTAAATAATAGCAACCCTTATTACTATGTTATATGCCTGGCATCATTCTAAGTGTGTATACCTATCTATTACTTCTTACAACAATCTTCTAAGGCAAGTCCTATTATTATTTCTATTTTACGGATGAGGAAACTGAGGCAAAAAGAGATTAAGTGCCTTGTCCAAGGTGACATAGCAGCAGTCTGAATTCAAACCTGTGCAGTACAGCTTTGAGATCATGATCTTTACTATTATATTGCCCAACAGAGCTATTTAGAGTTCCTGGAACATGCTATTCTGTTCTTAACCTCTGGCCTGTCTCTGGATAGATAGACAGATAGATAGACACAGCTTCCCTACATGCCTAGTAACTCCTACTCATCCTTCAGATCTTTGTACAGAAACCAACTCTTCTGGGAAGTTTTTTTCTGACTCCTGTGCCCATACTGGGCTCCCATGTTGGTGCCTCCCCTAGGGACTCCCACAGTATTCTGCCCTTGACCTTGTCATTGCACTTAACACTCTACTGTGACTGCGGGTTAACTTGTCCGTCTTCACTTCAACTGAAAGACTTTTAAGATAAGGGCAATGTCTCACTATTTGTTGGGTCTCCATTGCTTTACACAGTGCCTTGCAGATGGTAGGGGCTGAATGGTAGCAGAGGTAGGTGCTGAATAAATGCTTGGCAAATGTTCAAATGACATCACCAGACAGGCTAACTTGAGGCTGAGTTGTCCAGATACCGGCCTAGGGCTCTTTTAATGGCTCCAGACCTGACTGGGAGTTATTCCCAAACCTAAGTGTAGGACTGAGCTTAAGAGTGAGGGCTTGGGGATCCCAGCTGTTAGGACCAGAAGAGGGGAGATTGATGAGAGCCAGGAGGAGACTAAAGCATTAGCCTGGATAGGCGCCTGAAACGGATCTTATAAGTTGGATTAGGATATAAGAAAAATGAAAGCAGATAAGCAGGAAGGACAGCAAAGGATTAAAGAGAGCATTATTCTGGGAGGTTAAAATAAAGAGGGAGTGTGGGAATTTGATATGGGAGCTTGATCTAAATTTAAACTGTGGAGTTGAAGGTTTCCCACCCCACATGACTGATTTGGAAAATGTAACCAAGTCGACAGCAGACATAGTGTATTTAAAGTAAGCATTTTTATGATTTGAAGTGTGCTTCAAGTGATGGTAATAGTTCACTTTGTGTAGGTAGGGGCAAGCCTGATATTTTTCTGTGTGTATTTGTGGCTCCAGAGAGTCGGGCTAAAGTCAACACAACAAAGGAGAAAACTCCTATTCTAGCTGAAGGTCCATCAGCAACCCATTGGTATGCTTCCTGGATGAAGACTGATCTTAGGTTATAATCATTCCATTCACTGACTCTTTTACTAGGATGCCTGGATCTAGGGCAGAAACATTAAGCGTACTATGACAGCCCAAGCTAAGAAAAGCATCTCAGTAGGAAAAATCAGGGCAGTTTTCACCACAAGCAGTAAAATATCAAAACTATGAGAAACATGTCATGTTTGTGTGTCTATTTTAATGAACATTCATATTTACAATGTGCCTGACTCTTTGCAATGCCACAGACTGTAGCCCGCCAGGCTCCTCTGTCCATGGAATTCTCTAGGCAAGAATACTGGAGTGGGTTGCCATTTCCTTCTCCAGGGGATCTTCCCAACCTAGGGATCAAACCTTGGTCTCCTGCATTGCAGGCGGATTCTTTACCATCTGAGCCCCCAAGGAAGCCCCTAGAACATCTTACAATTCTTTTAAATATTGTTCTTTATGTTAAATTCATTATCTCAGATCCATTCATTTGAAATATGTGATAATCGGTTCTAAATCTGAAATAAAAAAGGGAGGATTTGCCTCTCAGTACAGTTTTAGTTTTCCCCTAATAGAAGACTTGCACCTTTTTTTTTTTTAATCAGACTGAGCTACTATAGGAGCTTCCCCAGTGGCTCAGTTGGTAAAGAACCTGCCTGCCCAAGCAAGAGATGCAAGAGACTCAGATTCAGTCCCTGGGTCAGGAAGATCCCCTGGAGAAGATATTATATAAAAAGCATGCTGGTGGCTCAGATGGTAAAGAATCTGCCTGCAACCCAGGAGACTCGGGTTTGGTCCCTGGTTTGGGAAGATCCGCTGGAGAAGGAAACAGCAATCTCCTCCAGTATTCTTGCCTGGGAAATCCCATGGACAGAGGGATTCACTGGATAGAGCCTGGGGCTACTTGTCCACGGGATCACGAAAGAGTCAGACATGACAGAGGAGACTTTCCCTAATGGGGGGAGGAGCAATATAGGGGCTGGAGGTGGGAGGTACAAGCTTTCGGGTATAAGATGGGCTACAAGGATGTATTGTACAACACAGGGAGTACAGCCAATATTTTGTAATAACTGTAAAAAATATATAACAAGCACTAAGAACAGTACTTGGCACATAACAAGGGCTGCTGCTGCTGCTGCTAAGTCGCCTCAGTCGTGTCCGACTCTGTGCGACCCCAGAGATGGCAGCTATACCCTGTTAAATATTATGCTGTTCTTGTACTGAAATTAAGACTTGAAGTAAATAGCTTACCTCCTTAAGACTATACACTGTTATTAAAGACTTTTTAAAAATGTTTCCAGTTGTTCAGTGGGTACACAGTTGCAATCATGCAAGATGAAAAAAGTTCTAGAGATGTGATATACAGCAATGTGCATACAGCTAACAGCACCATATCAAAAGCCATATTCTTGAGTAGAATAAATGACATTTACTTTTAAAGTCTCCATCTTCCTCTTCCTAAAGAAGATCATCTAGTTCTTTCTGCTCCATGCAGGCCTCTCTCTACCTCATCAACCACTCCAAAGACCCAGTTGCTTCCCTTAAATCAGTCACCTAGGCTTGTTGATTAATTGTCTATCACCCTGGTATGGATGAGTTTCAGTCAGTGTACCTCTTCATTAGGCATTTGGCTTTTATCTCTAATAGTCCATGAAAGGACTTGTAGAGAAAAGAAATTTTAGGCACAGTCAAGCAGGTGAAGAGATCTTTGTGGGCTCAGGAAAACTCTTCACCGTGGGTGAAGAATCAGGTCAGTGTGGCAAAGTTCCTCTTGGGCTGAATCTTTCTTCTCATCCTTGAAGAACCAACAGTTTTGGACTGAGAAGGATTCCTCTAGTAGGTGGAGGACAGGCCTCCTCAATCAAATTACTCAGGGATACTGAGAAAGGGGGTCACTTCTATGCAGCCCCAAGTCAAGTCAGAAGCTGTGGCTTCCCTTATTATTCTTGCTGCTGATTAGATTTCTTGGAAGGAATCAGCCATTTGGTCCACTGGCTGAAAAGGTCTTAGAGAAACAGCCTTAGGAACCAAGTGTGAAATCAAAGAGTTTTGAAGAGCAAAATGGCGCTGCATCCGTGCAAAGCTGACAATAAAGTCAGGCTGTCTAGCAATGAGATCTCAGTTGAACCTCACACTTTGTTAAAGGCAACTCACACCCCAGGCTCTATCCAGTGAATCAAACTCTTTCAAGACACTGTGTTGTGTAACCCAGTGGACCAGTGCTTTCCACTGGTGGGTCTGAAACTTTGACATCAGGAATATCCTAACTCAGGTGAACAGGCATCTGCCCCAACCCACAGTTAGACTCTAAAACCACTGCTATATACAACCTATACCTGAACTGACTTCAGGTAACCTTTATGCCTCCTGCTGCCCTACCAAACACTGGGCCTCACCTGAGATGCTACTCCTCTGGTTTACCTGTAAAAGGGCCCAAGAGGGAGATGTCAAATAGGACTGCTTTCTTCCCTCTGAGATGGCTTTTTGCTCTCTTGGGGAAGGATGCTACACTCTAGCTCCTGGAATTCTATTCCCAGAAGATAATAGGAGCAGAGGAGCAAGAGTCTTATTCTCACCACGAATGTCTAGGAGGGCACCCAGTCTGAACTCAGGGGCCCTCTGTCTCCTAGAACACAGCTCCCTGCTCCCTCTAGAATGGCTTTGTCCTTACTTTTCAACCCTGCATTTATTCCTTCCCTTCTTTTTCCCAAGACCCTCAGATATAGATCATGGATTCCCAGAATGTTTTCTCTAATTCCAGTTAGAATTCAATTATGCATTTTGGCAACAAGCTTAACTTTCCTACAACTTATACCTTCTCTATTCCTCCTTTTTAATAATAAAAATTTTAACCATCTTTAAATGTGACTCATCTCAATGGCTAATATAATACTACATTTATATTATTGGTATATCTTTATACTGAAATAAAGTTTTTATAGGTGTTCATCCTCTAAGACAGGCTTCATGGGTATTAGTCCTAGGAGATCTTTTGACTCTCATTTTTTATAATTAAGATCAATGACATTAATAGAAATTTTAACCAACTTATCAATGGGGGAATAAACTTTGTGCTTTTCTAAGAAGAACCTTAGCAAAATAGTGTTGTTGTTGTTGTTTTGGTTTATATGATGAGAGACATTCTCTTGGAGTTTTTAAACTATGGAATGAAATTTTAAGAGGAATTTGACAATGAAGGACATAGACTTTGATGCTTTCTGTCTTCCTTGCTCCCCAAAACTCTCCATGCCCTAATCTAGATTTCTTGTCCCCTTTCTAGGTTCTGAGTCCAATTCTGCTTCTGGCTGTAGGATATTCAAGAGGCCTGAAAATCAACCTTCAGTCAGTTATGCTCTGTCTGAACACATTTCCTGCTTCTAATCGCTGAGTTTTGACTTTGTTCCCTGTGCACTATTTCCCATTTCTTACCTCTCTCTCAACAGCTTACCCCTCTCTTTCTCACCTCCACCACTTACTTTTTCATAGTGCGCTCACCTTGGTTTCTGTTTTAGTCCAGAATACGTTTGACTCTGTGTATTTCAGTTCAAAATGCGTAAGCAACAAAAATCCCAACAGTTGAATCAAAAAAAGTATGTTTTGTTTATCTGTTTTTGTTTGTTTTAATTACAATAAATCTGGAGGCAGGACATCTAAGGCTGGAACTGTGGCTGCACAACATCAGAGACTCAACCTGTTTCTCTCTTCTTGTTCCACCATCCTTAGCATCTTGCCTTTGATCATTATATATTGATGTAGCACGCAGCACGTTTGTATTCAAGGCTGGAAAACAAAAGGAAGAAAAGGTTCTTGCCAGTAATGGTTAGCCCTAATTATCAGGAAGGCAAAATAATTCCCCAAAGCCGGTGCCAACAGATATCCCATAATATGTCTTGCTTTGGAATTGGATCACATGGCCACCCCCTGACTGCCAGGGAGGGAAGCTTTTTGGTGGCAAGCAGCAGTATCTTCTGTAGTTCCCACCCTAGTTATTCTAGGTCTGGGATCTATCTTGCTCTTGCCTTTCTTGGAACTAGAACAGAACCTCGAACCCTAGACCCATAACTGTGCAATCTGTTTCCAGGTCTCTGTTCTGCTGACCACCTCCCTGGGATTCTGTTCATCACTCTTCATGACTGCACAGCTGTCACTCTCGGGAGACTGACTGAACAGGTTCCCACCATCAGCTTTTCTGGGTTCATCCTCCTCTAGTGCAGAACCACTCTGCACTAGATGCTTGGTCTACAGCTCTGAGCCCCCTGCCCTTACTCCTCAGGCCCAGCTAGGCGGCAGAGCTGAGCTCTCATCCTGACCAGTCTCAGAGACAACTTCACTTTTCAGTCCTAGACTGCCTTTGCTTTTATGTTCTTAGGAATATACCCGCTACATGGTAAGCCCTCAATAAGTTTTTCCTGAATCAATGTTCAGGTCTAGGGTAGACATGGATTAGAGCGAGAGAAGGTTACGTGCTTAGTCACACAGTTGTGTCCGACTCTTTGTGACCCGATGGACTGTAGCCTGCCAGGCTCCTCTGTCCATGGGATTTCCCAGGCAAGAGTACTGGAGTGGATTGCCATCTCCTCCTCCAGGGGATCTTCCCAACCCAGGGACTGAACCTGCATCTCCTGTGTCTCCTGATTGCAGGTGGATTTTTTACTGCTGAGCCATCGGAGAAGCCCCCAGAGAAGGTTAGGCAATGCCAGAAATTCAGATGGAATCATCCATGATAATTCTTCTATACGACATTCTAGGAGTACACGTTTTTATGTGATAAAATCTGCATGAAAGTGACATGTTCTTCAGTTGCTCTCCTGCTTAGAGAATGCTGGAGGAAAAAGATTTTTCTCCCTACTTCCTAAAGCCTTAAATGAAGAGACAGACACACATCCTCACACGCACTGAGAGCTAAAAACTTTTGTTGGCCTTCTGTACATACAGTTTTAATGTCCCTGATTCTATGAACCATGATATATAGACAAGGATAATCAATGGCAGATGTACATATGTCTTCCTCTAGAATAAATTTAAGGAAATATCATCTAGCTAAGGAACATTCTAAACAAACACTGATGTTTAATTAAAGGTCCCTTTGGACAATACTTAAAGGAAAGAAAGTTTCTGTTACACAAATAAAAGCATAAAATACAAATAGGAAAGATGGTAAAAAAATATTTAGGAAAAAAATTTTTCACTTAGAGTTTTGACAAATATTCTACATGGATAGCCCTCCAAATAGAAAAATGCATAGGAGGCCCTTGTGATTTCCCACTATTTGTTGTGGTAACAGCAAAGAATCTCTGGAGTATATATATATACACACACTACTCGCTCTACATTACCATGATATTCTAATTATAACTTATACTTAGCATTGCTATCACGGACATAAATGTACCCAAAACTGGAGCAGAGGGACAGAGAACATGAAATCTTCAGACAAAATGAGACTCCTGTGTTTCCCTTTGTCACCTCATGTGTTTCTAGCAAAAAGAAAAACAGTAATTATACAGCCAAAGTTACCATAGAGGTTGCAAATATAGTGAAGAAACTACTGGTAGTGACTTGCCTTCCTGTTTACCAAATTAATTTAGAGAAAAAAAAATCAATGAATGAGTTAAACATAATGTGAAGACACTTCCTACAATCTCATCATGGTGATTCTTCTTACAATGTAACTCTCTAAATTAGCTTCTCATCAGCATTGTTAACTGGCCAAGGAAATGATTACCCATTCCAGTATTCTTGCCTGGAGAATTCCATGGACAGAGGAGCCCGGCAGGATACAATTCATGGGGTTGCAAAGAGTTGGACACGACTGAGCGACTTACAGTTTCACTTCACTTCAACATTTTTAAGGGAGAATCAGGTTCTCAAAGGACAAAATCACTTTTGAAATATCCTAACTTTATCTTTTGACCTATAAGTGCTCATGATTCTAACATTTTTCCTACTGGAATTAATCTTGTATGAGTAAACGTGAACTATGGAAATGATTCCATGCATGCATTTTCCTTGCTTCTCTGATCTTCAACTTTTCCTCCTCAGTCAGAATTTCTGATTGAATTTCTAGAAGAGGGGAGCTTCCAAGAAGCTTTCTAGTGATTGGCTTTTTTGCCTGAAGGCTTCAGACAAAAAATTCTCAGTCAGCTAAGTAAGCTTGGGCAATCTGACAGTGTGCATTGGGCAATCGGACAGTGGGTATACTCAATCCTCGATTATTTTCCTCTTTTTACATCCTAAATTCGGTAAAGTAGTAGGCCCCTGCTTCTTTGCCTGGAGGGAATATTCACGTGTCATAAGGAGGAAAGCAGGGAGTTGTTTGCAAGGTACTTCCTGAAGGAAAAGAGAACTAACTGGGTTTGCCTCTGAGGGAAAAGGCTATTTTCCCTGAGGAAAATAAGATATGTCTGTGCACCCTGCCCTCCTTCCCCTTTGAGTAAACTGAGGATATGACTACATACTTCCAGATCAGCAAAGACTCAAGCGAGTGAAAGCAGCAGAGTCCTAAGGCTGAGGGACTTGAAACTAAGGCGGTGGGAGCCGCAGACATGGGTGGGTGACAGAAGGGACCTCCGCTGGCTTGGAGGCTGTGTGAGGCCTCTGTATACAGCGGAGGGGAACCCCAGGAATAACTGAGGCTGAATTTCTTCCTTAGTGGAGGGGAGTTTCCAAGTCAAAGCTAATCCAATAAAACAAATAAATGTGATATCTTTTGCACGTTAGTTTGAGAATTGAGATTTATAGCCAGAACAATTGACTCTGACTGCTAAAAAGCACAGAAAGGAAGATACACCTCCTTCTCCCACTGAAAAAGAGTAGCAATCCCTTTCACCAACAACTGGTATTCTTTAGAAAAAGCCCCGTTTTGTTTACTGTGGTGAAGCACACATGAGAACTAACTGTGTTCATCTGAGAATGTGATCTCGAAATTTATATGCAGCATTTGGTGCACTGGTATGCATTTAAATATACAGCCTATATCATTGCTCAACCCTTCCCTACTTATTCAAATAACCATTTTCTTCCTCTCATTCATTTTATTCGTTCCCTGAGGTCAGACAGCATTCATTCCCTGAGCACATTCCCTGTTATGTGCTCCTGTGTGTCTGTGTGCTAAGTCACTTCAGTAGTGTCTGACTCTTTGCGACCCCATGGACTGTAGCCCGCCAGGCTCCTCTGCCCATGGAATTCTCCAGGCAAGAATACTGGAAAGGGTTGCTGTGTCCTCCTCCAGGAGGTCTTCCCGACCCCGAGATTAAACCCACATCTCTTGCATCTCCTGCCTTGGCAGGCGTGTTCTTCACTACTAGCACCACCTGGGTAGCCCGCATACTATTTTCACACTTTTTTTTTTTTTTTAGTTGCGGCGTTCAGACTCTTTGTTGGAGCATGTTGGGGATCTAGTTCCTTAACCAGGGATTGAACTTGGATCCCCCTGCATTGAGAGGGCAGAGTCTTAGTCACTGGACCACCAGGGAAGCCCCCACCACATACACTTTTTCTTGCCTTCAATAATACTTAGTGTCCAACTTCTGCACTGGTCTGTAAGAGAAAGGGTTTGGAAACGAATTATTTCTGGAAAAGTGGCATCCCCATTGTTTGTTCAGCTTCTAGAATACAGAGTAATGACAAAAATAGTGAATGAAAATACTGTTAATAACTTTCTATTCATGATGGAAAGCATTGATGCCAATATGGCTTCCCCCCCCCGCCCCCAACTCAAAATTAAGGCTAAAATGGATTTCTGAGATAGAAAAGGAAAGATGAAATTTGTTACAAGTGCTTTCAGTTTCTTATGGAGGACAGTTAGGTACTCTCTCTAATACTGGTTCACGGCTTCAAACTTTTATTTAAATTTTTTAATAGTATTTTAATTATTTATTTTTTTACTTACTTTATTTTTGGTTGCCCTGGGTTTTTGTTGCTGTGCAGGCTTTCTCTATTTGCAGCGAGTGGGGGCTACTCTTCCTTATGGTGCGTGGGCTTCTCATGGCAGTGACTTCTTTTGTTGGGGAGCACAGGCCAGAGGCACACAGGCTCTAGGCACATGGGCTTCAGTAGTTGCAGGGCCTGGGTTCTAGAACGTGGGCTCAGTTCTTTCAGCGCAGAGGCTTAGTTGACCCATGGCATGGGAATCTTCCTAGACCAGGGGTCGAACCCATGTCCCCTGTATTGGCAGGCAGATTCTTCCACTGGACCTCCAGGGAAGTCTTCAAGTTTAATATATTTTCAATGAGACTATGATCCTTAGAGGATTTTCCTGGTGTTTAAACTGGACATGGAACAACAGATTGGTTCCAAATAGGAAAAGGAGTACGTCAAGGCTGTATATTGTCACCCTGCTTATTTAACTTCTATGCAGAGTACATCATGAGAAACGCTGGACTGGAAGAAACACAAGCTGGAATCAAGATTGCCGGGAGAAATATCAATAACCTCAGATATGCAGATGACACCACCCTTATGACAGAAAGTGAAGAGGAGCTAAAAAGCCTCTTGATGAAAGTGAAAGAGGAGAGTGAAAAAGTTGGCTTAAATCTCAACATTCAGAAAACTAAGATCATGGCATCTGGTCCCATCACTTCATGGGAAATAGATGGGGAAACAGTAGAAACAGTGTCAGATTTTATTTTGGGGGGCTCCAAAATCAATGCAGATGGTGACTGCAGCCATGAAATTAAAAGAATTTTGCTCCTTGGAAGAAAAGTTATGACCAACCTAGATAGTATATTCAAAAGCAGAGATACTACTTTGCCGACTAACGTCCGCCTAGTCAAGGCTACGGTTTTTCCTGTGGTCATGTATGGCTGTGAGAGTTGGACTGTGAAGAAGGCTGAGCGCCGAAGAATTGATGCTTTTGAACTGTGGTGCTGGAGAAGACTCTTGAGAGTCCCTTGGACTGCAAGGAGATCCAACCAGTCCATTCTGAAGATCAACCCTGGGATTTCTTTGGAAGGAATGATGCTAAAGCTGAAGCTCCAGTACTTTGGCCACCTCATGCAAAGAGTTGACTCATTGGAAAAGACTGTGGGAGGGATTGGGGGCAGGAGGAGAAGTGGACGACCGAGGATGAGATGGCTGGATGGCATCACCGACTCAATGGACGTGAGTCTAAGTGAACTCCGGGAGATGGTGATGGACAGGGAGGCCTGGTGTGCTGCGATTCATGGGGTCACAAAGAGTCGGACACGACTGAGCGACTGAACTGAACTGAACTGAAAAAAATTTTATGCTCATCTTTTTCAACTCCTCACCTTTAGAAATACATTATACAAAGTTAAGAATTCATTGTTTGACATCCTTATGGTGAAAAATCTATCTGTGTGTTCAGTCACGTCTGACTCTTGTGACCACATGAACTGTTGCCCACCAGTCTGCTCAGTCCATGGAATTTTCCAGGCAAGAATACTGTAATGGGTTGCCATTTCCTCCTCCAGGGACTCTTCCTGATCTAGAGATTGAATCAGCAGCTCCTGCATTGCTGGCAGATTCTTTACCACTGAGCCACTTGGGGAAGCCCCACATTACACAAAGTTCAGAATTCATTTCATTGTTTGATATCCTTATGGTAAAAAGTCTATCTAGGCACACCTTAATTTCATTAGAAGATTATATCCTTATTCCCTACCTCAATCTTAACTCCAAAAGAGGAAAACCTTACCTTTTGTATAGCAAATTTTCATAAACGTTAAGATTGCTTTTAGGTTTGCTTCCATTTTTATTTTTTCTCACAGCTAAATGTCTTCTTCATCTTTTCCCATCAGATCTTACTTCCCATTCTTAAATAATCTTTGTGAAAAAGATGAGAAAACACACAACATAGGGGTGACAACTTAATGTCATGAAACTGTCCTCCAATGTACCAGACTATACCCAACTTATAAATATTCACTGTGCCCACTGTGCTTTCTTCCAAGAAGGACTGTACCTTAATATTGCTGAGCTCTGGCTTAACGTGTAATCTCATCAACTAGGAAGTTCCCTGGTGGCTCAGACGGTAAAGTGCCTGCCTACGATGCGGGAGACCCAGGGTCAATCCCTGAGTTGGGAAGATCTCCTGGAGAAGGAAATGGCAACCCACTCCAGTATTCTTGTCTGGAAAATCCCATGGACCAAAGAACCCAGTAGGCTACAGTCCATGGGGTCGCAAAGAGTTGAACACAACTGAGCGACTTCACTTTCACTTAGTTGTACAACATGGTTAGCTCTTGTCTTCATGGGTTTTATCATTTATTTGGAGTTACCCTGAACCATTAAAAGGGGACATAGGTATTGAATGCATGGTGCAGAACTTGCATACTATAAACAGACTCTGCTAGCTGATTTGGAGGTTATTTCATGGACTGTCCTAGAAGTAGCTGGGAAGATTGGACAGGATTGGATAGATAAGGAGGGGAGGTGAAATAGTACAGACAAGGAGAACAAGAGCAAAGCCACGAAAGCAAACACCATAAAGTGAGTAAGGGAAGATGAGCAGGGCAGTCAGAGCGAAGTAATGTTGAAAAGTGGGGGCAGAGAAGGAGGGGATTGGTGAACAGCTTTGAAGTCAGTCAGAGGAGCTAATTTGAGACAGTAACAGGCAGCAGGGAATTGTTGCAGGCTTAGAAACATTCCTAACTATTTTAACCCAACTCTTGTTGTAAATGAAACAGCCCGTTTTGGCAGAAAGAGAAATCTATTGATTTATACATCTAAACCTAGGTAAGGAGAGGAATATCGCTCGCTGCTCCTCAGACCTTGCATGCAAATACTATTAGGATTCTCCCACTCTGTTTCCCTCAGATCTGTTTTACTCTCATGCTTCTGTGATATTAGATTTCATAGTCACCAACATTTTCTGGTTTGCCTTTCCCAACAGAGAAGAATCGACTTTTCCTTCTAATTCAAGGTTTAAAAAAAAAAAAAGGAGGAAAAAGAAGGGAAAAAAACACTGGAAATGCCTCTGGTTATCCCAGTGGGATCACATGCTCTCACCTGTAACCCAGGTAACCAGGTACCATGATTGGCAACAGTCTTTAGAACTGCACAGTTGAGTTGGAGACTGCATTGGGAGGCGTAGTTCCCAGAGAAACATCCTATCTCCAGAAGAAGGGATGAGGACAGAGCAGGAAACGGCAAATGTCCTGTACAGTGACATTTACAGTTTTTTTGGTCAATCATTCTCTACGAATAAAAAGTAATGCAATGTCATTTTTGAGAACTGGGCATAGTAATCAAACACAAAGAAGTACAAATTAAAATCACTTGAAGTTCTTAATCTAGAGATTAACCTGTTGACATGTGGGTTAGACAGAACCATGCCCCTCCCCTCCAAAGACATCCACATCCCAGTTCCCAGAATTTGTGAATATGTTACTTTACATGGCACAAAGGATTTGCAGATGTTATGAAGTTAAGGATCTTGAGATGGAAAGATGGTTCTGAGTTATCTGGCTGGGCTCAATGTAATCACAAAGGTGCTTATAAGAGTGGGGGTAGGAGGGGCAGAATCAGAGATGGAGGGAGGTTAGAAGATTCTATTCTGCTGGGTTTGAAGACGGAGGACAAGTCTACGAGCTAAGGAGTGTAGGTAGCCTCTACAAACTAGAAAAGGCTAAAAAACAGATTCTCCCCAAAACTTTCAGAAGGAATGCAGTTCTGTCCACATCTTGATTTTAGCTAGCTGAGACCGATTTTGGACTTCTGATCTCCAGATCTGTAAGATAATATCTTTGTATTGTTTTAAGTAACTGAGTTCACGGTAATTTGTTATAGCAGCAATAGGAAAAAAATACAGTGGAGATATATATATGTAATGCAATGGATATAAATGTATGTATGTATGTTTGCGGGTTTGGGTTTTCTGTTTTCAACAAAATCAGAATCATACAGTACTTGATGTTTTGTAACGTGTGTTTTTCAAATAAAAACATTGTAATGAGGGGCGTATTATGCATGATGTTTCAAAGGAAGAAGCCAGAAAGTAGGGGAAGATAAGCCTGGGGAACTTTTGCAAAACTACTTTGAGATGATGAAAATCTTGAGAGGGATGGTAGCAAGAAGAACAGTGAAGCAGGGACAATTAGAGACATTTGAAAAGCATGACTGATGAAAATCAGTGACAGCACTTCGGTGATGTCATGTTCTTTGGCATAGCCTTGCCTCAAAGCACATAACTGAACAAATGTTCTAGTGATCAGCTATTCATCTGTTTGCTTTGTTTGTTTTTCCGTGACATATTTTTCAAATGACTTTTCCCAAGCAGCTCAAAGAATCATACAAATATGACCGTGAGGCAGCAAAGGGAGAGAGTAATTTCTTAACATGCTCATCAATCCCCTAGATGAATTATCAAGGGAAAAAAGGGGTTAAGTGATAAAAATATAATACTAAGAGAATCTAAATTGCTTTTGGTAAAATAACGTGATTTTACTTCCTAGGGTATAGAATGGTTCTTCCTACTCCCTGTGACCTCCCTGTCACTCAGCACAGTACCTTGAACTTGAGAGGCACTCAGGATCTATCTGTTGATGTAGCAATGATATCAGTTATCTGCTGTCCACATTCTTCCAGCCTAGACACCCTGGGGTCATCTTGGACTCTTTCTCTCCTTCATGCCTTTGCCCACTCGGTTAACTGTGCTTTTCAGTTTTTTCCAAATGCATTTTACTTTCCCTCCTTTCTCATTCCTCATCACTGCATACATGGATTATTACAACCAGTGCTCCCCTAGTTGTTTCTGTGACTCTAATCTAGTTTTCAAAGTGTTGCCAGATGTTTCTTAATAGTATCTCTCTTCTTTTAGTTTAACAAACATTGCTGAACTTCGGAATGTACAAGATGCCATGCAAGGTGCTGGAGAAAACACAGGTATGAATAAGATACAGTCTCTGCCCTTTGAGGAATCTATGACATTATGGAGGAGTCAGACACATGCACAAAAAGTTCCAGTACCAATGTGAAAAGTTTGGGGGACCACATAATTGCAGCCAATAACATTTTCCAGAGGAACTGGGGATAAAGGAGGAGACATTTGAACTATAACAAACAGGAGAAGGACAGACAGAGATGGGGGACACGACATTCCAGACAAAGAGAAGGTAATTGCAAAGGCTCAGAGTTGGGGACATGGCTGGTACAGTCAAGAATGGACTTGATCATTCCCTCTACAGAACAGTTTCCTAAACCTACTGCTTGGTCACCAAGGGCTTTCATACTCCATCTTTCTTTCATCTCATTCTTCCTAGATAGACCACTTCAGCGCTAGTAAAACCATTTCCCCCATTGTTCACTAAAAATGACCTGCTTCTTTCTGTTTGATATATTTGTTTTACCATCCCCCCATCTGGAATGCCATTTCCTCTCTACAGTGGCAACTCCGGATCTGGCAGTACTTCCACACTAAAGGAATACTGGATGGACGTTCATGGTCTGGCCTGTTCTTCCCCACTGCAGACATTTGTGAGATGGGCATAACTTTTTAGTTTGTTATTAGATGCTAAAGACAATTCATTCACTCTTTCAGTTAGTATGTGTAGCTAATACTAGTAGTGGTAGTTTAGTTATTGAACTGGAAAGCTGGCTTACGAATTGCACCCTGTAACGTGTGTAATCAGAGAATTGCTGAGTTCCAATTGGTTGGATGCATTTGTGGTCTGATTGTGGATGTCAGAATACTTACAAGGAGGCAGGTTATAACTGCTCTTGCAGAACAGTTGGTGTTTGTTCTAGGCAAATATGTGGGAAAGTCCAGTTCTACAGATTTTCCAGATAAAATCACCCCTCCCCCAAAGGGCTATTCTTAAAAAATATCTAGTGTAACTTCAAAAATATATGTTACAAAGGATATGCGATACTCTATTTACTATATATTTATATGATACAGGGCATGTAAATCCCACTTGTATGAAAGAAGCAGAAACACTCTTATAGGCAAAGATCAAGTGTTCTATAGTTGTTACTATTTGGCTGGTAGAGGTGAGATGTATCTAGGATGGCCATGTGAGGCTCTTGCCTCACCTTCTATTAATGTCCCTCTGTTTCTCCCCTTGACAGATTCTGAGTACCGGCTAAATCTCACTTTTTCCACGAAGTCATCGTAACCTGCTCCAACTCTAGACATTTCTCTCTTCTCATAACTCCTATTGTACTTACCATCTATATCAGAGCTGAATATTTCATTGTTTGCTGATTATTTCATGTGTCTTTGCCTTCTCTCATCAACAGTTTCTTTCTCATCAACACAGATCTTTTTGAAAATTAAAATGAACTTTATTTTTATTAATATATGCTTTGTGTGTTATCTGCAACATTATTTTGGAGATTTATCTTCATAAATATTGATTTAGTTCATTCATTTAAATTGCCAATTAAAAACAACACATTCATCATTAAAAGGTAAAGAAATAATAGAAAGTACCATAATCATTCCACTCTGCAATAAACACTTTCGTCCTCCTGTTGTATTTCCTTCAGATTTTTCCTATATATTTTTTCATGAGTTCACATTGTATATAGTGTTTGTAATTTTTTATTGATTAACATCTTGTGAACACCTTTCCATATCAAAAACTCTTCTTTTAGAAATCGTCATTTTCATAAACTCATTGCTGGATATTTAGGGAATTTCCAATTATTTGCCAGCATCCCTAGCTAATGTTTTGTTCTTACTCCTTGGAATTAAATTCATAGAGAAACTGCTTGATTAAAGATATGCACATTTCAAGGTATTTTTGTTTAGTGTTCAACTGCCCTCTAGAAAAAGTTGTAACAGTTTATATTCCCACCTGCAGGATATGAGAGCATGTTTCTTTTCATCCTTGCCAACAATGGGTGGGGTCATTTTAGAAAATCAGAGACTGTATTCTGTATTTCCCTAGTACTCCTTACGGAGAAGGCAATGGCACCCCCCTCCAGTACTCTTGCCTGGAAAATCCCATGGATGGAGGAGCCTGGTGGGCTGCAGTCCATGGGGTCGCGAAGAGTCAGACACAACTGAGCGACTTCACTTTCATGCATTGGAGAAGGAAATGGCAACCCACTCCAGTGTTCTTGCCTGGAGAATCCCAGGGACGGGAGAGCCTGGTGGGCTGCTGCCTATGGGGTCGCACAGAGTCGGACACAACTGAAGCGACTTAGCAGCAGCAGCAGCAGCAGTACTCTTTAAAGTGATACAACAGAGTTGGGGACATAGTGAACACTAACGAAATAGTTCTGACATGTTTATTAATAAGCATTCTTTCCATTGCTTGTAACTACTTATTTTTTAAGTTAAAAAAAAATTATTCATTATCCTACATGTGATGGTCCTTGGTCTGCCTACTAAAAATGAATACAGCATTTGGAAATGAAGCAAATACTTTACGATATTGCTGAAACATAAATTGACAGTGATAATGAGTTTCAAAAGTAATGTCTATAGAAACTACTCAAAATGAAAGCTGTCCTATGGTCCCAAGAAGTCTCTTGGGAACAAACAATTTGTCTTGTTTTTCTAAGAATAGGAAGTACTAAAGCCTCTCCTCTGGGAAATAGGACTATGAAATTAGGATATAAAAACCTTCCCATCCATTAGCTATTCGAGTTTTTAGAATCAGGGGAATTGTGCCAGAGAGGAAGTCAAAATCTGGTGTGGATTTTCATAGTCTCAGCACATTTTAGAACCTGTCCTTTCATTCAGTATGAAGGAGAGGGGGGATTGACACTGAAATTTCTGGGGAGACTTTTAATATTTCTATCTGTTCCTGAAAGTTTGTTTTATTCAAAGCTCCCTCAGGGCTAGGGCAGCTAGAAGAATGTCTTATTTGGCTAGGTGATTTCATTCTATAAGGCTCTTGCTGAATTATCAGAAAGATAATACTAAGGTAATAATTTGCCCCACTTTTCCAATGAACAAATCTTTTTGTCTTACTTAAAATGGTGATTGGGTTTCCCTGGCTGTTCAGACAGTAAAGAAACTACCTGCAATGTGGGAGACCGGGGTTCAATCCCTGGGTTGGGAAGATCCCCTGGAGAAGAGCATGGCAACCCACTCCAATATTTTTGCCTGGAGGATCTCCATGGACAGAGGAAACTGGCAGGCTACAATCCATGGAATCGAAAAGAGTTGGGCATGGCTAAACAACTGAGCACAGCGCAAAGTAGTAATCATTCAAAATTAGCATAGCTTAAAATATTACTGATTTGAAACTTCATTTGAAAAGATGAATGTCATAATTCTTTTATAGAATCTTTTCCCCCTGGGATTGGTTGAAGGTCCTGGAATGAGTTTGCAATTTATAAAGCATTAGGCAGTACAAACAGCATGTGAGTGAGGTCAGAAGATATGGATTCTAGCCCATATCTTCCAGTAATGGTTATTTAACTTTAGGCAAGTCACTTCAGCTGGAGGGTCCATAGTTTTCTCTACTACAAACCAAAAATCTTGTTTAGGTTAGCATTCCCCAAGGTCTGTTCTATAAACACATGTCCTGTGAGATATCCCATTGAAAAAAGCATCTGAAAGTCAAATACATTAGGGAAACACTTCAAATTTCTGAAAGAACAGTTACCTCTTAGAAGTTCTCAGCAAATATTAACATATTAATACTACTGACAACCCCTCCAGTTTAGAAACCAATCAAACTTTAACATTTCTTATTTATTTGATTAAAGAGAATTTTTTGGAATCACGCCTACTAAAATCCTGTAGAACTAGAGTTCCAAAAAACACACTTTGACTAAGATCCTTTGAGCTGCCTGGATGTATGAAGCTGCTCTTTTTCGTACAGATATCCAGCCAGTCCCCTGAGACCTGCTCTTCTTTCTGGGGCCCTTATTTCAGAGAAGGCCACCACTGCCACCCAGTCTGTCTCCCAAACCAGAATCCTGAGGGTCATCTTAAATGTCTCCCTTTCATCCGCTCACTCATACCTAATCATACGTCAAAGTCTGTGGATCCCATCTCCTTAGTATTTTTGCCATCTGATTCCTGCTCACCATTTCATTGCCTCTGACATTATGGAGACTAACAACATAGCTTTTCTGGGATGTTGCCATCCCCTCCTAGCATACTCATGCCCCTAGTCTGGATTCATTGGTCTTCAAAACACAAACCCGGTTGTTCTGACACTTAAAATATTCCAAATATTTTATTTTTACTTATTAATTGTGTGTGGGCGTGTTGGTCATGTCCGATTCCTTGTGACTCCATGGACTATAGCCCACCAGGCTCCTCTGTCCATGAAATTCTCCAGGCAAGAATATTGGAGTGGGTTACCATTTCCTTCTCCAATTTATTAATTAAAATACTCCAGAGATTTTTGGTATTATTTATTATTATATTTCCCAAAGTATCAAGTTCAAACTCCTTAGTTTAGCACATGAGCCCCTTTGTTGATGAGATCCTTCTGCCTTTTCCATTCACCTCTTTGACCCTTCCCTGTACCTGTCCCAACAATATGAAACAACCTGTAGAACCTCCAAGGCATTGTGCTCTTCGATGCCTCTATACCTGCTCTTGTCTGGAATGCCTGTTTCCTCCTTCTTCACCTGGCTAGTTCCTCTCTGGTCCGTAACATTCAAAATCCCCTCCCCTGGGAGGCTTTCCCGACCTGGGAATAGACTCCATACAGTGTTCCAATTGTGATTTCTTTGCCAACCTTATTCACTAGACCACGTGCTTTTTTTTTTTTTTTTTAATTTGGAGGATAATTGCTTTACAATGTTGTGTTAGTTTCCACCATTCAACAATGTGAATGAGCCATAAGTATACCCCTCCTCTCTTGAACCTCTCACCCATCCTTCTAGGTTGTCCCAGCACACTATTGAGCTCCTGCGCTATACGGCAACTTCCCACTAGCTATTTATTTCACATGTGGTAATGTATATGAACACGTGCTTTTTGAGGGCTAGAACCATCTTGCCTTTATATTCCAAGGCCTTAGTTAAAGCTCAATAAAACCCTTGTTGAATGAATGAATGATTTTATGGTTCAAAGGAACCAATGAAAACCTGTTTACTTTTCTCAACAGCTGAAAGTGACTGTTTTCTAATTAGATTTGATCAAACTAAGCACTGGGAGAAGAGAGAGCTAGGGGCTGTCTAAAAACACTCAATGGTCTATTTTTTAAAGGTTTTGATGAAGAGAATATCTTCCCTGTGTAGTTATCATACAGCCTTATAATTAGCATTTGATGAGAATATGGTGTTATTAGGTTTTGCACTCAGGTGTGCATAATCCCAAGAAACCTAGTCATGAGGGGTATGAGGTAAGAAGCTAGAGACAGATTTGTGTGAATTATCACTTATCAAAATGTTTAAAGCATTTATTAATATTTTAAAATACTTGTTATGCAAGCTACTATACTAGACATTATCGAAGATATAAGGAAGAATAAACGATTGCATTACATTTATTAGGAAAGACCATAACTTATTGAAATAATTATGATTAGAGGTAATAAATGATGAATTCCACAAGGAACAGAAGGCTATAAGAACTGGTCAGCAGCAGCATCCTCATTTATGAGATACTATTCTTCTATACAAGAATATTAAAGTACCTTCTAGAGATCATCGAAAAGCAAGAGAATTCCAGAAAAACATCTATTTCTGCTTTATTGACTATGCCAAAGCCTTTGACTGTATGCATCACAATAAACTGTGGAAAATTCTGAAAGAGATGGGCATATCAGACTACCTGATCTGCCTCTTGAGAAACCTATATGCAGGTCAGGAAGCAACAGTTAGAACTAGACTGGTTTCAAATAGGAAAAGGAGAACGTCAAGGCTGTATATTGTCACCCTGCTTATTTAACTTATATGCAGGTACATCATGAGAAACGCTGGGCATGAGGGGTATGAGGTAGCACAAGCTGGAATCAAGATTGCCAGGAGAAATATCAATAACCTCAGATATGCAGATGACACCACCCTTATGGCAGAAAGTGAAGAAGAACTAAAAAGCCTCTTGATGAAAGTGAAAGAGGAGAGTGAAAAAGTTGGCTTAAAGCTCAACATTCAGAAAACTAAGATCATGGCATCCGGTCCCATCACTTCATGGCAAATAGATGGGGAAACAGTGGAAGCAGTGGCTGACTTTATTTTTCTGGGCTCCAAAATCACTGCAAATGGTGATTGCAGCCATGAAATTAAAAGATGCTTACTCCTTGGAAGGAAAGTTATAACCAACTTAGATGGCATATTAAAAAGCAGAGACATTACTTTGCCAACAAAGGTCTGGCTAGTCTAGTCAAGGCTATGGTTTTTCCAGTGGTCATGTATGGATGTGAGAGTTGGACTAAAAAGAAAGCTGAGTGCTGAAGAATTGATGTTTTTGAACTGTGGTGTTGGGGAAGACTCGAGAGTCCCTTGGACTGCAAGGAGATCCAACCAGTCCATCCTAAAGGAGATCAGTCCTGGGTGTTCATTGGAAGGACTGATGTTGAATCGGAAACTCCAATACTTTGGCCACCCGATGGGAAGAGCTGACTCATTGGAAAAGACCTTGATGCTGGGAGGGATTGGGGACAGGAGAAGGGGACTACAGAGGATGAGATGGTTGGATGGCATCATCGACTTGATGGACATGGGTTTGGGTAGACTCCAGGAGTTGGTGATGGACAGGGAGGCCTGGGGAGCTGTGGTTCATGGAATCACAAAGAGTTGGACACTACTGAGAGACTGAACTGAACTGAGATTTCAAATACAAAATTGCAGTTTTGTTACTAAAGTACAGATATCTCGTGTGAAATGCAACTAGTAACTGTATTGTAGACTTCTAAATACCAGTTTGAAACAGATTGTGTACCAGTTTGAAACAGATTGTGCAAGAGACCAAACCACTTCAAAGTCCACAAGAATATCTGAAAGAAGGAATGTAATTAGCCAAACCAGGATTTGGCCCAGGGACAGAGAAATGAACACTCTGGTTCTTACAAAGGGAGCCAGGATCTCAGAAATGTACAGTCAATTCTTTGTGAAAATTCAAGATACAGATACTCTTACTTAGCAAGCATATGGGAAGACATGAAAAAGAAATGTTCATTGCAACTAATTCCAGGTCACACTTCCGATTTGTTAATTGTTTTAATGATGTCAACAAATCTGGTAGCCAGGCGAAAATGATTTAATTCTATTTTGTCCTTCTTTTAATCAGAAGGTCAAAATTAAGACACAAGCAAAATTTTAAAGTCTAAGTCAAGCCTACATCGAAATAAGCAGTATCCGAGTAACTTAGAGCTTGGTGATAAAGATGCCACTACCTTACTCCCAAACCTTTTCAATAAGGTGTGGGTGCGTGCGTGTCAGAAATTAAGAACACAAAGTAAGCAAACTGCAAAGTTAAAAAATAATCGAGAATAACGGAAATGTCCAATTTCTAAAAGCTTCCTAACATAGTGCATGAAACTACAGAGAACTGTTGGCCAAAATGGGATTTCCTTAAAAAAAAAAAAAGGGCCTCACAGACTGCAACGACTGCGGTCCTATAAGTGCCTAAGCCCCGTTTGATGGGTTGCTGGGGTCTCAGAATACTCCAGCAGGTCCCTGACAGACGCGGTCAAGGCTTCGGTGGCCCAGGGCCCTCGGACAGAGGCCGCTGGGCCTGCTTCCAAGGAAAAGCGAGCCTTGGTGGCACAGCCCCGGAATTTTCCTCCTTCACTCATTCATTCTCTGATTCACTGGTTCCTGGAGGCGGTTCCCAGGGACACGCGGAGGACAGGCGGAGCGCCGGCGGCCGGGGCTGGGTGCGGTCGGGCGCCTGGGGCTGTGCGGAGCGAGGCGGGCCAGGGGGCGCGGGCAGGGGGCGCTAGCAGCGGGCGCCCGGGGGGCGGGCTCGGCTGCCTTCGCCGGAAGTGAGCGGCTGGCGACGGGCGGGGGGTGGCGGGGAGCGAGCGGCCGGGCGCGAGTCTGTCCGCCCGTCGGCCGCCCGGCCCTCAGCCCCGCCTTCTGCGTCTCTGCCGGACGCGGCCGCACTCGGCTCCGCCGCCGCTGCCCGCTGCGGCCGCCCCGCCCGCCGCGCGCGCCGCCTCGCCCCCGCCGCCGCCGCCCGGTCGGTCGGTCAGTCAGTCAGTCACGGAGCGCGCGGCGCGGGAGCTGCGGGCGCTCGCGGCGTCTCCAGGGAAGGAGCGCCGCGCCTGAGAAGGAGGAGGCGGCAGCGGCTGCCCAGCCCGGGGCCGATCCGGAGCCGTGCCCGCCGGAGGACCGAGCCGTTGCCGCGGTGAGTGCTCAGCCTCGCCCTCGGGGCCGGCCGAGGGAGCTGGCGGGGCGCAGGGCTGGGAAGCGCAGCCGTCGCTCCCGCCTCCATTTTCCCGGCTCCCGGCCCCGCCATCCGGGCGCGGTGCGGGCGGCCGAGCCTGGGGTGGGGTCGGGGCCGGGGCTGGTGGGACCTCGCCTGGCCGGAGGGTGGGGGTCGGCGGGGCCGGGGCTGCACCCTGCGCCCCCGGGGGCCGCGACAGAGGGAGACAATGAGATGCAAGGCCGCCTGGGGAGGGTGCGGTTGTGCTTCTCCGGCCCGGCTCCGGGGGCTGGTGGCCCGGGACCGCGGGGAGGCAAGGACTCTTCCTTCCCCGGATTAGCCGCAGAAACCAGTGATTCGGTGTCTGGGGTTCCTCGGGTTTCGGTGCCCCGCATCTTTCGTAAATGAGTTCAGTGCAGAGATTGAGAAAGGCGGGGCACCTTCCGTGTTTTCTTTCTAATTAAGCAGGCTAAGTAATTGCTCCATGGCTTGTGAGCCCATCTCATCTGTGTGTGTGTGCATTCCCGCCGGAAATCCAAACTGCAGCTCATGGTGGGGGGCGGCGGGGAAGAGGAGATGGAAGGCAGTGAAGTAATATCAGGGTGCCTTCGTTTTAAGACGTTTTGAGAGATGTGGTTTCTTATTCAGACAGCATCTTAGGGTGTCCCCACTGTGTGAGCTGGAAACCGCATAAGTCATTGCTTGTAGGCACGAAGACGTGGCTTAGGATGAAATAAGAGCTTTGGGGAAGGGTGTAAGCGTTGCATCAAATGTGACTTTGTGTGGCTCTCGTATATTGTGTGGGAAGAGCCTTTGGGGAAAATCTGAGAGAACCGAACGGTTCTTCCCGGTGCCTCCCGGTAAGGGTTGGTGGTGTCTCCAGCGTTTGTCTTGGAGATGTGTGTAAAGTCCGCTGAAAAGGAACAGGAAAGCTAACCGGTTAGGGGTGGGGCGTGATGATGTTGTTAAAAGGGTGGTAGTGAGTCCGAAGGAATATTCAATTTAGCAAGTATTTATGGAATAGCTGCTATCTGTTAGGCAGGGTGGAGGACATAAAGTGAACAAGACTGCAGCTTATCGTGGTGTTTCGAAAGAGCTCTTTGAAGCCAGGGTAACCAGCTGCTCCGTATACACTGGAGTTGGCTGGTAGTGTGACGTTGGATAAGCTATTGCACTCTCAACAGAATGCTTCTCTGTCAGTAAAATGGGAATAACTAAGACCACCTGCTTGCCTCCCGAGGTGGTTGTCAAACGGATTAAATGAGATAATGTGTGCAAAATGCCTAGCACCTGGCAGGGCACCAAAGGTGTTTAACAAATGTTAATTCCTTTCCTCCCTAGCCCACTGCGCCTAAGATTTTCTTGGGGGAAGGTGGGGAAAGAAATGAATGTAGGTAATGGTACTATAATGCATTATATAATCAAATGTTGAAGTAGAGGTGCAAAATAGAGAAGTGCAGAGGCGAGGGAATAATTCTAAATTGGGAGCACTGGGGGGAAATCCTTGGAAGCTGTGGCGTTTAAGTGGGACCTTGAAGGATGGATAGGATTTCAGCTGGTGGAGATGGGGATGGGGGCATTCGAGTGGGGGTGGTGTTCTCCTTTGAGAGAGGCATTGAGGAGGAAGAGCAGTGGGGGAAGGGCAAGATTAGAGACGCTTGGAGGTGTTTTAGCTCTTGTTCATCTGACCTTCAAAGACTGTCTGTTATTTTGCTTTCTGTGTTCCGAATTTCCCAGAAAACAGACCTAGCCTATTCAGGTAAGTACAGAAATGTCTGCACAGTTCAATACATGATTTTTTGGATGAAACATTTTGTGTTATTTGGACTGCTGCTCTCTCCTGTTTGAATTTAATAAGGAATTATTTGTAGGTATTTCCTTATGATGCCATATTAGTTCTGTCTGGTAGAAAAAGTTGCTGATATTTCAGAGTCAGTGGTCTCATTAAGGTTATTATGTGACGGGTAACTGGCTGAAAGGCATGGAGTAGTGGGGACCTATTGGGTGTGTCTCAAACTCTTGGTCAGTATCATTTGTTTTCACAAATATTTTAACACTTCATTTTCAGAAGAGGTGTCTTTGAAACTAATTAAACTGACTTTTCTTTTGGTTTGGCTACTTTTTGGTTCCCACCCCACGTGTAATTATTCATTAGATTAGCATGTTAGATGACTATCACACTATTATTATTCACAGACTCTCAGACATATAAAATCTCATGACTGCACTTGGTTCTGAAGTAGTTGAATGTGAGCATTCGTATCATTGGCCTCAAATTCTTATTCTGAGAAGATTAATGTTAGCAGACAAGCTGTGTGAGTTCAAGCAAGTCACATACCTTGAACTCTCAGTTCCTTTACCAGTAAAATGAGAAATTGGGTTAAATCACTGGTTTTCAGTCTACGTTTTACTCAGGTCTATAATTTTGAGGCGGACCTTCAGAGGTACTCCAGATGTTTGAGTTAATCTCATTTAAAATGTGTTTTAAACCTATAGTAATAAAAAGCACCTATTTTATGACATACATTGTTTTAAGTACTTTACATGTATTGACTTCATCCTTGCTGTAATCCTATGATACAGGTATGAGAAAAAAGGCACAGGCTACAGAGCTATAAAGTGGCAGAGCTGTGTTTGAAAACAGATAGCATAACTAGTAAGCTTATGTTCCTTATGGCATTCCTATATTGCCACCATAAAAAAAATAAAGAACACACGCTATATATATATATATATATATGTTTGGTGGTAAAATATACAACATGAAGGGCTTTCCAGGTGGCTCAGTGGTAAGGAATCCGCCTGCTAATGCAGGAGACCTAGGTTTGATCCCTAGGTCGATAAGGTGCCCTGGAGGAGGAAATGGCAACCTACTCCAGTATTCTTGGCTGAAGAAGCCCGTGGACGGAGGAACCTGATGGGCTGTAGTCCATGGGTTGCAGAGAGTCCGACACAACAGCACACATGCGTGACACATACAGCATACCATTTGCCATTTTAATCATTTTTAAATGCACAGTTCGGTGGTAGTAAATACTTTTACATAGTTGTGCAACCATCATGACTGTCCATCTCTAGAACTTTTTCATCCTCCCATAGTGAAACTGTATCCGTTAAACATTAACTCTCCAACCCCTTTCCCTCTGGCCCCTGATAACACTTTTCTACTTTGTGATTTGACTACCCTAGATATATCTTATAAATGAAATCATGAAATATTTGTTTTGTATCTGGCTCATTTCGCTTAGGGTAATGTCTTCAAGGTTCATCCGTGTTGGAGCATGAATCAGAATTGCATTCCTTTTTAAGGCTGAATAACAGTCGTGTGTGTGTGTGTGTGTGTATCCCATTTTGTTTATTCATCTGTAGATGGACATTTGGTTGTTTCCACCTTTTGGCTGTTGTAATACTGCCCTGAACTTTGGTGTACACATATCTGCTCAAGTCCCTGCTTTTACTTCTTTGGGGTCTATACCCAGAAGTGGAACTGCTGGATCATAGGGTAATTTTGTGTTGAATTTTTGAGGAACTGCCACTCCGTTTTCTACAGCAGCTGCAGCATTTTACACTCCTGCCAACACAAGGGTTCCAGTTTCTCCACATCCTCACCTCAACACTTGTCATTTTCTGTGCTTTTGATAATAGCCATTCCGGGGGGCTCAGATGGTAAAGAATCCGCCAGCAATTCAGGAGACCTGGGTTCGACCCCTGGGTTGGGAAGATCCTTTGGAGAAGGGAAAGGCTACCCACTCCAGTATTCTGGCCTGGAGAATTCCATGACTGTATAGTCCATGGGGTCGCAAAGAGTTGGACACAACTGAGCGACTTTCACTTCACTTAATGAGGGGCACTTAATGAAGTGGCATCTCTTTGTGGTTTGGGTTTGCATTTTTCCAGTGATTAGTGATTAGAACATCTTTTCTTGTGCGTATTGGCCATCTGTGTATCTTTGTAGAAATATCTATCCAGGTCCTTTGCCAATTTTAAAAAACTTATTTTGTTGTTGAATTACAGCAATTCTTTATACACTCTGGATATTAAATCTCATATCAGATCCATGATTTACATTTTCTCTTCTTCTATGAGTTGCCTTTTTACTTGGTTGATAGTGTCCTTTGATGTACAAAAGTCTTTCATTTTAATGATATCCGCTTCATCTATATTTTTCTTTTGTTGACTGTGCTTTTGGTGTCCAAGAAATCATTGCCAAATCCAGTGTCAGGAAGCTTTCCCCCTGTGTTTTCTTCTAAGAGTTCCATAGTTTTAGCTATTATATTTAGCTCCATGATCCATTTTGAGTTAATATTTGCATATGGTTTTAGGTAAGGGTACAGCGTCATCCTTTGCTTGTGGATATCCAGTTTTTCTAGCACCATTTTAGCACTCTTGTGTACATAAATATAACTTTGTTACATTGCAAACAGTAGTGTTTTATGGTTATACCTGGTTTATTGCGGCAGGGGGAGGGCAAGCATTTCTTAGAATAAAACATGTTTTACTATATCTGCTTATTTGTGAGTTAAATAGGTAAGGAAAGTTGTAGTTTGCAGTAATTTTTTTTTTAAAAATTGAGTCCTGTGCAAGTCTATTCATATAGAATTGTCTAAACAATACATTACTATGGTACATGAACTGTGTTCAGCTAAATGACAGGCACAACTGAAGCCGGTTCCTTTGGGGTATACGCATCCTGTGTAAGAAACTCCAGTACTTTGGCCACCTCATGAGAAGAGTTGACTCACTGGAAAAGACTCTAATGCCCTGGAGGCAGGAGAAGAAGGGGATGACAAAGGATGAGATGGCTGGATGGCATCACTGACTCGATGGACGTGAGTCTGAGTGAACCCGGGAGTTGGTGATGGACAGGGAGGCCTGGCGTGCTGCGATTCATGGGGTTGCAAAGAGTCGGACACGACTGAGCAACTGAACTGATGTCCTGATATATTACAGATGTTTTATAGCTTATTGGAAGCTTGGGTTTTTCTTGTTTGCCTTGTAAGCAGTTTTTACATATGATTACTACTCATGTTGAAAGAAAAGTCTTATCTATATCTTTATTAATCAATTTAATTGAAGCATATCCAGACACTAGGAAGCAAACCATTAAAAGCTACTAACAAAACAAAGCCAAAGCTGCTACCTACTTTCAGCTACTTACCCGAGTAAAATGAAAACAAAATTTAACGGAAATGCTTGCTTAGGTGTCAAGAGTAACTAACATCTCCAACACTCAATTTGTCTCTTTTGAGTTTGTAACAAATTATAATGTATTTGAACATAAAATGGTATTAATAGTGCTTCTGTAGCTGTATATATTTGGCATGCTGAATAAGATTTCTTCTGGAAAAGTTTCGTTGTGAAATATTAGAAAACCCCCAGATTATATGATGTCTAATCTTCATCCCATGCTCTTATCACTATTCCTTTAAGATACATTACTTACCCCACTTTGGGGCAGGTGTCTTAAAATACATCACTCATAACTTAAAAATTGACTTTTTAAAACTCATTATATATTCTGCTATTCATAAAACATTTACTGGTAGCTCTGCTTTAGGCAGAGATATACATAATGGAGAAAACAAAGTGATAGGTATTCTCCCCTCCAAAATAGAGAGAATGTTAATTTAAATGCAGGATACAAGGATTCAGTAAGAGTGTAATTAAGGGATCAGAGTCTAAAGAAACTGTGTGTGTTGCCACGTCAGTTGTGTCCAACTCTGTGACCCCATGGACTGTAGCCCACCAGGTGCCTCTGTCCATGGAATTCTCCAGGCAAAAAGACTGGAGTGGGTTGCCGTTCCCTTCTCCAGGGTATCTTCCTGAGCCAGGGATCTAATCCGTGTTACTGATGTCTCCTGCACTGGCAGGAGGGTTCTTTACCACTGCTGCTGCTGCTAAGTCGCTTTAGTCGTGTCCGACTCTGTGCGACCCCATAGATAGAAGCCCACCAGGCTCCCCCGTCCCTGGGATTCTCCAGGGAAGAACACTGGAGTGGGTTGCCATTTCCTTCTCCAATGCATGAAAGTGAAAAGTGAAACTGAAGTCGCTCAGTCGTGTCCGACTCTTTGCGATACCATGGACTGCAGCCTACCAGGCCCCTCCGTCCATGGGATTTTCCAGGCAAGAGTACTGGAGTGGGTTGCCATTGCCTTCTCTGACTAGTGCCACCTAAAATGAGTGAGTAGTTAGGCTTGGAAAAGAGGGATAAGTCATCCCTTTCAGTTCAGTTCAGTTGCTCAGTCGTGTCTGACTCTTTGCGACCCCATGGACTGCAGCATACCAGGCTTCCCTGTCCATCACCAAGAACTGGAGCCTACTTAAACTCACGTCCATCGTGTCGGTGATGCCATCCAGCCATCTCATCCTCTTCGTCCTCTTCTCCTCCCACCTTCACTCTTTCCCAGCATCAGGGTCTTTTCCAGTGAGTTGGTTCTTTGCATCAGGCGGCCAAACTATTGGAGTTTCAGCTTCAGCATCAGTCCTGCCAATGAATATTCAGAATTAATTTCCTTTAGGATTGACTGGTTGGATCTCTTGCAGTGCAAGGGACTCTCAAGAGTCTTTTCCAATACCACAGTTCAAAAGCATCAGTTCTTCGACGCTCAGCTTTTCTTTATAGTCCAACTCTCACATCCATACATGATTACAGGGAAAACCGTAGCTTTGACTAGACAGACCTTTGTTGGTAAAGTAATGTCTCTGCTTTTCAATATGCTGTCTAAGTTGGTCATAACTTTTCTTCCAAGGAGCAAGTGTCTTTTAATTTCATGGCTGCAGTCACCAACTGCAGTGATTTTGGAGTCCGAAAAAATAGTCTCTCATTGTTTCCCCATCTATTGGCCATGAAGTGATGGGACCGGATGCCATGATCTTCATTTTCTGAATGTTGAGCTTTAAGCCAACTTTTTCACTCTCCTCTTTCACTTTCATCAAGAGGCTCTTTAGTTCTTCTTCACTTTGTACCATAAGGGTGGTGTCATCTGCATATCTGAGGTTATTGATATTTCTCCTGGCTATCTTGATTCCAGCTTGTGCTTCATCCAGCCCAGCATTTCTCATGATGTACTCTGCATATAAGTTAAATAAGCAGGGTGACAATATACAGCCTTGACGTACTCCTTTCCCGATTGGCAATCAGTCTGCTGTTCCATGTCCCGTTCTAACTGTTGCTTCTTGACCTGCATACAGATTTCTCAGGAGGCAGGTCAGGTGGTCTGATATTTCCATCTCTTTAAGAATTTTCCAATTTGTTGTGATCCACACAAAGGCTTTGGCATAGTCAATAAAGCAAAAGTAGATGTTTTTCTGGAGCTCTCTTGCTTTTTCGATGATCCAGCAGATGTTGGCAATTTGATTACTGGTTCCTCTGCCTTTTCTTTTCTAAATCCAGCTTGAACATCTGGAAGTTCATGGTTCACATACTGTTGAAGCCTAACTTGGAGAATTTTGCGCATTACTTTGCTAGTGTGTGAGATGAGTGCAATTGTGTGGTAGTTTGAGAATTCTTTGGCATTGCCTTTCTTTGGGATTGGAATGAAAACGGACCTTTTCCAGTCCTGTGGCCACTGCTGAGTTTTCCAGATTTGCTGTCATATTGAGTGCAGCACTTTCACAGCATCATCTTTTAGGATTTGAAATAGCTCAACTGGAATTCCATCACCTCCGCTAGCTTTGTTCGTAGTGGTTCTTCCTAAGGCCCACTTTGACTTTGCATTCCAGGATGTCTGGCTCTAGGTGGGTGATCACACCATCGTGGTTATCTGGGTCATTAAGATCTTTTTTGTATAGTTCTTCTGTGTATTCTTGCCACCTCTTCTTAATATTTTCTGCTTCTGTTAGGTCCCTACCATTTCTGTCCTTTATTGAGCCCATCTTTGCATGAAATGTTCCCTTGGTATCTCTAATTTTCTTGAAGAGATTTCTAAGTCTTTCCCATTCTGTTGTTTTCCTCTATTTCTTTGGACTGATCATTGAGGGAGGCTTTCTTATCTCTTCTTGCTATTCTTTGGAACTCTGCATTCAAATGGGTATATCTTTCCTTTTCCCTTTTGCCTTTAGCTCCTCTTCTTTTCTCAGCTATTTGTAAGGCCTCGTCAGACAACCATTTTGCCTTTTTGCATTTCTCTTTCTTGGAGATGGTCTTGATCACTGCCTCCTGTACAATGTCATGAACCTCTGTCCATAGTCATCCTTTTACATGAGAAGAAAAGCAAGATTGGGTGGCTCATAATTGATGTCGTTGTGTGGCACTTAAAATGTAAGCCCTCTGATGAAGAATAGTGAAATCTGGAGAAAATTAGAACTGTAAACATATTGAATAGACTCATATTTTGTAGAATTATAGGAGTAAATATGATTTTGTAATTGTGCTTGAAAATTGAATGTTTTTTTGGAAATTGTTTAGAATGATCTTACTAAGTTTGATATGTGAAGAAAAGTGCTAAGTCAGTACAGCAAAATCACTAATAATATGACTTGCAAATACAGTGTATTCTTAGTGTCCCAGATTGTACATGCATCTGTCCATGGTTCCAAGCATGGGTTACTTTTCCTAATTTTTCCAGTTAAAATCCTACACATCATTTGAGTCCCAGTTCCATTGCCACCCACCTTTGTGAAGCTGTATGATACCAGCTAGAATTCATTGCCTTCTTCATTCCTCTAGATCTCACTTGATTTGCCCTATGCTGTGGATAACTGTACTGTCTTAAATACCCAAGTCTAGAGTATTTGATCCAGTTTTACTCATCTGAAATGTCTCTCAGTCCCTTAAATATAACAGAAATGCAGTGAAAAAGGATTTAATGAAAGCCATTATTTGAAGAATATGTTGTAGTTGGTGTTACATCTCTGAAAGGATCCATAAAAATCTAATAATGTTTGTCTTATTTATAAAGAAGAATTCTTTCTCGGCTTATTTGGTTTATTTTATAATGTAACAAGTGACTTTAGAGATTTGTGAAGCGAATCAGTGATCCCTGTTATCTGTGAATAGAGTGCTTTATAAATGTTAGTAATAGCTCAAAAACCTTTTTGTTTGCCCTAAGTTTTGAAAATAAATATATATATTTTTAAAGCAGGCATAATGAATACGATGCATTATGTTTGAAAAATCTTGGTTTTACTGCTTAGTAATACAAAAATTTGAAAGTCTGAATCTTAAATCTGTTTATTTTGGTGCTTGGTTTTAATGCTTGTCTTAGCTAAAAGGCATCTCATGGAGGGACATATACCTGAAGAGATTATAAAGTGCCTCTTTGGCTATACTTTCTAAATGGAGATACTCATTTTTAAATTTCTGTCTTATCAGTTATGCAGATTTGGCTAACAAAGTTTGCCCTTCCTATGCAAACCAATGTGAAGATTTGTGTTTATATGTTTTTAATAAATATATTCAACATCCGCAGAAACTGTATGGAAGGCATTTAAAGAGTTATTAGAAAGTGGCTTCTCTGTTTTTAGAGAGTGCAGGTATGAGTGTTTCAAGATGACACACATTGTCATCTTCTGGAATACAGTTATTTTCTTACCAACTTTTAAAGTGCTGCTTTTACCTTTAAGGTATACATAGATTAACCATGTTACTGTTTTTAAAAATAACTGCTAGGTAGCATACTGCTAACAGTCACTTATCACAGAACGTCAGCAAACTCACCTTTAAAGTTAAATTTGATAACACTTTTAAAATACTTTGCCATGAGACACCAATAAACCTGTTTAGTGTAAAATACTTATGGGCACTCCTCAGCTGCATCAATAACATCATGTGATACTTTGGTGCTTTTTCTGCTTCAAGCTGTAGTAGTTGCTTTTGAGGTTAAACCTTTTTTCTCCCCGCCCCCCCCCCCCCAACTTGTTGAGATCAAAGCAACTGCTTCATGAAGGATTTTATAATATAGTTTTTCCATAAAGTATTGTTTCTATTAAGAAAATCATTTAGTGTAACAATGTATCTTCCATGGAACACCAGTCTGTTGTAGCAGTTTACAGAAAGGTGCATTCTTTATTTAAATTTTGAAAAAGAAACCAGCCAATACTATCTCTCTTCCTGCCAAATATTTAGAATCACTTAGTACCAGAATACTTAGATTACTTAACATATGTGATGTGTGACTTTCTGACAGGTGGCCATAATGAAGAGGCCAGTGTCATTTGTATGTTAAGGATACACATATATTGTATTACATTATATTGTACTTAAAATACATGTGTGTATTAAGATAAAGATTAAATATAAATGGAACTCTTAATATTTTTTATATCCTAATGGATCATCAGTCATACTTCCTGGGTTATAATCACCTCCATTTTGGAAATCACTGTACACTCTTCTTGAATTATTGTTGATAATAATGAGCCTTTCATATTAAGTTCCACTTCATAGTATACAGTATACTTTTATGAAACCAATCTTAAAAATAAAGCACTTAGGACAAGACATTCTGCTTTTCTTACTAATTGGAAAGAAATGTTTGTGGAAGAAGTTAGACAAATTTTGACAAAATGAGACCTTAATAAAATTTATTCTTTACTACAATTGAAATTATTGGCTTATTTTGGAAGCTTAAGTTTGGACTTTACATTATGCTTTCAGGAATTAGTTAAGGTGAATTAAATGTACCCATTTAAAATTTAATTTAGTAATTCCGTAGTGTTAAATGACATAATTTTTCCTTGTTCATAGTGAGCATTTTTTCATTTCTATGATGGTACCCTTTCCTTTCTGTACTGCAACTGCAGCTGCAGTTGCTTCATCACATGTTTATTTTGCCTGTTCTAGAATTTTATATTAGTTGAATCATATGTATGTGCTACTTTGTCTCTGATTTCTTGCCCTCAACATGATGTTTTTACATCTATCCACGTTGTTTTTTATTCTGGCATAATATATTCAACTGTACGAATATTGAATGTACCATAGATTGTTTATCCTGTTCCTGCTGATGGGCACCTGGGCTGTTTCAAGTTTGGGTCTACTATGAAGAAAACTGCCATGAATATTTTCGTTCAAGTCTGTTAGTAAACAAATATTTCATTTCTCTTGGATAAAAGATTGGAATTTCTAGGTCATAGGTAGATGTCCTTCCTCTTTTTAAAGACTTGTATTTGAAGAACAATATATTTTAGAGCCTCTTGATGAAAGTGAACAAGCAGCGTGAAAACGTTGGCTTAAAACTCAACATTCAGAAAACTAAGATCATGGCATCCTCACTTCATGGCAGATAGCTGGGGAAACAGTGACAGACTTTATGTTTGGGGGCTCCAAAATCACTGTAGATGGTGACTGCAGCCATGAAATTAAAAGACACTTTGCTCCTTGGAAGAAAAGTTATGACCAACCTAGACGGCATATTAAAAAGCAGAGACATTACTTTGCCAACAAAGTTCTGTCTAGTCAAAGCTATGGTTTTTCCAGTAGTCATGTATGGATGTGAGAGTTGGACTATAAAGAAAGCTGAGTGCCAGAAATTGATGTTTTTGAACTGTGGTGTTGGAGAAGACTCTTGAGAGTCCCTTGCACTGCAAGAGATCGAACCAGTCCATCCTAAAGGAAATCAGTCCTGAATATTCGTTGGAAGGGCTGATGGTGAAGCTGAAAATCCAATACTTTGGTCACCTGGTACGAAGAACTGACTCACTTGAAAAGACCCTGATGCTGGGAAAGATTGAGGGTGGGAGGAGAAGGGGACAAAAGAGGATGAGATGGTTGGATGGCATCACAGACTCAATGGACATGAGTTTGAGTGAACTCCGGGAGTTGGTAATGGACAGAGAAGCCTGGCATGCTGCAGTCCATGGCGTCGCAAAGAGTCTGACACAGCTGAGCAACTGAACTGACTGATACAAACTTTATTAGGTGTCTAGAAGCTGAATACTCTTGTATAACCAGTATGCAGATGAAAAAGAAAATTATTAGTGTGCCAGAAACCCCCCTAATTTTACTTCTCTATACATCTGCCCTGTTAGCAGTAGCCACTGCCTTGACTCCTAACTCTAACTTTACTGTAAAATTTTTTGGTTTGCTTGTTTTTTTTAAATTTTTGACTTTATTGATGTATAATTTCCATGTAATAAACTGCACACATTAAGGGAACACTGTTCGATAGGTTTTCATACACCTGTGTAGCCATCACTGCAGTCAAGGTAGGGAACGTTCTCATCGTCCCCTAGTCCCTTCACATCCCTGTGTCAGTCATCCTGTCTTCCACTATCTCTGTGCAACCTGTCACTGTAGATTAGTTTCAATTTTTTAGAATTTGATGGATGGAATCATAGTGTTCTCTCTCTAGTCTGGCTTATTTTTATACAAAATAGTGATTTTTGTTATTAACAAGTCTATACAAAAGTCTTTAACATTTCAAAGAATCACATGTTCATTCCCACAGGGTTACCACACTGGGCCACCGGTAAGTTACACTCGCAGCAGGACTTGGAAGGTTATTGCCCAGCTTTTCAACGGGTTGACTTGGGACCAGGCAGCCACCTTTCCCACAGCTGTGTTCCAAATAATGATTCAGAGAATGATTATAGATCAGTATAATAGAATTGTGATTTTTAGATCATTCTATATTGTTGCTTGGGTTAGTTTCTTTCTTTTTTTTTTTTTTTAACTACTCAATGGTATTACATTATGTTATATACTGCATTTAGTTTATCCATTCACCTGTTGATAGCGCTATTTGGGTTGCTTTCATTTACCAATACATTTCATTTTCTAATAAAACCACTATGATATTTTGTACAAATGGAGAGAGATACATGCATACATACACCTTTATAACTATGTTTTTATTTCTCTTGGATAAATACTATGAAGACATGCTGGGTTATATAGGGTGCATGTATTTTTAATTTTTTAATAAATTAGCAAACTTTTCCAAACCTGTATAATTTTATGTATGCAACAGCATGATATGACAATTTTAATTTCTCCACATCCTAGCACTTGGTATTATTGTCAGTCATTTTCATTCTAGTTACTGGAGTCGATACATAGTAGCATCTCATTGTGGTTTAAATTTGTATTTCCCTGATTACACTCATCTCACATGCTAGGAAAGTAATGCTCAAAATTCTCCAAGCCAGGCTTCAGCAATATGTGAACCGTGAACTTCCAGATGTTCAAGCTGGTTTTAGAAAAGGCAGAGGAACCAGCGATCAAATTGCCAATATCCGCTGGATCATGGAAAAAGCAGGAGAGTTCCAGAAAAACATCTATTTCTGCTTTATTGACTATGCCAAAGCCTTTGACTGTGTGCATCACAATAAACTGTGGAAAATTCTCAAAGAGATGGGAATACCAGACCACCTGACCTGCCTCTTGAGAAACCTATATGCAGGTCAGGAAGCAACAGTTAGAACTGGACATGGAACAACAGATTGGTTCCAAATAGGAAAAGGAGTACGTCAAGGCTGTATATTGTCACCCTGCTTATTTAACTTCTATGCAGAGTACATCATGAGAAACGCTGGACTGGAAGAAGCACAAGCTGGAATCAAGATGGCCGGGAGAAATATCAATAACTTCAGATATGCAGATGACACCACCCTTATGGCAGAAAGTGAAGAGACACTAAAAAGCCTCTTGATGAAAGTGAAAGAGGAGAGCGAAAAAGTTGGCTTAAATCTCAACATTCAGAAAACTAAGATCATGGCATCTGGTCCCATCACTTCATGGGAAATAGATGGGGAAACAGTGACAGACTTTATTTTGGGGGGCTCCAGAATCACTGCAGTTGGTGACTGCAGCCATGAAATTAAAAGACGCTTACTCCTTGGAAGAAAAGTGATGACCAACCTAGATAGCATATTGAAAAGCAGAGACATTACTTTGCCAACAAAGGTCCGTCTAGTCAAGGCTATGGTTTTTCCAGTGATCATGTATGGATGTGAGAGTTGGACTGTGAAGAAAGCTGAGTGTCGAAGAATTGATGCTTTTGAACTGTGGTGTTGGAGAAGACTCTTGAGAGTCCCTTGGACTGCAAGGATCCAACCAGTCCATTCTGAAGGAGATCAGCCCTGGGATTTCTTTGGAAGGAATGACTCTGAAGCTGCAACTCCAGTACTTTGGCCACCTGATGCAAAGAGTTGACTCATTGGAAAAGACTCTGATGCTGGGAGGGAATGGGGGCAGGAGGAGAAGGGGGCAACAGAGGATGAGATGGCTGATGGCATCACCGACTAGATGGACGTGAGTCTGAGTGAACTCCGAGAGTTGGTGATGGACAGGGAGGCCTAGCATGCTGCGATTCATGGGGTCGCAAAGAGTCGGACACGACTGAGCGACTTTGGGACGTGACTGTAAGCTTTTGCCCATTTAAAAAATTGGGTGGTTTTATCTTTTTTTTTTTACTTAGTTGCAACAATTCTTTAATATTCTAGATACAAGTCCTTTATCAGGTATATTTGTAACTGTCTTTTCTTAGTTTGTGGCTTGCCTATTTATTTTTTAGTGATGTCTTTGAGATAGCAGAAGTTTTTGTATTGGACTTCATCAAAATGATCAATATTTTCTTTATAGTTAGTGATTTCTTTATCCTGATGAATCTTGGTCCACACTAAACTTGCAAAGATACCTCCCTATGGCTTTTCCTAGGAGGTTTGTTATACTAGCTTTCACTTTTCAGCCTGTGGTCCATTTTGTTCATAGTGTGATGTGATGTCAGCTCCCTCATCACATATTTATATCTATTTGTTCCAGCATCATTTGTTTTGAAATGCTTTGCATTTTTGTCAGTTATATCTCAGTGAAGCTGAGAAAAAACCTCTTTCCTTTCCTCCTTCCCTACTTTGACATCTTTTTTGAAAATATTGGACAGTGTAAGTGTGGGTCTGTTTCTATACTGTCTGTTCTGTTGCACTGATGTAATTCTCTATTCTTTTGCCTAATACTACATTGTTTTGATTACTGAGCCTTATAGTGAGTAAGAAGTCAAGGTAGAGGAAATCCTGCAAGTTCTTTTCCTTGTTTTTGACAATTTTAGGTCATTTCCTTTTTATATAAATTTTAGAATTAGATGTTGGGATATGGACTATAATTGCACTGAATTTGAATTTCATATTGAAATTGAATTTCAATATGGGGAGGATTGCCATGTAGCAGTGTTGTATTTTCCAATCTATTAACATGGTATATCTGTCCATTTATTTAGATTTCTAATTTTTCTTAGCAGTGTTTTAAATATTTCAGTTGGCATAGATTAAACATTGCTTCCTATTTGTGTCTATTTTTTTTTTTTTACAGCCAAATCATACTTCACTACAAGTTTATGATATAAGTAAAGATTTGACATGGAGATTTTTCTGTTTGATAACCTCACCTAGTGCATGGATGTCACATCTTTTCTGATGTGGTGGTGGTGGTGGTCAGTCACTCAGTTGTGTTGACTCTTTGCGACCCCATGGACTGTAGCATGCTAGGCTTTCCTGTTCTTCACTATCTTCCAGAGTTTGCTCAAACTCATGTCCATTGAGTTGGTGATGCCATCCAACCATCTTATCCTCTGTTGTCCCCTTCTCCTCCTGCCCTCAGTCTTTCCCAGCATCAGGGTATTTTCCAGTGAGTCAACTCATCGCATCAGGTGGCCAAAGTATTGGAGCTTGAGCATCAGTCCTTCCAGTGCATGTTCAGGGTTGATTTCCTTTAGGATGGACTAGTTTGATCTCTTTGCTGTCTAAGGGATTCTCAAGAGTCTTCTCCAACACCACAGTTCAAAAACATTAATTCTGCAGTGCTTAGCCTTCTTTATGGTCCACCTCTCACATCCATTCATGACTACTGGAAAAACTATAGCTTTGACAATACTGACCTTTGTTGGCAAAGTAAGGTGTATGCTTTTTAACACATGGTCTAGGTTGTTAAGGCTTTTCTTCCAAGGAGCAAGTGTCTTTTAGTTTCATGGCTGCAGTCACTGTCCACAGTGTTTTTGGAGCCCCAGAAAATAACGTCTGTCACTGTTTCCACTTCTTCCCCATCTGTTTGCCATGAAGTGATGGGACTGGATTCCATAATCTTAGTTTTTTAAATGTTGAGTTTTAAGCCACCTTTTTCAGTTTTCTCTTTCACCTTTATCAAGAGGCTCTTCAGTTCCTCTTCAATTTCTGCCATAAGGGTTGAGCCATATGCATATCTGAGGTTATTGATATTTCTTCCAGCAATCTTGATTCCAGCGTGTGATTCATCCAGCTTGGCGTTTTGCATGATGTACTCTGCATATAAGTTAAATAAGCAGGGTGACAATATACAGCTTTGACATACTCCTTTCCCAGTTTTGAGCTGTTGTTTTATGTCTAGTTCTAACTGTTGCCTCTGGATGTGACAGTGCTACAAACAGAGAAGACTGAAACATATCTTTAGGAACATTAAAGCAGAAGTTTACAGCTTTAGTTATTGGCATAATCGTTTTGACTGGTATGGTTATGGATATTAATATTTAAAGAGGCTTATCTTTATTAACATAATCATAGTTGTAGAATCAGAAGTAAAACAGAATCTTACCACTTTAACTGGGGCATAATTTCTTACCAGAGGGTTTTTGAGTTTGCATTTTGTAGTTTGCTGTCTTTTCTTCCCCCTTTCATTAGTAAAAGTAATGGAAATATGCAACTCTTATGCTCTGCTGTGCTTAGTCACTCAGTCGTGTCTGACTCTGTGTGACCCTATGGACTGTAGCCCTCCAGGATCCTCCGTCCATGGGGATTTTCCAGGCAAGAATACTGGAGGGATCTAGGTATCCAACCCAGGTTTCCCGCATTGCAGTTGGATTTTTTACCACCTGAGCCACCAGGGAAGCCCAATGCAACTCTTAGAAGTGTTTAAAGAAGAAAATAAAACATAATCCTACTGCCCAGAACTGATTACAGTTAAAATTTTTGGTATATTTTCTGTGTATGTGTGTGTGCACGCCTATTTATATAGTTCACTATTGTATGTGTAATTTAGTTCTTATTTCATTCGATTGCTTATATCACTAACATTTCCCCATGCGTTAAATGCTTTATAAATTTACAACATCTGTATTATAATACAGGATGGACATAAAACACACTTGAATTTACTCAGTTTTTCTTTTCTGGTGGGATATTTAGTTGCCCTTCTCCCATTTGTGTGTGTGTGTGTGTGTGTGTATGTGTGTGTGTGTTTAATATTTGGCTTTAGTAACCATACTTGTTCATAATCTTTGTGTTTTGAATTTCTTCCTAACACTGTCTTAAATTCGGAAAAATTTTAAACCAAAGTGTAAAATATGATAGACATCTACATACTTAGCACCAGGAGTAGTCAGTTACTTATATTTTGCTTCAAATAATTTGTTTAAGGAGAAGTAACAGGTAAAATTCCTCCCCCAGAAAACGGTTCGTGTTGTTCTGGTGCATATTTTAGTGCATTTAATAAATATGTGTCCATAAAAATTTACTTATTACTCTCTGTGCTTTTAATTTTATATAAACAACAATTTAAATCTTTTAAATTTTGCATTTTTTACTCAACTATGTGATTTGAAATTATTCATACAGTTTCTTGTAGATCCAGTTTGTTCTTTTTATCAGAATAAGGCAGTTTTCCATTCCCCTTCTGAGGAGGGATAGTTAGGTAAAGAGGATGCTACAATGAAAATCCTCTTATGTTTCTCCTGATGCTTGTCTCGTACATGTTTGGACAACTGAGAAGTGGTGTTGCAGGATCATAAAGTACATAACCTCCAGGAGGCTCTCCAAAAGGGTGGGAAGTATATGTCCCTACTGGCAGTTTTCTCATTGCTCCACAACCTCCCCACCTTTTCGTTTTATCAGACTTACTATTTTTGCCAACTTGATGAGTATGAAATCTGTGTTTTTTTCTTTAGTACATTTCTAGAAATATAGTTGCTAGGATAAGGAGTACAAGGCTCTGTAGCATATTCAGTGAAAATTTTTTATCCTTGGAAATTGTATTCTTTCAAATGTTCATTAAGAAATGTTCTCTAATCATAAGTTAAAACTTTTAAAGAGTTTTAAATAAAAACGTTGTTATTTATGTTTATTCACAGTGGGGTATAAGGGTTTTGTTTAAAGAAGTATTATCTGTCCTGCCTGTAAGAGTGTTTGATACTGGAGCATTGCCTAAAATGCATTAATAACTCTGATGTTGTGACATCTCTGTAGATAATTTAGATGATTATTTGGCTAACAGAACTCTTGACTGATTTTACTTCCTGCGAGCTTTTTGGAGAAACATGTTTATTTTTTAAATCATGTAGAATCAAGTAAAATATCCAGCTATATATTTTTTCACTTCTACAAGTATTCAATGACTGCATATACTGATTTACTGAGAATGCTGAATGTATTCTTAGAAAACTTGTCTTCTCTAACCTTTTTCCCTACTGTGTGTATGTGTATAATAAAAAACACTTCCCAATTTAAAATATTGTAACATAGGCACGTTAGTTTTAAAAGTAAAGGATATGAAAGATGTAAATGTTGTTTTCTTTTGTTGGAGATTGGAATAAAACTGCCTGAGGCAGGGACCGTGGCTACCCTTTAAATAGGTATTCTCTGTGTTTATCTACATAACACCCAGCTCATAGTAGTATTTCATCAATTATTTGTTGAACGAACAATATTATTTCTTGTTAAGTAGTGATGCTAAGTAAAATATAACTGTACTTTTTTTTTTAGTACAAATAAACAGATTTAATTTTGTGTGAACCTAGAATTCTGTCAGTATTTATTCTTAAATAGTAATATTTAAGCTTTGGTCTTCTGAGTGAGAAGCATGCAGGTAACAGCAAAAAAAACAGTGGTAGTTTTTAGTGTAAAGAAATTCAACTCTGGATGTATGTTTAACTGAAAAGGAAAGTTAACTTTTAAGCTTCAGAATTCACTTGGAGCCCTTCTGCATGATTTAGGTGTATTTTAGCCTGTGAACACTTTTGTGCTATAGTGCTAGAGAAGACTCTCTTGAGAGTCCCTTGGACAGCAAGGGGATCAAACCAGTCAATCCAAAAGGAAATCAACTCTACGTACTCATTGGAAGGACTGATGCTGAAGCTCCAGAACTTTGGCCACTCGATGCAAACAACCGACTCATTGGAAAAGACCCCGATGCTGGCAAAGGTTGAAGGCAGGAGAAGACAGGGATGACAGAGGATGAGATGGTTGGACAGCATCACCAATGCGATGGACCTGAACTTGGGCAAACTCCAGGAGATGGTGAGGGACAGGGAAGCCTGGTGTGCTTCAGTTCATGGGGTCGCAAAGAGTGGGACATGATTTGGCGACTGAACAGCCACAACGATAGCCTGTGATTGTCCAGTTCCTCTCCACGACTTCTGACTTTACTTCCTCATGGTCTCATCTCTCTGCTCCTGTGTCTTTGCCTCTAGTCCTTGTGGGCACAGAGCTTTTTCCTTTACGAGCCAAGGGCCTCATAAATTTACTGATTTTATTGACAATTTGGAGGTTTACAAGGGAGAAATCACATGGTGTGTAGCCTTTTACCATCTTACAGCTGCACCCTATCTGTGGCTACTTTCCTTGGCCAGCTCTTCAGGCCTGCCATCCTTTTTATCCTGTAGAGCTTTCTCAGAACTTTAGTCCCTCCCTCTCAAGGTATTTTTCACAAGGAGAAGCACTGTGTTATATTGTCTATTGCTGTGCAGTGGTTCACCCCAGAAGTTATTGGCTGAAGACAGTAGCAGTCATTTTATTAGTATTTCAAATGGTTCTGGGGATTGACCAGGCTTAGATGGTTCTCTCTGTGAATGTCTCACGCAGTTACAGTTAGGGGCAGCTGGAGCTGGAACCCTCTTCAAAGGATTCCTCACTTAGCTGTCTGGTGGTTGAAGCTGGGATCTCAGCTGGGACTGTGGGCTAGTTTCTACACAGCCTCCTTGTGTGTCCTGGCCTTCCTCACAGTGTGGTGTTGAGTTTTAACAGTGGCTTTTCCAAGAGAAACAGCAAGTGGAAGCTTGGCACTTTTGATAGACTAGCCCTAGAAGTCATTCTCAGGATCACCTCTTCCATAGTTCCTAGGTCCCCCCCCCCCCCCCCCCCCCCCGAGTCCAGGGAAAGGAACACTTTACTTCTCAATAGGAAGAGTATTATAGCAGATTGTTGTAAGAAGAGCAGATGAGACTGGGATTACTGTTCAGTCGTTTGGAAAAGAGCATGTTTTACCATCAGTCATTCAGTTCAGTTGCTCAGTTGTGTCTGACTCTTTGCGACTATATCAGGTGGATTTGCTGATCCCCAGCTGAGATTTTGGTGAACAAATTTTTCCCCACCTTCTGTGTCTGAAAAAATTTCATTACAGATGATGAAGCTATAAATATGTTCAAATGTCGCTGTCTTTAAGAATGAAGGTTAAAAAATAATCTTTAATCCTATTGAATCTACAAATATGCAGACTGTGTCCCAGTCTCCTACTAGTCAGAATGTACTGGATGGACCTCAGGCATATATTTAAAGGCTTCATGGCAACTATTGAAGAGGTTTCAAGCCTTCTGCTTGCACTCTACATGTGTTAACTACTATCACCACCTTCCTGTTGACTCACTAACATTTAAAAATATCCCTCTTCTCTTTGCATTCAGAATATATGGTATCAACAGAAAATAATGGGAGTCTATAGTGGAGTGCCAAATAGTATGATGTGACTGAGATTTAAAAGAACATAAATGCTGTAGTCACCAGGGCTGTTTCACGAAGAAACTGAACTTAAATTGCTTCTTGAAAAATAAATGGAGCTTAGATTTGTTTTCTATTGATGAAGAAACTCTTCTACTCAATTGGTTGTGGACATTCTATTTTTAAAAATGGAAGCATTGTAGAGGCTTCCTTCATAGCTCAGTTGGTAAAGAATCTGCCTGCAATGCAGAAGACCTGGGTTTGATTCCTGGGTTGGGAAGATCCCCTGGGGAAGGAAATGGCAACACACTCCAGTATTCTTGCCTGAAGAATCCCACGGACAGAGGAGAGCCTGGCAGAGTACAGTCCATGGGGGTCGCAAGAGTTGGACACGACTTGGCGACTAAAGCACCACCACCATAGTTGATATGAACATTGCCTTTAATCATTAAAACAAATACTGTGGAGATATTCACAGGGGTCATTTTGCTCTCAAACGTGAAGATTAAATTCAAGGGATCTCTTCTTGCTGTGGCAGATGTTTCTGTTTTGCTTGTCTGTTTTGGACACAGTTTAACAAAGGTAAAGACATTCCTCCTTGTGACAGCCTCTGAAAGTATATAACTTATGTCTATGCCCAACTTATTAAATCTGACTTAAGTAAATCTGCCAATGGTATTTAACCCTTTTAAATGTTTTTATCAACCACCCATTCAGAGAAGTGAAGAAAAGGAAACATCATTGATAGAAGCTGGGCCACAGTGAAAATAGGAATCTCTCAATAGATGTGCCCGACACTGGTCTGAGTCTTTTATTATTTCATGTATGTTTCACCATAAAGCTGTGGAGTGATTTTACAAATGAGGAAACAGGTTTAGGAGGATTTAAGAAGGCTAGTTCATCGGAGAAGGCACTGGCACCCCACTCCAGTACTCTTTGCCAGGAAAATCCCATGGACGGAGGAACCTGGTAGGCTGCAGTCCATGGGGTCGCTAAGAGTCGGACATGACTGAGCAACTTCACTTTCACTTTTCACTTTCATGCATTGAGAAGGAAATGGCAACCCACTCCAGTGTTCTTGCCTGGAGAATCCCAGGGACGGGGGAGCCTGGTGGGCTGCTGTCTCTGGGGTCGCACAGAGTCAGATACGACTGGAGCGACTTAACAGCAGCAGCAGCAGTACAAGTTCATGGAGATATTCAGTGTTTGAATCAGGTTATTAATAACTGGAGAGCCCCAGCTCTTAACCAAATGAAGTTCATTTTCTTCATCTGGGAGTACATATGAAATAGTGATGGAGTGAAAAACTGCAACCAAGAATGTCTTCTGTATATGGTGGATATGGTACCAGTCATCTGAACTTTTTAGCTGTTACCAAAAACAGGGCACTGACCATGATTTGACCAATGTGGTAAGATGAGAATCACTGGTATTTTGAACAACCCCTCCTTTTAAATTTTAATTTATTAAAGCTTTGTCTAATTTTAATTTTATGTTTTAATAAAACAGATAAATGTTTTTAAGCTTTCCTGAGTCTTTCTTTGAACTTCAACTTCCTCATTGTAATAGGATAGACTCTTGATACCTCCTGCTTTCCTGCTTTTTGACACTAGAGCAGTGCACTCCCAGACTCCCCCAGGGTGTGTCTGTGCAGGTGCACACAGGCTGAGGGATTAGAGGGATTGGAAATGCACAGCCACAGAATAAATGTCACCATTATCCTGGAGTTCTCCATTTACTTGATGATAGGCAGTTTTCAACACTTTTACTATTTTAACTTATAGAGCAGAATGTGAGATTAATATAGATTTTTAAGATAGTTGAACTCAAAATAAATTTTAGGTGTACAGTAAACCCACTCCAGCAGTATTGTTCATTCTCTCCCTGGTAGCCACCTTTCATACTTCTTGGAATCCATACTTTGTTGTGCAGTAAGTCAAATTTAATTCTTTCTTGTAATCATGATTGTTTCATGATAAGCCTTCCCTGCTGGCTCAGTTGGTAAAGAATCCGCCTGAAATGTGGATGACCTAGGTTTGATCCCTGGGTTGGGAGATCCCCTGGAGAAGGCAATAGCAACCCACTCCAGAATTCCTTTTTAAAAATTATTTATTTATTTATTTATTTTAATTGGAGGACAGTTACTTTACAATATTGGGATGGTTTTTGCCATACATTGACATGAATCAGCCACGGGTGTACATGTGTTCCCCATCCTGAACCCGCCCCCCACCTCCCTCCCCATCCCATCCCTCAGGGTCATCCCAGTGCACCAGCCCTGAGCACCCTGTCTCATGCATCGAACCTGGACTGGCGATCTGTTTCACATATGATAATATACATGTTTCAATGCTGTTCTCTCAAATCATCCCACCCTTGCCTTCTCCCACAGAGTCCAAAAGTCTGTTCTTTACATCTGTCTCTTTTGCTGTCCTGCATTTAGGGTCATCATTACCATCTTTCTAAATTCCATATATATGCATTAATATACTGTATTGGTGTTTTTCTTTCTGACTTCATTCTGTATAACAAGCTCCAGTTTCATCCACCTCATTAGAACTGATTCAAATGCTTTCTTTTTAATGGCTGAGTTATACTCCATTGTGTATATGTAGCACAGCTTTCTTATCCATTCATCTGCTGATGGACATCTAGGTTGCTTCCATGTCCTGGCTATTGTAAATGGTGCTGTGATGAACATTGGGGTATACGTGTCTCTTTCAGTTCTGGTTTCCTTGGTGTGTATGCCCAGCAGTGGGATTGCTGGGTCATATGGCAGTTCTCTTTCCAGTTTTTTAAGGAATCTCCACATTGTTCTCCATAGTGGCTGTACTAGTTTGCATTCCCACCAACAGTGTAGGAGGGTTCCCTTTTCTCCGCACCCTCTCCAGCGTTTATTGTTTGTAGACTTTTTGATAGCACTCCAGAATTCTTGCCTGGAGACAGTAGCCTGGTGGGCCACTGTCCATGGGGTCACAAAGAGTCAGACATGACTGAGTGACTTTCCTTAAGTCAAATAAAATTCTTTCTTGTAATCATGATCGTTTTTACTGTTCAGCCAAATGAGTAGATTCTGAGAGGTAAAACTGAAACTCAGAAAAACCCTAGAAATATTAAATTACTGGAAGTCAAGCACAGTGAACAAGTTTTAGATTCTAGATGGGATGTCATGTGTTTTGAGAGTTTGGGCTGCAGAGAAAGTAGAAACGCCATCTTCTCAAACCTCATCCTCCCCTTGTGCTATGCCTAAAGAGTAGCTGGCCCTGGGTCCTTTTCTTCTGGAATTAAGACTAGAGAGAGAAGACTGATGATATATTTGAAGAGGCTTAGAATGAAATCAGTAATTAAATGTTGATAATAGAACTTCAGAGAAGAATGGGTTGAGAGGGGTGGAAAGAGACCTTTTGATTTAACTAGTCCTGTATGTGTGTGTGTGTGTGTGTGTGTGTGCACGTGCTGACAAAGAAAATGAGGCCTAAGGATTTAAATGATTTAGCCCATGGTTCCTGCTATATACTGCCAGAGTAAGAATTTGCAGTTTCCTTACTCCTTGTTAAGGCTAGGCTAGATGGGCTTAGGCTGGTGGCATCTTGCAGACTTTGCTTAAATGGACCCCCTTTTTGCTAGTATTAGATAATGAAGGTCTGTTCTTAGTAATTCATATTTAGGGCTTAAAAATGAAAGATTTACTTACTTAAATTTTCTTGTTAAATTAAGAAAATATGTGTTAAATGTTAGAGGATGTTGATTTAGCATCTATTGCCTAAACATCCCATAAACTCGTTCTGAAAATTTCAGTAACTCTATAGACCTGATCCTCTGTACCCAAAACAAATCTTGACCATCAGTCTTAATTTATCTATATCTATTTGTTGTTGTTTAATGTCAGAAATCATGAGCTGTCTTTGGTTGTTTTTCTGACTCCTGCCACAGTAAAATGCAAAGACAGAGGAAGAACAGCTGTAAGTGTGATTTATTAGTAAAGTGATTTCTTCCCAGCCTTGAGGTTTTATTCAGAATTCTGGTTAATTCGGAACTTTTTTTTTTTTAACAACTACTTAACAATTGAATAGGAATGTGTAGGAATTTGGAGTAGCTCCTTTGAGGGATACTGAAAGAGGGAGTGATGGAACAGAATGAGGAGAATCTAAAGAGATGATATGTAAAGCAGGTCACAGAACAGGATTATAGAATTTTTGTGTGTTTTCTACCCCATTTTCAAAGTCTTTATTGAATTTGTTACAATATTGCTTCTGTTTTATGGTTTGATTTTTTGGCCACAAGGCACGTGGGATCTTAGCTTTCAACTAGGGATCGAACCCTCACACCCAGCATTAGAAGATGCAGTCTCAACTAATGGACCACCAGGGAAGTCCCAGGATTACAGAATTTTAGAGTGAAACCTTGGTAAGGAGAGAAAGGGAGATAGAGGAAGTTGAGAGAAGAGATACATTGTGATAGATATTAATAAACTTACATTGATACTTTGAATTGAATAAATTGTTTGCTTAAGACTACTTTGGTTTAGGTTTCTGTCACGTGCCAGTGCCTTATGTAAGTCACTTCAGTAATGTCTGACTCTTTGAGACCCTATGGACTGTAGTCAGCCAGGCTCCTCTGTCCATGGGGTTCCTAGGCATGAATGCTGGAGTGGGTTACCATGCCCTCCTCCAGGGGATCTTCCAGGGATCAAACCTGCATCTCTTGTGTCTCCTGCATTGACAGAAAACCTTACTAATACTCATTTGTTAATTTTTATGAGAATTCATATAACACAGCTATTGAATCAAATTATATCCCTAGAAACGAATTGTTTTATGAGTCTGCTGAAACTAAAGTGCATTGTAGAATTTTTTTCTAACTCACTCCTCTGTTATAGAGAAATTAATTTTAAATGTGTTGATTTCTTCAGTTAGTATTTTTGAAAGCTGGATAAGTTAGCCACTTTTTTTTTTTTTTAAAGAAATGCACCTTTAGCTTTGAGTCATCTTAAATTAGATGTCATCTTAAATTTTAAGTCACCTAAAATTAGTAATATTTAGCAGGAAAAAAAAGTGTAAATTCAGAAGAAGAATTGATTCTTTATTAGTTGCTCTGGGTTGAAAAATGGTCTCTTTCTAGAAGCCTGCAACCTAGTTGGGTGTGGAGAGTGATAAGGCTAGTGCACAAATAACCACCACACAGTGCAGAGCTGATTAGCGATAAATGCCTTAGAGAGGCACAAAGTTCATGGGCCTGTCACAGGAAGTATTGTCTAATTCTTCTTTTGTTTAACTAGCATAGCACTTAATTTTTTTTAATCTGCTTTAAATTAAGATATACATAGCGTTCACTTTTTTAAAGTGTAAATTTCAGTGTGTTCTGATATTCACAAGGTTGTGCATCTTCACCACTATCTAATTCCCAAATAAACTTCTTTTAAAAATTAAAGTGTAAACTTCTTTTAACAATTAAAATGTTTTTAGCTATGGTATGTTCTCTGGTTCAGACTCTACCACCTCCCTACTGGTTTACATCTGGCTGCTTCTGCTATTTACATTGGCCACCTGATTCCTGAAGGCATTTAAGTTTGCTACCAGGCTTCCCTGGGACTTCCCTGGTGGCTCAGTTGGTAAAAAAAAATCCACGTGCAATGCAGGATATGTGGGTTCAATCCCTGGGTCAAGAAGATCCCCTGGCAAAGGAAATGGTGACCCATTCCAATATTCTTGCCTGGGAAATCCCATCGACAGAGGAGCCTGGTGGACTACAGTCCATGGGGCTGCAAGAGTTGGACATGGTCTAGCAGCTACACCACCGCCACCCACCAGGCTGGAGAAGTGCTTTTTTCTAGTTTCCTTTACTTGAATGCAGATGCCACCATTGCCCTGGAGGTGCAGGTGTGGGGATACTGACTGCTCTCCTGCTGAGCATCCTTTTTCCCACCTTTATCCCTTTTCCCACTCTACCCTCTGACTTCTTCATATGGCCCCCACCTCTGCTGTATGCAGCCCTTTGTGAGAGAGGATTCTGTTGCCCTCCAGAGGGCTTCCTTGAAATAAAGCTGAAACTCCGTTTCTTAGCTTACAGACCCTGACATGATCTGGCTCTCTTCTCATCAGATAAATCTTTCTGTTGCACGACATTGTCGAGCTTGTTCCCTCTTCCTGGAATGCTTTTCTCTCTGCTCTCTTCATGACTGATTCTGTCTTGTCATTCATATCTCATATTAAATATTACTATGCAGAGAGGTCTTCCCCTGGTCATTGAATCTAAAGCAGGTGCTTGCTCCCTTTCCACACAACCCTAATTTAACTATCACCACAGTTGTCATGGGTCTCATTTTGTTGTTAATAATTTTCTCCCTTCACTAAAACGTAAGTTCAGTGTTAGTGGGTCCCTTATTTGTCACATGTGTAACTGTTTCCTGAGCTTCTAGAATAGTGTCTGGCACATGGCACAACATTTATTTGTCAAATAAATGGTTGTTTTGAACTCTGACTCCTGCTCTGTCTGGTTCATCTGCCAGGATGATTCTCCCTGTTGCTGTCTTCCAGAAATTTGCCAAAAATCTCAGGTCCTTTGATGCCTTTGCCATCTCCAGCTCTCACTGCCTTTATCAGTTAATTCCCTTTTGTAATTGTTTACTGTCATTTCAGGGGAATGAAATGTATTCTGTCACTCTTTTGACAGGTTGCTATATTTTTGTCAGGTTGAAAACATGAACAAAGGCCAAGACAGGAAAGCATGGCTTGTTTTTTTTGACTGATTGAAGGGTAGAAAACAAAGTTGAAAATTTAGGTTGAGGTCATGTCAGAGAGGGTCTGGAATCATTTGATTAAGAGTTTGTATTTAATTCAGAATGTCATGGGAACCTTTGTGGGATGTTTGAGCAGAATCATGACATGAAAAGAGTTTTTAAGAAAGGTTGATCTGAAGTTACTAGAATAATCTGAGGATGATTCATTGTGAAACGTGGTCAACAAAATGAAAAGGAATTAGAAAAATGGTTGAGCCTCCCCGACGCTCACACTGGTGAATTGCTCTGTGATAACTACGATTTAGCAATGTGATTTTTATTTAGATGGATTGGTTGATTGTATGGGGAACTGTATTGGGTGTGTGTTCTATCAGTATAGTTACATGTTATAAATGTCTTAGAACTTTTACATTAATGAGAGAGAGAGAGAGCGCAGACATCTCGGCTTCGTTGAGTCGGGATATTTGGTCAGCTCTGGCAGTTCATATCCCTGGATGTTGGCAAGAGGTCAGGGAATATGTTAATGAATAATGCAGGGTGTTAACTAGTGTTTCAGTGTTAACTCCCTTTGTTCTCCATTTAGTAACAAAAACTTAAAAATCAAAACATCTTTAAAAACAACTCCAGCTTAAAATCTACGTTTAACTTTAGCCCTATTATTTGATTAAACGCTAGTCTTTGATTTAGAACTGTATTCTGATTTCTTCCTGACCTACTTGTAATGTTCATCAACTTTTTTTTTTCCACTTCGTTACTTGTTTTTTTCATCCAGAGTTTGGAAATGATTGTCTTTTGCCTCTGAAAAAATTAACTGATGAGTAATTATTTTTCTAAGCTGTTAAACTTTTATTTCCACTAAGGAAAACTAATTTTATGATGATCAAAATAACCTTAAAAAAGTTTACTGAGTGAACCAGGCAAATGCAGTTTAGAAAAGGTAACACATGCATACCTAATAAAAACCATATGTTGGAGAAATATGCAGTTGTCTCCAGTTAATTTTCTAATTTTAAATGATTTGCTAATTGACATATTTTATTTTCCTAACTACAAATTCTTGAGGGATAGAGACTGTTCTTTCTTTTATCTCCCCTCCCTCCTTTCTCTCTCTTCTTTAATTTATTGTGATATAATTTTAGACTTATGGAAAAGGTTTAAGAAGAGTATAAACAACTCCCATATTCCCTGTACCTAGATTCACCTATTATTTACATTTTGCCTAATTATTATTCCTCTCTCCCTATCTGGGGCTTCCCTGGTAGCTCAAACAGTATCATATCTATACATACACACAAACACGTTTTTTTATGAGCCAGTTAAGAATAAGTTGCAGGCATTATGCCTCTTTATGGTTAAATGTTTCCTAAGAACAAAGATATGCTCATATAACATCAGTACTATTATCAAAACCAGGAATTGTAACATTGGGGGATACAGTGCCATGATCTAATCTACAATCCATAATCAAATTTTGTCAATTATCCCAATTTTGTCCTTTGTAGCTATGTTTATATATATCATGTAACTTTTCTAGGTCCAGGATCCAGCTGCAGGATCAAACATTGCATTTAGTTGTGCTGTCTCTTTGGGGGAGGGGGGAAAGGTGAAAGTGTTAGTTGCTCTGTCTCGTCGGACTGTTTGCCACCCCATAGGCTGTAGCCTGCCAGGCTCCTCTGTCCATGGGATTTCCCAGGCAAGAATGCTGGAGTAGGTAGCCATCCTCTACTCTGGGGGATCTTCCTGACCCAGGGATCGAACCCAAGTCTCCTGCTTTGCAGGTAGATTCTCTACTGTCTCAGCCACCAGGGAAGCCCTTTCCTTTAATCTGGAATGTATCCTCAGCTTTTCTTTGTGCTCTTCACTGTTAACAGTTTTGAAAACTACAGGCCAGTTATTTTATAAAGTGTCTCAGGATTAATTTAGGTAATGAATTTTTGTCAGGAATCCTACAAAATGAATATGCCTTCAATTGCAGGCAGATTCTTTACTGTCTGAGCTGCCAGGGAAGCCCCTCAGGAAGCATAAGGTTTGCCCCAGAAGTGGTGATGTTAAGTTGATAACTTGGTTACGGCAGCATACCTCCAGTAATTTGTGGGGTGGCACTTTGAAAACATGTAAGCATCTCATCAAATATTCATCCACTAGTGTTGGCATCTACTGATGACTCTTGCCTGAATCAGTTCTACAGTGGTTGTAACAGGGACCATCTGTTGTTCCTTCTGTGTTAATTAGTTTGCATTTTACTGTAAGGAAAACTTTCTTGCCTATTGTTTATTTATATCAAACTAGATATAAAGACTCGGAGAAGGCAATGGCACCCCACTCCAGTACTCTTGCCTGGAAAATCCCATGGATGGAGGGGCCTGGTAGGCTGCAGTCCATGGTGTTGCTAAGAGTTGGACACAACTGAGCGACTTCACTTTCACTTTCCACTTTCATGCATTGGAGAAGGCAATAGCACCCCACTCCAGTGTTCTTGCCTGGAGAATCCCAGGGACGGGGGAGCCTGGTGGGCTGCCATCTATGGGGTCGCACAGAGTCGGACACGACTGAAGCGACTCGGCAGCAGTAGCAGCAGCAGATATAAAGACTAGAGGTATCTTCAAGAAAATTACAGATACCGAGAGGACATTTCATGCAAAGATGAGCACAGTTAAGGACAGAAACAGTATGGACCTAACAGATGCAGAAGATATCAAGAAGAGGTGGCAAGAATACACAGAACTATACAAAAAAGATCTTAATGACCCAGATAACCACAATGGTATGATCACTCACCTAGAACCAGACATCCTGGAGTGCGAAGTCAAGTGGGCCTTAGGAAGCATCGCTAAAAACAAAACTAGTGGAGGTGATAGAATTCCAGTTGAGCTATTTCAAGTCCTAAAAGATGGAGTGGAGGTGATGTAATTCGAGCTGAGCATCCTAAAAGATGATGCTGTTAAAGTGTTGCACTCAACATGCCAGCAAATTTGGAAAACTCAGCAGTGGCCACAGGACTGGAAAAGGTCAGTTTTCATTCCAGTCCCAAAGAAAGGCAATGCCAAAGAATGCTCAAACTACCGCATAATTGCACTCATCTCACACGCTAGCAAAGTAATACTCAAAATTCTCTAAGCAAGGCTTCAACAGTATGTGAACCGAGAACTTCCAGGTATTCAAGCTGGATTTAGAAAAGAGATCAAATTGCGAACATCCGTTGGATCATGGAAAAAGCAAGAGAGTTCCAGAAAAACATCTACTTTTGCTTCATTGATTACGCCAAAACCTTTGACTGTGTGGATCACAACAAACTGGAATATTCTTAAAGAGATGGGAATACCAGACTACTTAACCTGCTTCCTGAGAAATCTGTATGCAAGTCAAGAAGCAACAATTAGAATCGTACATGGAACAATGGACTGGTTCCAAATAGGGAAAGGAGTACGTCAAGGCTGTATACTGTCACCCTGATTATTTAAATTATATGCAGAGTACCTCATGCAAAATGTTGGGCTGTAAGAAGCACAAGTGGAATCAAGATTGCCAGGAGAAATATCAAGAACCTCAGATATGCAGATGACACCACCCTTATGGCAGAAAGTGAAGAGGAACTAAAGAGCCTCTTGATGAAAGTGAAAAAGGAGAGTGAAAAAGCTGGCTTAAAGCTCAACGTTCAGAAAATTAAGATCATGGCATCCCGTCCCATCACTTCATGGCAAACAGATGAGAAAACAGTGGAAACAGTGAGAGACTTTATTTTAGGGGGGTCCAAAATCACTGCAGATGGTGACTGCAGCCATGAAATTAAAAGATGCTTGCTCCTTGGAAGGAAAGCTGTGACCAACCTAGATAGCATATTGAAAAGCAGAGACCTTACTTTGCTGACAAAGGTCCTTCTAGTCAAAGCTATGGTTTTTCTAGTAATCATGTATGTATGTGAGAGTTGGACCATAAAGAAAGCTGAGTGCTGAAGAATTGATGCTTTTGAGCTGTGGTGTTGGAGAAGACTCTTGGGAGTCCCTTGGACTGCAAGGAGATCCAACCAGTCAATCCTAAAGGAGGAAAGTCCTGAATATTCATTGGAAGGACTGATGCTGAAGCTGAACCTCCAATACTTGGGCCACCTTCTGCAAAGAACTGACTCATTGGAAAAGACCCTGATTCTGGGAAAGATTGAAGGCAGGAGGAGAAGGGGACAACAGAGGATAAGATGGTTGGATGGCATCACTGAGTTGATGAACATGAGTTTGAGCAATCTCCACGAGTTGGTGATGGACAGGGAAACCTGGCGTGCTGCAGTCTGTGGGGTTGCAGAGAGTCGGACATAACTGATATCAGTGTTGATTTGTGGATTCTTGTCTTAATCAGTAGGTTATACTTTGTGTCATAATTTATTTTGGTCTTAAATGATCCCAGAATAGGCCCCTTCTGGCTGGCTCTGGTGTCCTTATGACATGTCCCCATCTTTACTGAACATTTTCTGGCATAGTATTCCAGGGCCTCATCCTGTTATTTTTCTCTAGGATCATTGTTCTAAGGATCTCTGATTACTTTTTGAGTAGAATATGTAACCCCAAACTGGGATCTAGATATTCTAATTGCTACTCGAGTGTTACTGCTATGAGGCCTTTTCAGTGGACATATCTGTAAACACACCTACACATAATATCTATTTCTACCCTTCCCTTTTCCTCTATCTGTTGAAAACCTTGAGTTCATAATGATGATTCAAAATCCAATCCAAATGGCTTCTGTGCTACAGGCTACAGCTGTCTAGCATTCTCTGTCTCCCAAAGTATGGGGTCCTTTCAGGGGCTGTATTTCCTGCTGTGCATTTGGCTGTCTTATAGGACAAAAGTGAAGAAAAATAGTAGTCAACCACCACCCTAATGAGGCTTTCAATAATTTCAAGACAATTTATCCTACCCAAGAAAGTAGTAAAGTTGTAGCCTCTGTTTCAGTTGAATCTGGAGAGTGCATTAACAGTATCAGCCATCCCAAAGAAATAACTACGGGCTTCCCTGGTGGCTCAGATGGTAAAGAATCTGCCTGCAACCGAGGAGACCTGAGGTCCAGCCCTGGGTTGGGAAGATCTCCTGGAGTAGGGAATGGCTATCCACTCCAGTATTCTTGCCTGTGAAATCCCAATGACAGATGGGCCTGGTGGGCTACAGTTCATGGGGTCGCAAAGAGTCAGACACAACTGAACTACTAACACTCACCTCCAAAGATAACTACAGACCCATGTAGTATAGCAGGAAAGGTCCCAAGTGTGGAGCAAAATGAGTACAATGAACATCCCTGATGCAGCGGTGGAAGCCACATATACACACACACAGACACACACACACACATATGTATATATACACACGCTTATACACAATACTGGTTTCATAGGACTGGTGTAACAAATCACCACACACTTGGTGGCTTAAAAAACAACAGAAACTAATTTTCTCAAGTTTCTGAAATAAACTTGAAAATAGAAATGTAAGAAATTTACACTTATTATTTTTTGTTTTCAGTTTTTTGTTTATTTTTCAGTTGCTCTGTGATTTCAGATTATGGTTTGTGGTATATGTGTAATAAGTAATTATAAAACTGATCATTAAAACGTCTTATTTCTGAGTATGTTAGGAGTTTCTTGTAGAGCATTGGGCTAAGATTGTTTTTTCCACTTAGATAAGCAGTTCCTGTTTGGGATTTAGTAGCTTAAGATATGCAAATCCAGTGTAAATAAAAGCATGAATATGGTTCATCCTGTTCAAAGAATTCCTTTACTAGGGATTGGATTTATGTGCTTGGTAAATAAAACATCATGTTAACAAAATTGGCTTTGATTTGACTTTTAGCTCTTAGGCATTCTAACCTCTATCAGCTGTAAAAGAGCTCTTGTTTATTTTTAATGCTGCTTTATATGATCTTTAGTTACCTCACAGTTAACGTACATGATAATGAAAAGGATGTGTTAGTTACATCCTGGGTTGTCAAAAAACAGAAACAGAAATAGAGAAGGCATAAGCATGTGAGTCACCACCATCAGTATCTCTCTTTCCTCTGGATAAGGAGGGGTTCACAGTGGCTGGCCCAAGAATAGTACACCTCTGTATTTTTTAGGGAGTTCAGTTCCATGTGGAAACTACAAAACTTCGTACCAGGTGTCAGCTCATTCCCAGAGAGCACGCCCAGTAGACAAACTGTCCACGGGATAATACAGCACTTTGCTTCTTTCTCAGTCTCTTTCAACTCTTAGGAGACCATAGCTTTCTTTATGCACAGGCCTACAAAAGGAACCTTGTTTTTAGAGAATTTGTTAATGAAGATACCTCTGTGTTTACCACCTTTCCCATAGCTAAGGTTATCATTCTCCAAAGTCATGGAAGATGTTTTCTGCTTTCTTTGTATCTTGAATAATGCTATTTGTAGGCAAGGTATTTTGTGGCTCAGTCGATAAAGAATCTGCCTGCAATGCAGGAGACCCACCTGAGTGCAGGAGACCCAGGTTTGATCCTTGGGTCAGGAAGATCCCCTGGAGAAGGAAATGGCAACACACTCCAGTATTCTTGCCTGGGAAATCCCATGGACAGAGGAGCATGATGGACTGCAGTCCATGGCATCACAAGAGTAGGACATGGCTTAGCGACGAAACCACCACCATTTTGAACTTGGGTGTTTTCTGTTGAGGGGCGCTAACCTCCAGAGAAAATTTAAGTGATTGAATATACAGAAAGCAACTTCTGATTTTTTGAAAACTCATCTGCTTTATAAATGAATAACATGCTATAAAGTGATGTTTACTTGAAAAAAGGCTCACACTGGAGGATGATCCTCAAAAAAAGAACCTAGTGTGTGCACAGAGCATAGATATATAAATTAAGAAACCATACCAAGCATGGGAAATTTAGAAATTTTGGGAAAAATCAGTTTAGGTTCTCCCTTTCACATTTTGTCTGAAACTAAGCTACCTATGTAAAAATGTAGTAACTGCATTAAAGAATGAATAGCAAAATAAAACAAAATTTATGTAAACATTTATCTGGCTTTTGGGTGGAGAAGAATTTACTGAACAAAAGAGTGTAAGAATGTTTTCATTACATTTAATAACTTGAAAAAGTTTCAGTTCAGTTCAGTTCACTCGCTCAGTTGTGTCCGACTCTTTGCGACCCCATGAATCGCAGCACACCATGCCTCCCTGTCCATCACCAACTCCCGGAGTTCACTCAGACTCAGGTCCATCTAGTCGGTGATGCCATCCAGCCATCTTATCCTCGGTCGTCCCCTTCTCTTCCTGCCCCCAATCCCTCCCAGCATCAGAGTCTTTTCCAATGAGTCAACTCTTCGCATGAGGTGGCCAAAGTACTGGAGTTTCAGCTTTAGCATCATTCCTTCCAAAGAAATCCCAGGGCTGATCTCCTTCAGAATGGACTGGTTGGATCTCCTTGCAGTCCAAGGAACTCTCAAGAGTCTTCTCCAACACCACAGTTTAGTAGTGCCTTAAAAAAGTCCAACAAAGTTAAAAGGTAAAACCTGAGGAGAATGTTACTCTACACACGTTTAATATCTTGACTTTGTAAAGAGCTCATGTAAGCTCAATTGGTTGATTTTATTTTCTCCTTTTCTACCAACCTTGCCTTTATACTGTTTTCAATTGGTTTATTAAGTTCTGTTTCCATTTGGGCAGTTTGCACATGCTATCATTTAGTTCACAACAGAACTAAGTTAGAGTTTTAGGTCCAGAGAGAGACATCCCTTTTGGTGCCTTATTCAAATGAGTTAGTTCATTGCTCTCTGTCTCCCACAGTTCTCACTTCATTTGACATTTTGTTGTGTCCTATTTCTCTCCTTTTCCTTCTCAGCTCTGACTTCCTCCCTCCTTTTGATGGGTTCTCTTCCTCTTTTTTTTTTTTTTGCCTTACTAAATTTAACAGAGGTTTTTTCCTTATTGTTTCTTTTGTCTGATGTAGGTTTCCTTCCTCTTGCCTTTATTTTGCAAGAGTTGTATCTTACACAGTTGGGGGTACTCCTTGAACCTGGAAGTCTTCACAGCCCCTTTTCTCTAGTGCCTGTTTTTCTTTGGAATTATTTGTCAAATTAAAGCAGCATAGGTGTGTTTTCAAACCTGTTTTTGTGTTAGAGCTATTGAAACCTAACTGGACATAAAGAACTGAAATTCTAAATACTTCTGAGAAGCATGGAACTTGCTTCTTCCATGGAGGAGGAGTAATTGGGTTGTGTTACGTTACTTAGGAGAATGTGATGCTGCTTAGTTTCTTTATGGTCTTCAGGAGTGCTTACTTAGATTGTTCTGCCTTTAACCAAATTGTGGTCATGCAAAACTGCATTACTTTTGTCTGGGAAGTCCTCCCAGTAGTTATGACATACTCTTGCAGTTCTCAGACTTTTGTGGGTATAAGCAAAGCCCTGGGGGAATTGTTAAAAATGTTCCACTCTTGGAAATTACTAGTCAGTAGACCTTTGGCAGGCCATTTAAAAGCTGACTTTAAGAAGAAGCACCCTAGGTAATTTTCATGCAGGTCATCAGCAGACCACAACTGGAAAAACGTTGCTGTGTGGCATCAAGTCTTATAATGTTGCCCCGCCTGCTCTCCAGCCACATTGTCTGCGGCACGCACCCCGTGTGCGTCTGCGGCACACATCCTATGCTCCAGAAATGTTAAGCCATTTAGGGTTTAGAATTTAAAGATAAGTTAGATAGAAATTAGTCTTGAGAGAAAGTACAACTTATACAAGTCACATACTTGGAGTGGCAAGAAAAATACAGGGTAGATAGCCAGGGTGCCACTCCAAGCATGTGACTTATGTAAGTTGTACTTCCTCTCAAGACTAATTTCTATCTAATTTCTCTCTAAACTCTAAATTTCTCTCTAAATTGTCTCTAAACGTCTCTCTAATGTCCAGAGTGGCCTTCTAATGGTCTTTCACTTTTCTAATAACACTTATACAGGTACCATGTTCTTTGACTACTCTTTCTCCCCTTACCTCCGTCACGTCTGAGTTTAGTTCTTCCTAGTTGCCTTCTGGAGGGAGAAAAAAAAAAAAATAGGCTTGGCTTTCAAGGTCCTGTATGACCTGATCGTTCCTTAGTCCTTGACTTCTAAATCTCAGGACTCTTTCCTCTTGTTTTACTTGACGGTCTCACACAAACAGACCTTCTTCTTTGCTTCTTATAATTTGCCCTACCTGGAATATGTTTATTCAAATCCTTAAGCTCTATTCTAAGCCCACCTTCTTGATAAAGATCATCATTCCTGCTTGCAGTGAGGAAATCGAATAGTAAATCAAAATGGCTTCCAAGAATAAGGTTAATAGGGAAATTATGCTTGAATAATTAACTTCATGGAAAACTTAGTGAGAATAATATAATATTGTTCATACTAAAGCATACTAAATGGATACATTGATTATGTTTAGTGGAGCCTTACTATGTGTATTACACATTTTAACCTGTAGTAATTGAAGCACAGTTATTCACCATTATCTGTGAAATGAAACCAACTTCATATAAACTAAACTTCCCCCTTATTCCTATTTTCACTTCGTGAATAAAATAAACTAGTTTAAAATATAGTTAAATTATTATTAGTTTTATTTAACTATATTTTAAACTAGTTGGTTTTGAAATAATACTCAGGCTAACTGAACTTTCTAATGCCCGAGTCCTAATTTCCTCATTTTTTTTTGCCAGTTGGATGTTTGCCAGGCATCTCTCAATCTGTCTTCAAAACAGAATCCACACCTTTCCTTCCCTCAACCTGCTCCAAGGAACACCAGCGGGCAGGACAGTGTGGCTGGAGGAGAGAGTGGGAAGAGCGGTCAATAAGGTCCCTGAAGGCCAGGACCACTCAGGGCCTTCTTGATTTGTAGCAGCTCTGTGTTGTGTTCTCTGTTCAGTACGTCTGCGATTTGGAAGAGTAAACCTTTTCCTTTGTGGCAGGGTACATTTGTTCTTTAAGGACATAGTTTCCATCAGATGTAATGGAGCAGGGAATTTGAGTGAAACTTTAATGTTCCTCCTAAAGTACCTAATTTAATAGAGTAATTTAATAGTATTTGTTCTAGTATGTATTATAGTTTCCTTGGGCTTATTTCCACATCATTAAGGAAAAACATCACAGTAGAAGCTATCCATTTAAATCCTAATCATTTTAAAAACAAAATTTATGAGTTTTTTCTTTTTTTTTAATTTCCCTTTTTGTTTGGAGGGAGAGTTGACTGTTATATAATTTAATTTGCATTTTCTTCTGTCATCATTTCTAGTAGGGGCATCATGAAAAATGGGAAAATTCAGGTTTGGAATTGTGATTTAATTGGAGATAGGATTGATCCATAGCAAAGAATGAATCACCTTACCAGATTTGCTGACTTTGGACAGTGCAGAGCCTGTAAACTTTCTGGGGGCTCCTGATTTGGTGTGTATAGTAAATAGAAACAATTCCGTATTGGGGGTATAAGAATAAGGATTAACATCACCTTCCAGGGAATGGAGAGTGCTGTTTTAGAGTGTAGATCCTTTAAGAAATGTTCAGTTCAGTCGCTCAGTAGTGTCCGACTCTTTGCGACCCCGTGAATTGCAGCACGCCAGGCCTCCCTGTCCATCACCAACTCCCGGAGTTCATTCAGACTCACGTCCATCGAGTCAGTGATGCCATCCAGTAATCTCATCCTCTGTTGTCCCCTTCTCCTGTCCCCAATCCCTCCCAGCATCAGAGTCTTTTCCAGTGAGTCACCTCTTTGCATGAGGTAGCCAAAGTACTGGAGTTTCAGCCTCAGCATCTGTCCTTCCAAAGAACACCCAGGACTGGTCTCCTTTAGAATGGACTGGTTGGATCTCCTTGCAGTCCAAGGGACTCTCAAGAGTCTTCTCCAACACTACAGTTCAAAAGCATCAATTCTTTGGCACTCAGCTTTCTTCACAGTCCAGTTCTCACATCTGTACATGACCACTGGAAAAACCATAGCCTTGACTAGACGGACCTTTGTTGGCAAAGTAGTATCTCTGTTTTTTAATATGCTATCTAGGTTGGTCATAACTTTCCTTCCAAGGAATAAGCGTCTTTTAATTTCATGGCTGCAGTCACCATCTGCATTGATTTTGGAGCCCAAAAAAATAAAGTCTGACACTGTTTCCACTGTTTCCCCATCTATTTCCCATGAAATGATGGGACCAGATGCCATGATCTTCATTTTCTGAATGTTGAGCTTTAAGCCAACTTTTTCACTCTCCTCTTTCACTTTCATCAAGAGGCTTTTTAGTTCCTCTTCACTTTCTGACATAAGGGTGGTGTCATCTGCATATCTGAGGTTATTGATATTTCTCCCGGCAATCTTGATTCCAGAAATGTAGTAGGACCTAAATTTTTATGGAGAAATCTCTGAATAAAATGTAAAGTTCATTTAGATAAAATAACCCATGTGGTGACAGAAATTCAAGAAAAGGATAAAATTGGCAAAAGTTACATAAATGGTAAAAGTCTAATCGTTATTTCAAATTTTTCATCTATTTCATGACTCTGTCATTTTTCCTTAAGTCATATGTTCCTTGAGTCAGTAGTTGTCTAGATAAAAACAAAACTATTAAAATATTTAAAGAAAATTTTTAAAATCCAAATAATTACTGTGTTTGAATAATAAGAAAAAACAAAACACACCAAACTTTGGTGTGAAGTCTGTAATTCTATTTGGGTCCATGATAATTTAAAATACTCATATTCATTTTGAGCTGTTTTGTGTTTGCACTATAAAATTATATTCCTAATGTTTCATTTTTGCAGTGTAGTATCTTCCTTTTGGACATTTGCAGTATGTGCTCAGAGGAAAGTGCAAGCATAAGTGTTTATTATATTAAAGCAGAATTCCTCCTAGAATATCTTTGCTTCTAGGTTATTCCAATGCGTTTAGTTTTGAAGATTAGGGAGGAAAAGGAAGTTGACTGTTAATATTTCAAGTTCTGTTGCTTGTTGGCCCTCATTAGGAAAACCGAGTATTACTGTTCTTTGATGTTCTCAAACTAGCATTATTTGAGGAATTAAGTAAGCCTCATCAGATGATCTTTTTCTTGGCACTTTTTGTTTTTCATAAGTAGCTAACTTAATGAAATACAATAACAGGTTTCTATTGAGATTTATCTGTAAATAATTCAACACTAAATAAAAACCTTAGAAATAGTATTAATACAAGTGAAAAAAACCCAATCTCTTTAAGAGCGGCAAGTATGCGTTTGAGCATTAGTTGATTCATTTTCCATTTGTCAAGGTAGAATGCCCTGAAATATACATTCTTACAGTGGTGAAATTAAGAAATGAGAATTTCTTAATTGGTTAAGTGGGATATCTGATTTTGAACATCATTAGAGCTAAATTCAGTTTTGATTTTGCAACAGTATTTGCTTGACCATTTCTATAAAATTTTATATAATAAAATCAGGTTTAAAGTTTAGCTTCATGGCATCTAATCAGATAGTTAAATTCCTTATGTATCTCATAACTACATATAAGGATCACAGAGGTAATTTTGTTGATTGCTGCTTCGAAATATAAGATGTATACAAATTCTTATTCTAGATTAAGGATATCTTTACTCTGAAAAATTGTTCAAGCTAGCTGACAGGTTGTATTCTGAATATTGCCCAGATCCACTGGAACAAAATGTGTGTCTTCATAAATGTGAGTCAAGAGTATGGCATGTACAATGAAGATATTCATTATGTCTCTAGAAAGTTAATAGATATTACTCCAAATAGAAGGAAAAGATAATGTGGTCAAGTAAATATGGGATATGTTGATTTAAAAAAAAGCTTAAATGTTACTGAGGATTTCTTAGAGCCTTCAATAATGAAATAGTTTATATTAATCAGATTAATCTTAAAGAATTTTAAGTATCTGGTCAGTTATCGATCTTTGCTTTATATAACTTTCCCTCCTTTCACAAAATAATATGCAAATTCCATGTCAGATACCATTTTATTAATGGGAAAAAAGAAAATATCTCTTCTTTCAGGGGACTTAAAAGTTTTGTGTATGAATTTAATGTTTTCAATTCTAGTTTTCTGAATTTTTTTATTTGAGTTTTCGTTCCTTGAACTTTTCAGGGACTGATAGGGAAGTAAGTAAAAGACAAATGGTTAGAAAGGAAGGATAAGATAGAATGAAGAACAAATTCAACAAACTGAACTATTAATAGATTCAGGATATTGTGTAGTCTTTTCTCTGAAATGCTTTTGGGATGAGATATATACTTATTTGAATGGATTTTTACAGAATAAGATAATAACTTATTAAAGTCTTCTGAAATTATTTTTCTGTGCTATTTGGTGTGTTGCAAGATCTATTGGTGGAGAGAACTGTACTGCTGTAATATCCTCTGATTAATGGAAGTGGTTTGTGATTTAAAAATCATTACTTCTGATTCAGTTCAGTTCCGTCGCGTCTGACTGTTTGTGACCCCATGAATTGCAGCACGCCAGGCCTCCCTGTCTATCACCAACTCCCGGAGTCCACCCAAACCCATGTCCATTGAGTCGGTGATGCCATCCAGCCATCTCATCCTCTGTTGTCCCCTTCTCCTCCTGCCCTCAATCTTTCCCAGCATCACTTTTCAAATGAGTCAGCTCTTCGCATGAGGTGGCCAAAGTATTTTCTGATAATTTGTTTTCCTAAAAATTTGAGACTTAATTGCTCATTTCTACTCACTTGTCAACCTTACCTCCATTTATGACTTCCAGTTTCCTTTTATAATATAGTCCTTGGTTTTCAAGGTTTGAATATATATCAGAACATAGGTTGCATGAGTTTTCAAGTGTACCGTATAATTGTTCTTATGCACATATCTGTATTTCAGATGGAGCAGCTGTCGGATGAGGAGATTGACCATGGTGCTGAAGAAGACAGTGACAAGGAAGACCAGGACCTAGATAGAATGTTTGGAGCCTGGCTAGGGGAGCTAGACAAACTCACTCAGGTTAGAGACAGTGCTCGAAGCGCTGGTCGAGAATTTTAAGTCATCACTGTGTGTGCAAATTTTACTGTGTAGACCTCAGGATATGAACATAGGTTATGTTTTAAACTACTGCTATAAAGAGAAAATGTCCAAAACATTAACAAGTAAATGAATAGTAACTCTAGGAACACGAGATACTCTCTTCTGTGGTTATTTTAAGGAGTTTTTTTTTTTTTTTTTTTTTTATGCTTTTGACAGAAGTTCTGTGTATCTAGAGGGATTTCTAAAATCTGTTTTATAAATTGAGTTGCTGGCTAAAACGTTTTAAAGCCTAAAATATAAAAATTTAAATTTTAGCAAATCCTATTTCATAACTTAGTGGATTGAACACATTTTGCAACATAAATGATATCCTCACATGCAGGTATTTTCTATTACATGATCCCAGAATACTGACAGAGTTTCATCCCTGGCTTTATTTTAAAACAGTGGCAAAGTTTTTTCATTTTCTTTTATTGGATCTTTGGTTTTGTTTTTTTAAAGAATTATTTTGTGCTCTAAACAATGTCACTTTTTAGAATAAAAGCATATACTATTACTACCCTGGTTAATAGATTATATTCAATATATATGAAGATAGTTAACTGTATTAAACAACTTTAACTTTATGACGGGTTTCCCAGGTGGCTCAGTGGTAAAGAATCCTCCGCCTGACAATGCGGGACACACAGGAGATGGAGCAGGAGATGTAGGTTTGATCCCTGAGTTGGGAAGATTCCCCTGGAGTAAAAAATGGCAGCCTGCTCCAGTACTCTTGCCTGGAAAACCCCATGGACAGAGGAGCCTGGCAGGCTGTAGTCCATAGGGTCACAGAGTCAGCATGAATGAGCACGCACACAACTTTACAACAGTGAAAACATTAGAACAAGACTTATTTCATTCACCCTTAACTAATATCTCTGGGAAGAACTTTTGTTTAAATTGCTTAAGTACGAAATTCGTTAACCAGTAAAAAGTAGATGGCCAAGTGGAAACTTAAAGTATCAGTTTTTTTCTGTATCTTTCCATATCATTCTGGAATTGAAACTGAGAAACTGTTCTTGTAATTCTTGTTAGATCATTTTGAAAGGCAGACATGTTTGTGACCATAACCTGTTAATGATGAGTTTTGAGAAAAATGCTTTCACTCTTACTAGGGCTGCTCTGGTAGCTCAGCTGGTAAAGAATCTTCCTGCAATGCAGGAGACCCCAGTTCAATTCCTGGGTCAGGAAGATCCCCTGGAGAAGGGATAGGCTACCCACTCTAGTATTCTTGGGCTTCCCTGGTGGCTCAGATGGTAGAGAATCCGCCTGCAATACTGGAGACCTGAGTTTGATCCCTGGGTTGGGAAGATCCCCTGGAGGAGGGCATTGCAACCCACCTCCGGTATTCTTGCCTGGAGAATCCCATGGACAGAGGAGCCTGGCGGGCTACAGTCCATGGGGTTGCAAAGAGTCGGACATGACTGACGGCTAAGCACAAGCAGCACAGCGCAGGATTTCATAAGGTCATTCTCTTCATCTCCAATCAGGAGAAATAACGTTTGTGGTGATAAAGGTCTTTTCTTCTGTACTTACCAAACCATTTTAGTTTAATTCTTCATTAAAAAAAAAAAAAAAAAGAAGTGATTTTGGCATAGAGATGATGACTAGGCTATGTAGTTCTATGCTGAGGAAGTACAGTAGAGGAAATAGAAAATAAAAATGAAGGAAAGTATGTGAGAACCAGTTGTCATGGTGGGGTTTCCATTTTGTTTGTTTGTTTTTGGCTATGCTGCGCAGCTGGCAGGATCTTAGTTCCCTGACCAGGGATTGAACCTGGGCCACAGCAGTGAAAGCCTGGAATCCTAACACTAGGCACCCAGGGAACTCCCAGGGGTTTCCTTGATTGTGTGTTTTATTGTCCATCCTTGGGGAGAGGCCAGAAAAGAGGAAAGACAGGCAGATATAAGCCTAGCCACTCTAGGTGAAGTAGACTTGATGCTACTCCTCTGTAGGTAACATTTCTACTGAATACAGGAAAATCTTATGTATACTTGTATAAACCTTCTGTATATTTTAAATTCTCTGACATACACACGTAAGAGCCATTCATCAAAAATGTTGGGTCCTAAATTAATGCTTTGACCGTCCTTTTTTATGTATGAAGCTGTCTTACAGAGAAAACAGGTTAAAACTGTTGGAGAATATCCCTTACTGCTGTGCGTGCACGCTAAGTGACTTCAGTCGTGTCTGACTCTTTACAACCCCGTGGACTGTAGCCTGCCAGGCTCCTCTGTCCACAGAATTCTCCAGGAGGGAATACTTGAGTGGGTTGCCATTTCCTCCTCCAGGGGATCTTCCTGACCCAGGGATCGAACCTGGGTCTCCTACATCTCCTACATTGTCTTTGTCAGGCAGGTTCTTTACTATTAGTGCCACCTGGGAAGCCCCGTCCCTCACTGCTGGAAAGTTACTTTTAACACTTCGGAAATTTTCAAAAAAAATTTTACTAAGTTAGTGGCTAAAACTTCAGAATTGATTATTTTAGTTTACCACAGTCATCCATGCACCTGTATCATATAATGTTAATGGATTTTCAACTTTATATTGTCATTTTTAAGTTTCTAGTGGTTGTTGAATCTTCTGAAATTGTTTGTAAAATTTTGTATGTATTTTCATTTTTCTGCAAGAAGTTGCATGGCTTTTATCATATTCTCAATGACATCCACTCCCAACCCAATTCCACCACCACCACCACCTCACCCCCACCGAAAAAATTAAAAAGGTTAAAAAAAACCACTCCACTAGAGTACCTATTTCTTGGCATCAAGGAATATTTCCTGTCATTTCCCTTTGTGCTCCAGCACCATGGACACAGCAGATAATTATAATAAGTATTTGTTTATTTGAACTGATAAATAGATTGACTTTTAATGTCCTAAATTTATCTTCAGGTTTTACTGAAAACATTACCTACCTATCACTCTTCATTTCCACTGAGAGAAGGAGAAATTAGGCCTTAACTTGTAGTGGAAAAATTAGGTTTGAGGTTAAAGAAGAATTTCCTAGCTGTTTCATTAAACTTTGAAATAAAGCACTGAACATTTGTGGATCTCCTTCAGAGGATAGCTTTAAAAACTGGATAGACACTATCTAAATGGATTCAGTTGAAACAAATGAATAAAAAAGATAGCACTCTATCTAATTCTGTGATTCTACAAAAAGATTGTTCAACATTCTTTTTCATTTGAAATCCATTTGATAATTAGAGAAATTAAAAATTTGAAAGACTAATCCTGATATTTGCATATTTAGTTAAAAAGACACTGAATAACTACTGACCCTTTCCCTGAATTTCTTTGTTGTAACCACCTTATTTTCCTTATTGTAGAAAGGTTGGAGAGAAAAAAAGGGCATTTAAAGAGGTGGTGAGTTAACTTACAAAACACCCTACCCTAAAGTGCAGAATATAATTGTAGACTTAGCACAGGCAGTATAGCTGGGTTATAGTTTATACTCACTTTGATAGAACATGAAAAGAACAGGATATTCTATCATTGTTTGAAGTTATAGCCACTTTCTGTTAAGATCGTGGCTCTCATAGTTTTGAGTCCAGAATTGTGCCTTATCTTCAGAGTATTTCATTCTAAGAATGTAGTTAAGTTGGACCAAAAACAAATTCCTTTGAGGAAAGAGAGAACAAAATTCTCTACATTATTCCTTTTTATTTCTTATCCTCACATCCCATATTCATGTACCTACTTTATTGTATAGTGGATTTACGTAAAATGAGCTCAGCCACTATACTCATTGTATTTGGGAAGAAATTTACTCTGAGCTATGACTGTGTCAAGTGCCTTAAGTAAGCATATATCTAAAAATTGAAAAAACTATAACCAAAATGATGTGAAAACCAATTATGCTTTTCCTCAAGGCTAATACTTAGAAGAACTTTGATTTTATTAGCTATTATATGACAGTTCACTTAATCATAGAATAAACTTTATTCATCTTTTATTATAATTGAGACCTGAATTTAATATGACTCATTAAACTTTCTTTTTAAAAAGAGTTTGGATTCTGACAAGCCCACGGAACCAATAAAAAGATCTCCTCTTCGCCAGGAAACAAACATGGCCAATTTTTCTTATCGCTTCTCCATATACAACTTGAATGGTAAGATGTAATTGAAAATGAAATGTAAAATAGTATGTTAAGTTATATAATGTAAAAATAATACAGCAAGAATTCCAAATAGCTCAATATAAAAACTATATATGCAAAGCAACTGAGTTCTTATTATTTCTTGATTTGTGCGTTTTATTACTAATTCAGATGATCAGAGAAAAAACTAACGAATATAACTAAGATAGTTTCCTAATTATTAGTAACTGACAAAGTATATCCTCACATGGAATCCTACAACAAACTTAATTGTGTTGTTATATTTGCAGTGGGATAAAGTCCAATGAAATTACTTGTTATTAATTTAAAAATTAGCCCTTCTGGCCTTTATTTAATGAACTATACCTAGTGGAGCTGACATTTCAATCTGTAATTTTTTTAGGTCTTAACATTTTTCATTTTGTGCCCTCAGATCTTTAGGTATTAACATTTCTACCAGGGCTATGGTCATATTAACACTTAGAGCCTCTGGTGAAAACTTGCATGAGGGACGTGGTTAATAGAACAGTATAAAATTTTTCTTTTTTTTTAATCTTTCAACTCATAATTTTATTCTCTATTGATTACCACAAATCTTAAAAGATGGGCTCTTTGCTTCTGAAATTTTCTCTTGGAGTTTAAAATGAACAAAAAACTGTTAAAACTGGTATTTGATGGGCTTTATCCCCAATGGGGTGATTTTTATTTATTTATTTATTTTTTGCTTTTCCTCCTGCATTTGTTGACTGATTTATAGTAGAATGTGTAAATTCTAATTCATTGTGTTCTGGAAACATTGCAGAAGCTCTGAATCAGGGAGAAACTGTGGATCTGGATGCCCTAATGGCCGATCTTTGCTCAATAGAGCAGGAGCTCAGCAGTATCGGTGCTGGAAATACTAAGCGTCAAATCACAGAAACAAAGGCCACGCAGAAGTTACCCGCTAGCCGACATACATCAAAACATGGCACCTTGAAAGGACTGTCTTCTTCGTCCAATAGGATAACTAAACCGTCTCATGCCAACTACTCCCTGGATGACATCACTGCACAGTTAGAACAGGCCTCCTTGAGCATGGATGAGGCTGCTCAGCAGTCTGTACTAGAAGATACCAAGCCGTTAGTAACTAATCAGCACAGGAGAACAGCGTCAGCGGGCACAGTGAGTGATGCCGAAGTACGCTCTATTAGTAACTCCTCTCGTTCAAGCATCACCTCTGCGACCTCCAGCATGGACTCTTTGGATATTGATAAAGTAGCACGCCCTCAAGAACTGGATTTGACACATCAGGGGCAGCCAATTACTGAGGTAAGTGGGTGAAACTTTCTCCCAGTTACTGCAGTATTAAGGAGGCAATGGTATTTGTTCTATCCTGTTCTAATAAACTTTCTTGTTTTTTTCCTACACTTAAAATTCATCAGAAGTACCTCTGAGCTAAGTTTTAAAATCAGACTATAGAAGAATGTATTACCAGATACAGCAGTGTCACAAAGATGATTAAGAAAAAATTTAGTTTCTTTGGTTTTAGTCTTATGACTATTTAAAGTCCTTAAATTAATGTCAGTTGTATCATATGATTAAACAGCTTGAAATGTGATTTATATTTCATATTTTACAAAATTATGATAGGTATTAAGCTGATAATTGCTTTTTAATATGTTTATTATAAAATGGCCACTTGAGAAAATTGCTCATATCCCCATTATAGTTCTCCTAGATTATAAGTTCTCAGCGTTTACTCCATTTTAGTATCAAAGAGTTGATGTAGTGTGATGGAAAGAACCACTGGACTTGGAGTCAGAAAACTTGGTTCCAAGTGTCTCATTACCCATTGGTCCTAAATGAGTTATTCAGTCTTGTGAACCTCAATTTCTCATAAGTAAAGTGGAACTAATAGTACCTAGTCTGCCTTCTTCATACTGTGGTTCAGAGTGTCAAAAGTGATATAATAGACATGAACAGATTTTAAAAGATGAAGTTTTTCTGATATGATGGAGGTGAGGATAAGGAATGGTTTTGTGATGAAATAAGTTTAGCAAAAGCTGATCTTGATAAAGGAGAATTTTTTAAACTGAGTTTTGTTCATCAAGAAGAAAGCAATTTTGTTATAAGGTAACAGCAAGAAAAAAGAAAATGGATGAGGCAGAATAAAACCAGCCTTCTATTGAGTGTATATCTACAATGCTCTCCAATAGAGTAAAATAATTTGTATTAATCAGTACTAAGTTAAAATCTTATAAAACATTGTTTAAGGACTTATAGAGAATTCAAAATTTGGATCTGTTACATTGATTTAATTTAGTTGGTCAGTTTCTATCAGTCACTAACTCTTGGTATCCACTCACTTACCTAGCTTCACTGTGGGCATTGTAGAGCACGAAAGAAGCATGAATCATGATAATTTGAAGATAAATTTGAGTTTTGTTGCTTGTAAAGGAAGTTAGCAAATTATATCGAAGAATAAATCTTTTGTTTATTTAATGAAACTTTCCTAAATGGTTTATATTCTGTAGAAAACTGCTTTCTCCATTGTGAAACCTGAGCATTATTTTTAGCACCAGCTCCTTAGCATGTGTCACTTATATCTTTTAGACTTACCTTTTGGGATATGAGTAATATTTTATTAGAGATGTGCTTTCTTGTTTATTCTGTGTTTTGTATGTTCTTTCTTTTCAGTCATATTATTTTGAGTTGGGTCAAGAGGCATGAGGGCAGATTATGAGCTAATTAAGAATCTTGGTGTATGTTTCCATCTGTAAAATACATTCGTTATAAAAGTTCCCTCAGTAAAAGCACATTCGTTATAAGTAACAGTTGAAGAGCAAATAAAGTAAAAAGTGAAGTCTTCTCCTAGCAAACACTTCACATGGTATCGAGTGGTATCCATGGGCAAGGATGCCAGTGTACAATGATATAATAATTTAAGATAAGACCTAATGTAAAGTTTGGTGAGTAATCCAGGAAAAAACAAGGAAAGGAGATAAAGTTTTTTCGATCAGCCTGTTTTTTTGCCTTGCCAAGATGGGTAGAAAAGTGGTTTAACAAATCCGGAACTTGTTTCAGTATACTTTTTTTCTGGATCTAGTCTGTTGAGATTCAAGCCAAGAAAACAGAAGGAGGCTTACTAGATCCCAACCCCATGTATTAAATTGTCACCAGACTCAAATACAGTTTTTTAAAAACTACTTTAGTTTTTCATGCATGGAGTTAAAGAGTCATGAAGTTCTAAAGAGACTTGTTATCAAAAAAAAAAAAAACAACCCACTGCACATGGCACACATATGTGCTGTATTCTGCTCCCGGGATAAGTGCTTTCTACTCTTTTAGCTGATTCGTGGTGTATTTACGTATCATTAAATCTACAGATATATTACTGTATCTTGATTTTTTTTTTTCTTCAGTTGTTTGTGTTACTGACTTCTCACTCTGGAAAATGAGGATATACCTAATTAGGATATAGCGCTCCTTAGACAGTTCCCCTCTTTTCTCCCCTCCCCTTCCAATTTATTTTGGTTGGGTAACTATTCAGTGTTTATATTATCATGACCTGTATACTTGCAGTTCACTACTAAACTGAATATACTTTTATTACATTTCCTTTTGGAGACATTACATTTTGCTTTTCCTGGAATTCTTTAAAATTTAAAATAGTTTTTTGTATGCTTATTACTATTTCAACTCCAAACTTTCTCCCAGCTGATTAAATCTTTTATTTGGTTTGACTAAAATTGGCGTTTATCTATTTCATCTTCTTAAAATTCTTTTTAGTCTTTTGCAATCTTTATTCTAGTATCATCCTTCTTAGGTCTTTTCTCTCAGGTGGGTAAGCTGCTCCACAGAAGACTCTTCCAGTCCCCTGCCTGGAGGGCATGCACTTTGTTGTCAGGGCTTTACAGCCCATTGGGAAAGAAGGCATGGGATATGGAATGGTCCTCAACATGACCTTCCACTTAATCATACCAGGTCAGAGTTTCTCACCCATCATCACTATTCACGTGCTGGGCCGGATAATTGTTTGTGGTAGGGAGCTCTCCTATGCATTTGTAGAATGTTTAGTGGCATCCTGGCACCTATCTGCTAGGTGTCAGAACTGCATATGCTGTGCTGAGCTGTGCTTAGAAGCTCAGTTGTGTCCGACTCTTTGCAGCCCCACAGACTGTAGCCTGCCAGGTTCCTCGTTCCATGGGGATTCTCCAGGCGAGAACACTGGAGTGGGTTGCCATGCCCTCCTCCAGGGGGTCTTCTCACCCCAGGGATCAAACCCAGGTCTCTCACATTGCAGGCAAATAGATGCTTTACCTTCTGAGCCACCAGGGAAGCCTGCCATAACTGCATACATCCCTCTAATTATAAAGTCTCCAGACATTGGTACATGTTCCCTGGAGGCAAAATTGCCCCCATTTGAGAATCACTGTGTTAAATAGAAAGGTTTAACAATAGCAGATCTGAGTCTTTTATTTTTCCGTGGGAAATAACCTTGGATTTTCCTTTTCCTGGCATTCTTTTACTAGAAACTTGATTAATAAATATAGAATGTATCCCAGTAATATTGTTTATTGTAAATTGACCCTGATTGGTGATTGCATATGGACTAGGAAGACAGTGAGTGAACTCTAGAAGCCTATGAAAAGACACTGTGCTTGATCACGGGGTGCAGTGTGTGACTCTTATAAGTGAACATGAACATGTGCCTCCAGCAACTCTGGGATCTACACACATTGGCTGTCAAAATGCACGGCTGCTTCCTGTGGAGTGTGAAGTTTCCCTAGGCCAGGGTGATGCCTGTGCTTATTCACATGATCTCTTTCTCTTACAGTGGTGGGTCCATAAAGGCCCCTGGTGGGTTGTGTAAATCCCTTCTGAAGACAGCATTGTTGCATGCTAGCACATTGTCTTTCTGCAGAACTAAGTGAGCCTGGTGCCAAGCTGCGGTCTCTTGGTCCTATGAATGAGTTATCAGTCTGAACCTGAGACCACTGCTGGTGGCAGGAAAAAATCTGGGAGTTAACTGCTTTCTTAAATATGCTTTCAGCCAATCCTGCTTTTAGTCCCACCTTCACTTCTGCTGCTTCGCTTTGAGGTTAACAAAATGTAAATTGGGGTGCTTCTCTGCTTTTCTCCAGTTTTGGCTTAGCATTCAGCTTTCCTTGGGCATGCTGAGTTGTATACACTTAACCAGATGCTTCTAGCTTCCAGATTTTTGCCATGTCTTCTCATGAGTTTGTCTTTAACACAACAGCAACAACAAAATCCTTTTTCTTTGTTTTAGCAGGATTTGTGGAGGGAGTAGAACTGCCTCATTGGCCATTCACAGTCTGCTCCTGCCTGTGGTCTCTTAGCCGTGGAGTGCCCCAGGGTGCAGGCATCAGACTGCCCTTCTCTCTGTCTACTCCTTTGGTGATCTTACACACTGACAACTCCCCAGTTTTAATCCCCATCTCATTTATTTAAGGTACACTAACCCCCCTTACATCCTAATCCCTGTATAACAATGGTTCTCAACTAGAACCTAGTTTGTCCCCCAGGAGACACTCAGAAATGTCTGGAGACACTTTCGGTCATCAGTGATAGAAGGGTGGTACTGATGTCTGGTAAGTAGAGGCCAGGGGTGCTGCTAAAATCCTACAGTAGGACAGCCCCCACAACAAAATTATCTGACCCAAAATACCATCAAGGTTGAGAAGCCATGTTCAAAAGTCAGTTAGCGTCTGTCACTCACCGTCAGCAATATGGCAGTAACACCGGGTTGTGCAAAGCTGTCTGTTGACAGTTTCTGATAAAGATCAAGAAAGGACTAGCATTAAATCATCTTTAGATTCAAGGGAATACAGGTTTCTTTAGCCAGTGTCTCTCCCTGAACTCCAGGCTCATGCATTCTCTTTCTAATCTATTTGGTCATCTGTTTGACACCTCTATTTGGTCATCTGAAAAGTAACTCACATTTAACTGGTCTAAAACTGAAGTCCTGATCTTTTCTCCCAAACTTATTCCTCCCACAGTCTTCTCCATCTCAGTTAATGGCTATTATGTCTTTCCAGTTTATCAGCAAAATGCTTGGAGTCTTTATCTCTTTTATTCCCCATCCTCCTTCCAATCCAGCAGCCAATTTTGTTGCCCTAACTTCAGAATATATCCAGACTTGATCACTTCCCACCACCTTCACTGCCATCAAGCCAACATCGTCTTGAGACACACAACTAGTCTTCTGTGTTCACCATTCCTTTAACAGTCTGTTATCCCCATGGCAGCCCTGAGTGGTCCTATTAAAGGTAAGTCAGATCTTGCCCCTCCTGTTTTCAAACCCAAAGGCTTTGTATCTTACCTGTTTTCAAACCCAAATCCTTGCAGGGCCTTACCAGATCTGCTTTTTGTGGCTTGCCCCTACATTCCTTTCTTCCCTCCCTCTCTTGCTCTGTCAGTTCTTTGCCAGTAGTCAGAGCCTGCTTCAGAGCCCTTTTACCTGCCCTCCCCCTCCCCCCACCCCCCACCTGGATATGCTTCCTCAGGACAGTACCCCTTTACTGCCTTCAGGAGTTTGCTCACGTGTCACTTTTCCAGTGAGGCCTTCTGTGAGCACCCTGTTTTAAATGAATTCTTCTTCCTCCGTCCTGTGAGTACTTACCTCCCTTTTCTTAAAAATTTTTTTATTTATTTATGGCTGCACGGGGTCTTTGTTGCTGTGCTCGTCTGTTCTCTAGTTGGAGCAAGCAGGGGCTCCTCTTTGTTGTGGTGTGTTGCCTTCTCGTTGCGGTGACTCAGAGCACAGGCTCTAGGCACAGGGCTCAGGAGTTGTGGAGGGCTTAACTGCCCCACAGTGTGTGGGATCTTCCCAGACCAGGGACCGAATCTGTGTTCCCTGCCTTGGCAGGTGGATTTCCAGCCACTGGACCCCCAGGGAAGCCTGTTATCTCCCTTTTCTGCTTTATTTTTCTGTTTATCACCATTTAGAATACTATATATTTGACTTCGTTTTATTCTAAAAATTTTGCTTGTCTGTCTTTTCCACTTGAATGTAAGCTCCATGAGGAGAGGAATTTTCAAAAATTTTCTATGATTCCTAATGTATCTTTAGCACCTAGAACATTATTTGGCTCAAAAGAGAAGCAATCAGATATTTGAACAAGCATTTAAATATATGCATGTGTTCAATCCATCTTTGTCTAGAAGTTCTGTACTCTAAAATTATCAGCAGTTTTCTTTCAAGATGGTCAGACAGAGTGCTTCAGATGAAGTAGCATATGAAAATCTGACAGTGAAACTTTTTTTTAGACACCTCTAAGTTCTTTAGAGGCAGTAATTATACCTATTCTAAAGAAACCTAGGACAGAATAGTTACTCTCACTGAAGTTTAGTGACACTAATACCAGTTAGAAAAATCAATTTGAGATTGGTACTATTGTATCTTGGGGATGTGGGTATTCAAACCGCCCATCTGAAAACAAAGTAATTTCATAGCTTTTCTTTCTACCTCCTTGCTCTCTGAAGCCAACAGGGCTAGGCATAGTATAATTTCACATCAGGAAGAGTAAGTCTTTTTCTCTTGCCTTTCTCTTTCTTGACTTTTGTTGAAATACTGTGCTTTCAGGCACTTCACATATGTTATTTCATTTAAGCCTCCAACTATCCCTTTGGTAGGGGCATTATTCCAAAGAGGGGATTAAGTAGGTCAAATAACTGGGAAGTCTGTTTTTGAATTCCGAAACTATAACATTTGCCTCCCAACTTTTATCAGTATCTTAAAAATAAAGTGAAGTTGATCATCAAAAATGATTATTTCCTGAATGTTTGATTTAGCATAAAAATATGGGTTTATGGATAAACATAAAAAGGAATTACAGACTAATTTTAGTGTTCTTATGAAATCCATCAGTAGTGTTCATTTGCTGTTTTTAAATTTAGAATTCATTGTAGCTGAAGTAAATTCTAATAAAGACTCTATAGCAAAGTGAAATAAATGTTACAGTTGACTTACTGGTACTTTTATTCACATTAAAAGATAAAACAATACTTTTTAATAAGACAGCAGTTTGCAAATTTAAATAGTAATTGCATGTTATAAGTTTTATATAAAGTAGGGTTTACTGATAAAAGGTTAGTGCTATAATATACCTATATATTTTCTGGTGGGATTTAAACTAACAGTTCCTCTGAATTTGGAATCTTATACACAAAAATATATTTTTAAAATAAAAATGCTTTTAGAAACATATACTGAAGCTTATGGTAGGTTCAAAAAGTTTTGCTGAATCTTTAAGAATATTTGATGATGTATTGTAAATATTTTGATAGGAAAAATTCCTAAATATTTGAGCTACTAAAGCTTTTCAATGTTGTGGGGTTTTTTCCCCCCCTCATGTGTATAGAGTTTTTTTTTAATGAAATCTCTGTGGATATACCAGTATGTTAATAATGTGATATGCAGCATAGCATATGATAGCTTCAGTGTAATTCCTTTACTTCTTTCACTTTCCAGAACTATTTCAAGAATAAATGTGTGCAGAAATCTTGAGATATTGGAAAGAAAACAGCAATTGTGTTTGTTGTAATAACAGGTGGCATTGGCATTGAGGTCCCAAGTTATTCTCAGAAAGCAACTTTTTGCTCTGAGATAATAACTAGATGGGCGCTCAGGGCTTTCTGAAATTTTAAGAGGCTTGCGTATCTGAAAGATTGGAGTTACTAGTTATTACAACTACGTTTCTCCTAAAATTCTAATGGCTATGTTGCTGCATCTCACTGAAAATTTATCCACATGTACCAACTTGGTGTTTTAATTGTAGATTTCACTGGCCTAGGAAGGTAATAGAGGGATAGGTACAAACACACCACCCAGTCAACACTGGCATATATGCCCTGATCTTGTTTTGTGGATTTCTTAGATACCTGAAAGCGAAAAAGCATTTTTATTTGGTTTTAAGTCTGTTTTGTTTTGTGTTGGGAGAGCAGTATAAAGAACCTTACACTGGCTATATAATGGCCAGTTAAATATCTAGGAGAGGAATAAAGAGAAGAGGAGGGGAAATAGAAAATAATATCAGCTACTGTGTTATTGCTTATTCTGTGCTGGGCATGGTGCTTTACATGTCTTAACACTGAGTTTGTACAGAGCCTTGAGAATAGGTGCCATTCCCTGGTGGCTCAGAGGTTAAAGTATCTGCCTGCAATGCGGGAGACCTGGGTTCGATCCCTGGGTCAGGAAGATCCCCTGGAGAAGGAAATGGCAACCCACTCCAGTATTCTTTCCTGGAGAATCCCATGGACGGAGGAGCCTGGTGGGCTACAGTTCACGGGGTCGCAAAGAGCCGGACACGACTGAGAGACTTTCACTTTCTTTCACTTTCACCACTGTTTTACAATGAAAGGAACTAAAGCAGAAAGTAACTAGGTAACTTTCCCAAGGATTTGAACCCAGGCAGTCTGGCTGTACAGCTCCTACAGCATTAGCGTTACCTTGCTACTTCACCATAAAATTGAAGGAGAATCTAGACAAGGCTAGACCAGCCAGTGCGTCTCAGGTCCAAGCCTAGAGACAGAACTACATGGGCAGTAGAAAAAAGGCAAAGAGATTTATGTAGCAACATCCCCATCTGGTGGTGTTTTAGTATATTCCTGAATATGTTAAAATTTTAACAACCGTAAGCTAGCTGTAATCTAAATGAATTGAGGTTTAAATAAAATTCAAATGATGGCTGGTGGTTTCCCATTCTTCTTCTAATAATAGTGTTATTATTACTCCTTTAATTTTTATAGTAACATTTGGAGATAAATGCTATCTTTACACCATTTTACACATGAGGAAACAGGTTAAATAATAAACCCAGAGTCATATTGCCAGGACACTACTGAGCTGGGGCTTGAACCCAGGCACTCTGGCCACCCCATAAAGGTCTGGATTTGTAACCGTCATGCTGTATTTATTTTTAATATTTGTGAAGAGCACATAACCTCAGTACAAGATGGATGTAAATCTGTTTTATTGAAACATTAATATGTGTTCACAAACCTCCACTTTCTTCCAGTTGTTATTTAAAGTGTTAGCTACCAAAAGAAAATGTTGTATTTTGTAACCATGACTCTGATAGAAGGTCATTCATTTCTTGAGTTTGGCTCATATTTCAGATCACTGCTTTTCTACACATCCTCCCCAACAAGATTCTGGCTCATAAATGGTACATGTTATAGCTTCAGTTCAAGAAAGTAGTGATTCATAACTTACTTTGCAGAGATTTGTGGAGTTTTTGAGAGATTGATAGAGAACATGATAGCTTTGTAACAAATGAAACTTTTTGAAACTGAGACGGTGTAGAGCAAATTTTATGTGAGTTGACCTTCACATTCGCATATGTGTTTTAAACACAGATTTTAGATTTATGAAAGTAGTGATAAAGAAAAAGTAAAAACTGGGGATTTCCCTTGTGGTTCAGCGGTTAAGATTTCACCATCCAGTTCAAGGGGTACAGGTTCTATCCCTGGTCGGGCAGTGAAGATATGCCTCCTAGCCAAAAAAAAAAAAAGCAAACAAATGTAAAACAAGCAATATTGTAACAAATTCAGTAAAGATTTAAAAATTGGTCCACATTGTCTTTGATACTTCCCATGTGCATATTCATTTTTGGTAAGGATGTGTTGAATTTCAATAACTAATAATGTTCCATCATACTGTTTAACATGGCACGTAGCCATCTCTTGTTGAACACCTTAGATAATGATTTTTTTTTAACTAGCCAGTAAGCATTTGGAAATATGATGGGAGCTTGTGTGAGACTGAGCCTAGTGAGAATAGATTTATTTTTTAACTTTTTATTTTGAGATAATGTCAAACTTAGAAAAATTTGAAAAAATAGTATAAAGAACTCATGAAACTCTTACTCATGTTCAGTAATTTAACATTTTGCCACGTTTCCTGTTATTATATATATATATATATATATTTTTTTTTTTTTCCCTGAACCAGTTGAGAGTTGGTTGCATTTTCATGCCCTTTTAGCTGTTAATACTTAAAGTACTCATTTCCTAAGAATGAGGATATTGGCAATATAGATTCGGTAGGCCTCGCATTGATGTGGTGACTGACACAGTGTTATAGAATATGTTGAATGAGAAAATGTAGAGAGAGGAAAGCAAAATCAGTCTTAGTCTGGCCAAGCCTGCGGCATGAAAGCCAAGAAGAAATAGCTATTCATACATTCCATAAATGCTGGGGTACCTGGGCTGTAAGGGATAAAACTGTGAACATAATACACAATGTCTTTATGAGATTATAATTTATTGTATGGCGAGAGGGATGTCAGAACAGACAACCAAAGCAGTTTTAGTACAGTAAGGCAAGTACTATGAGAGGAAAGACAGAAACGTTGGTTAAAAGGTCATTGATGACTTTAAGCATGAATTACAGGATGCATTGCAACTCAAAGGATGAAGACTTTGGAGGAGAAAGGTGGATGCTAGATTGCAGGGAATTATAAGTGCAAGAGGTACACTGCAGCTGAATTCAGGAAACTTGGCAGTAAAAAGTAGAAAATAATAATTTAACAAGAGGAGGGTACCCAAAAGAATATTTTTCTGTCCTTCCCACCCCCAATAAGCTGGACCAGTTGAGTGTCAGAGACTGGGATATTAGAGGGGGAATGAGTGGGATCTAGGACATGGTGTAGCTTTGGAGGGGAGAAGCAGGTATTAACTCATGGAACTGGAGAGAAGGATGAGAATATGGACATAGCTGTAGGATACCTTTTAGAGATGAAAATTGTCATGATAGATCGGTGTAGTTTCCTTAGTAATGGAGGGAAGTGAGGGCATATGAAGAGGTGAAAGAGTGAAAGCAGGAACTTGAGGAACTTGGAAACTACTTAGAACAAGCTTAGAGGGAATGATAGAGAGGAGAGAGGAGAGCGAGTACTGCCAAACAGCAGTTAAGGCCCATTTGAAGTTCAGAAGTATGAATTGGTACTGGACAAGGTATTTCTGGGTAGTTCTGCCATAGAGCTCTACTGTCCAGAAGAAGAGTGAGGTTACCTTTAAATTGTAAAGGGTTAGAATCATCAGGTTCTTACCTTTTCCATTTTTGCACAATACAATGAGGTGCATGCAACTTTTCATTACTATTTTGTTTCAACAGTTCATTTCAGAGATCTTTTCTCTTCCTGCATGGTAATGAGAACTGCCCTTTTCCACCTCCTTTACCTATCATTTTCTTCCTTCCTGCATTTTCACAGCATGCTATTTCTCTGAGATGTCCCAGCAAGCAGGCCAAGCGTCATATTGACTTCACAGAAGAACAGGCTGAACTGACACCTGTAAGTTCTGTAATCATGTCCATTGGGACTACTGAAGTATCAGTGAAGAGGAATGCATTCTTTAGAACTCCTGATCATTAAACCTTCTCATATATCTCAATTTTTTGAGTAAAAATTAAACCAGGCTTAAAAAATACATGAGCAGAAACATGAACAACCATATGATACAGTACCATTGAATATTAATACTCATGGTAAGGTTGTGTTAGTGATAGCGTATCTGGTATAGAGAAATTTTGTATTGGAACCTGAACCGCATACTTTCTGTTTTGTTCTTAAGCTAAGGGCTTCTGTAAATTTCTCAAGATATTACTAAATTTAACTGTTCTTTAGAATGGGGATATCAAGGGTATGACTTCTGCACCAGTACTTAACTGAAACCTAATTTCTTTAAAAATGTTTCCTTTGGTCATTGATTAATGAACCTGGATGTTTAGAGCTGTGCAGTTCCATGCGGTGACCACTAGCCAGATGAAGCTATTGAACGCTCCAAATGTTAATCCAAATGGAGATGCACTATAAAGATAAAAATACATGCTGGACTTCAAAGACTTAGTACAAAAAAATAAATAAAAGATGCTAACATTAGTTTATTTCACCATTTTCTTTTTACTTTTTTAAAAAATGTGGTTACTAGAAAATTTTATATTTGTAGCTCGTATTGTTTTTCCATTAGACAGTGCTGTTTCAGGGTCATCTATGAAGCATTGGAAAAAAAATAAATTCCCACCCCCACCCCCACCCCCCGCCCCAGTTGAATAAGATTCGCTCTGATCTCTCCTCTCCCCTCTTCCTCCCTCTCTTCCTGTCCTTTAAAAATACTGGTAGTAACCCAGTGAATTGATTTCACAAGTCACTACTGGGTTATATCCTGCTTAGTGAAAAACTTTCCCCAACCTTACCTCTGGCCTGTCCCCTAAGCTCCAAAGTACCAGCCACACTTACTAATCATATCTGCATTGTCATCTCTTCCACTCAGGCAGCAGTGCCCAGTCCTTTCAGCCCCAATACCCGTATCTTCTAACAAATAATTTATAACATTATCTTTACTATCCCAAATGAAATTCATAAATAATATAACTTACCTACACCCCCCCCCCCCATTATAGTGATTTTAATGCCCTATCACCTAGCATGAGGGAGAAATAGCCAAAAGTAATTTATGATATTTTAATGTATATATTTTCATTTTTAAGTGGTTAGCCATTTAAAAACTGTATTAAAAGACACGATGAAAAAATAGTCAAATCCTACACCTACTTACAATTAAGAACCTTGGATTTAAGAAAAGGGAGATCAGAAGTCATTTTTACAGGAAAAAGAAAGAAATATGAGTGGACCCAGAATTAAAACATACTATGACACATAATAACAGACAAAACACACACCTGTATATAGTAACTAGTAAAAGTGAAATAACCTTAAATGAAGTAGGAATAATGTGCTGATACAATTTATATATTACCAAAGAAAAGAAAATGAAGAAGTGCAAAATTCTTGCAAATTTAATGACTCTTATTTGTAACTATAGTGACAAAATTATTCTCTGCCTTGTAGCATGGGGTTAGGTAGTAATAAAATGATTTTTACATTTGACTTTTTACATTATAGATTCTCATTGTGCTGTATTTTAAATAACTCTGAAAGACAAGCAATTGAAATATTTTAACACAATCTGTGTTAATGAAGCTCAGTGAAATTTCAGCCTTTCATTTCTTTTCATTATTAGTATTTAGTTCTTAATTCTGTTAAAAGCAGTTTCAAAACTCTTATCATTTACTTGCATGTGACAGAGTGCACACTGATGCTACCAGTTTTGGTACTGGCAAATTTTTTTTTATACTTCAAGCAGATTTTCCATTGGTGAAATGATTTCCCAATGTAATGAGTAATTCTTGGTAAAGGTTGAACAGAATTAAGTGCAGGCTTCCCTCAATTTCTAGTAAGTAAACAGCATTCCTATAATAGTCACTGAATATCAGAATTACACAGAAATACTTTGTGCTTATATGTAAAATGGAGTTATTGAGTTTGAAACTCAGATTGTTATAAACAGAAATTCCCAGCTGTATGATTTTCCATATAAGGACATTACAACTTCATGTAATGGGACTTTGGTTGTTCATTCTGTGGCATTGTTCCATGCTTGCAGGGCATCTAGTGTTTATGGCTTCCCTCCTCGTAAATACCGGTAATGCCCCTTCCTCCTCCCTGTGACAGCCAGAGCATTCCCAGCTCCCCCTGAAATGCCCCCCAGAGGGAAGCGCCACCCGCACTGAGTGCCACTGGCACCTCGCTTTGCTCTGTCTGTGCCCTCCACTGCGCTTGGCGCTGCCTCCTGCTCATCCTGCAGGACTTGAGACCTGAGGCCTTGGCAGAAGTGCTTTGCGAGACCTCTGATTTGGTTTAGACACTGTCTCTGCCTCTTACTACCGCTTACACACTGCAGTGTAGTTGTCAGTTTCCTCCCTGTTAGGTTCTAAGCTCTGTGAGACCAGGTAATGCCTGTCTTGGGTACCTTTGCATCTCCTGTGTCTGGCATGGTTCCAGGCTCAACATTGAATAAATAGTTGAGTAAATGAAAAAAGGAGAGAATACAAGACAGAAAGAAATGGGCTAATAAAGAAAATGGGCTATTTTTAATGAATTAAATTAAATTTAATGAATTAAAAATAGGCTGCTGACTTTGCGTTCATGGTGAATGAAAGAAAAGATAAGAAGGCCCTACATGCAGCTATGTGCATTTTTGTTACCAGCAACATGTACCAAGACAGAGACTAATTTAATGATGTGCCCAAAGCACTGTGTCTTTCCCTTCTCTCAGTCCTCCAACTGAACACCGCTCTCCCCATCCCTCTCGCATCCTTCTCCAGTAACCAGATCTCCCTCCACCCCCACCTCCATTCTGAGGAATTCTACAGCCATGTGTGACTGGCACCAGTAGGGAAAGATAGATAAAGGAAGACATTTATTGACTGAAGGCATTTGCTGCTTCTGGTTTCTATATTTTTGTTTTTTCAGCTACAATCCCTGTAGTTAGAGGGAACATGGAGCCCTAACCTCCCTCTCTGCTAGCAGTTAAGTAGCATATGCCTGTCCCAAACATGTGATTCATGATCTTGTTCAGCTATGTTTGTGGTCTCATTTTTCAGATGTGTCTTGCTTGGGGGTCACCAATCATGATTCTCTCCTTTTTTTTTAAAGTTCAGTATTTAAACCTTATTTTTGAGGAATATCATTTTTGCACAATATTATTATGCACAATAAATATTATTTTATTTAAACCTTCAGTATTTTAAAATCAGTAACTTCTACTTCAGGGTCTGTAAACAAATACAGTTAGATAAAATCTGATCAGATAGATTTTGGGATTTTTTTTTTAGTACTTTGAAGTCTTGAGGTGATTTGAGTTTGAAGATGGAGTAAATTTTGTAAGACATTTTTTAAAGTTTAAACTTGAATTTAATGTCTAGAGTTTTATTTATTTTGGGCTTCCCTGATGGCTCAGCCAGTAAAGTGTCTACCTACAATATAGAAGACCTGGGTTCGATCCCTGGGTGGGGAAGATCACCTGGAGAAGGAAATGGCAACCCACTTCAGTACGCTTGCCTAGGAAATTCCATGGACAGAGGAGCCTGACAGGCTACAGTCCATGGGCTTGCAAAGAATCAGACACGACTGAGCAACTTATACCCACACAGAACTGTATTTACCAAAGAATGATTGGTTTTGATGGCCTCAAGCAAATTCTTTTTTTAATTTGAAAAATAATTATCTGAATAAATATATTCTACTCATTTTGGGCATCTTTGAGAAAGTAATTTTTGTGAGTAAGATAAATAAGACTAGTCTTTCAATAAATTATTTTCTATGTTTTACATAATGATGTAATAATATGTTTTTGTCCCTATATGAGAATAACAAAAAATGAATAGGAAAAGAGCAATGAAAGTTACAGTTGGTCTTTTTAGTTGTCCTTCTCAATATTCTTCCTGGTCTTAGCTAATTGCTAACCTCAAATTCAGTTTGCAGAAACTTTGCTTATCTACTGTTTTTCTGATAGGCAAGTCAACTAATATTTACCTTCAGGAGATTATACCATCTAGGTAATTGAAAGCTTAGAGATGATTTTCTTTGTGCTTGTTTGACCTTGTTAGTGCTGATATTGATGAATATATTCAATTTTTGTTTTAAACCTTGGGGTTTTTGGTTTGGTTTGGTTCTGGCCGTTTTTTTACCACCTAGGTGTGGGTGAAAGGACAGGTAGGCTTGTAAGGCTCATCTTGAACTAAAAAAAAAAAATAAAACTGCAGGCAATGACATACAATATAGCAAACCAACTATACTATAGGTACAAGTAAAAGTTAAGTTAATGTTATTTTTTGTAATAGTATTTTAATTTTGAAGTAGTGTATTGTATTATCTGTGACAGTGAGTTTTATGAGAGTAGGTGCTGCTTTTGTATTTATTTTTCTCTCCAAAAATTTGTTTCTCAAGAATAACTTGATAATAATTTGATATATACTTAGATTTATAAAGTATAATATTGTGAAATATTTTATATAATTCCACAAGCTGTGCCATGCATTGTTTTAAATGATGGTTAATAACCACATAACATTAAAAAATACTTAGAATTATTTAGGGATAAGCAAGTCTGAATTACACATATATCAAAAAAGCTGCAATTTATTCTATATGAGTTCAATAAATATGATTGCAATACTGAAACAATTTTAAAGGAGAATAGGACACTTAGGGACTGTTATTCACAAATCATTTTTATGAAAATATATAAATTAATTTAACCAATTTAAGATGCAACACTTCATAATATTTTATGTCATTCGTTTAGAAGTCCTTTACTTGGGCAGTGCAGTACTATTAGTATGTAATAAGTGAATTCATAAAATTTTACTGAAAACATTATACCATTAGGCAAAATATTTATGAACATTTTTCCTCTTGGTGTAGCTATCACTGATCGGAAGTAATTGCAGAAGTTTTGAAACTGAGGTGGTTTTTTTTTCCCTCCTCTCTCAGGCTACACTATTTAAAGCTGTATAGGTCTTGTATAGACTTTAACAAGACGAAGAAATATGGTTAGCCATTGGGCTTTGACACCTGCTTCTTTGTGCTGCATGAACAGCACTCGCAAGCACAGCCCTGGGAGACAAGCTGCTCCATGATCTTTGCAGGGTGTGATCCCTTTTCCCAGAGTGAGGGACCATCAGGAGCGGGTTAGAGCGTGACTCTTGGCACGGGCGGGTCTCTCCCTTCCCTTCTTCTTCTTTCTTTTTTTCTGGTTTTAAATTTAGATGCACTTCACTGAGTTTAGGTGAAATATGAAATTAATGGTAGAGAATCATTCATGCTTTGTCTACTTTAGATTTTAAACTCATGAAACCTCCACTGACTTCTGTTGCCTTTTTTTGTTTTGTTTTTCTCTCTTTTCCTGCACAAGCACTCCTATCTGGACAGGGAAACCTCCCTTCTTCTGAGAAACATTGCAGGAAAACCTTCTCATTTGCTGACCAAGGTGATACTTCTTCCACCTGCATGTAAATATTTATTGCTTTGTAGGTAGAATGTAATTTCTGTTTTTGATTGTGCTCTCAGATTACTGAGGTTGTGTTTTCTTGTTTCTGCATCCTTGTTCTCAGTAGAGGTATTTTTTCCTTTTATTGAAGGTAATTATTTATTGACCTTAATGACTATCAGAAAATATAGAGAGTAGAAAATATTTGCAGTAGTTTTTCACTAGTTTTTAACTTTTATAAATACCCGACAATCTTCCTAAGTATGTTGCACTTTTCTAGTTTAACATTGTATTTCATTTTAAAGTCTAAAAATCATTGCTTGATTTTAGCTTTTACTACTAATGGTCATGCATGCTGTGAGTTTCTTTAGCAAACTTTGTTTTCTAATTTTTGTTTATATTATCAATGCCTCATTTAATTATTTATTTATATAAACATAATCTTTACATTAGTTTAATCAAATTGGAAGAGCAGGCTGCAATTTAAATTTCTCAGTTCTCTGTCCTCAGAATGGTTTGAATTAGTCTAGCTGGATTTTCATTGGGCTGGTATTTTACAATTTAAAATCATTTAACCATTATCATCATCAACTCAGGAAGCACAGGATAGGGGGCGTTTTTTCTGCCTCTTTACAAATCATGTTTTTATTTTGTTACTTAAATGTTAAATTCAAGCATGTCTGAGTTATAGATAGTTTCTGAAGAATATGCAAATTATGCCTAATTTCACTAAATTTTTATTATTGTATCCGAAATTTTCTTTAAAAAAAATATTTCTTTGTAAACTTGAGAAAGAAGATGGTAAAGCTAAAATTAAAATCTCCCTGAGTGTCCACTTAAAGAGACGACCCAAGAATCAGCAATAAGAACTTTCTTTTGTTTGAGTTTCTCTCCTGGAAGGAGATCTAGGAATAGGGTAGAAGCACCTTAAAGGTGAGGCAAGTTTAGAAACCTAAGCACATGATAGCCGTGTACTTTATAACCATAGCAAAGTCCACTCTCTCCGTGGAATTCACTCTCAGAGCCTCATTTAGGATCTCTCTAGATCAGACTTCTCTCCCTGAGAGGTTGCTGTCACACATTTCCTGGAGGATGCCTAGCACCTCCGATTCTTTGAGTCTTCAGCTTCCTTACCCACACTGTCCCTGAGGCCTCATAGTTTATATCTGTTGTCTTTTATTTGACAGCTCTATTTCTGTTCAGGATGTTTCCACTCTCCTAGTTGCCCAGGTTCAAGCCATCTCATGCTTTCATTCTCACTTACTGTCTCAAAGCTCTAATAAGCCTGTCAGAATCGTCAGGATTGACTGAATTCATCCATCCATTTTATTCCCATTGCCACTACCCTAAAACAGCCTCATATTTTTTAGTAGAGCCACTCTGGTCTATTTTTGCCTGTCACACCTCCAGTACATTTTGTACACTGCTCTCAGATGAAGTGTAGCATTTTACCATTTCCATTGTCTGGTTTTCAACATATATTTGTTGAGTCTTGTACTATGTTAGGTGCTGGGATATAATACTGTATAAAGCGGACATTTCCCCTGCCCTCAGTCTTCAGGAATATAGATAAAAAGAACATTTACATGCAGCATGTAAACAAATTCTAATCATGTTAAGTACTATGAAGGAAACAAGTGAGTAATAGGGAGAACAAGGGGGAGATTAGAGCTACATTTCCTTTAGATGGTAAGGTCATCAAAGGCCCTTCTAAGGGGGTGACATTTAATTTAAAGCTTGAGGGATGAAAAGCAGCCAGCTTGAGGGTGAAGGGAAATGTTCCAAGTGGAGAGGTCCATGAGAAAAGAGCCTGTCAGGTTTGAGGAGCTGAAGAAAGACTGTGTTGCTGGAGCCACAGTAGTTGAATGAAGTATCTTGAGTTGTGTTGGAGAGGTAGACAGGAATCATTAATTCAAGGCATGCTGGGGAGTGTGTATTTCTTTTTCCCCTAAATGCTGTGAGAAACTATTGAAGAGAGTAACTTCATCCATTCAACAAATGGAAAATGGTTGTTTGCAAGTTTGGGATAAATGCAGCCACTTCTCATCTCCTCCTGCCTGAGAGCTGTTGCCACCCACTGTACCCACAGTAGAGCCATCTGTGCTCCAATCCAAGTATTGGGGTGGTGGCATCCCTGCTGTATGTAGCCAGCATCTGACTCTAGCTGCCACTATATCCTGCCCTACTTATATACAGTTACCCATTTGTCATTTGAAAATAACTCGGTAGCACAGAACCTGAACATTTAGGGTGGAGTGGGGAATGGAGTCAAGAATGAGGTGTCAGAAGTGCCTAGATAACCAGAGCCACAGGGGCCTCTCTTTGTCAGTGCCCTCTGCACCATAGCACATGGCTGTTTGAAGCTAAGTTGAGCTTGTACTTCTTTGATACCACTTGTGTGGCTGTCTGATTCCCCAAAAAGCATGGTGTCCCAGTTACTGACTCACCTCTGATCTGCACTTTTCCAAACTAGGACTTTATAACACTTGGTAGTTGAACACAGTAAAATGAACACAGGAACACTGCTTAGGGCCTGGAATGCAAAAGGAATGCTTATTGCTTGTTTGTTTCCATCATCAATCCAATTGTCATTATACTACTGCTAATGAAATAACTACCCCGTATATATACAGTTCCGAGGGGCTTCCCTGGGGGCTCAGTGGTAAAGAATCTGCCTGTAATGCAGGAGACGTGGGTTCTATCCCTGCTTTGGAAAGATCCCCTGAAGGAGACACACTCCAGTATCCTTACCTGGAAAATCCCAAGGACAGATGAGCCTGGCTGGCTACAGTCCGTGGGGCTGCAAAAGTGTCAGACATGACTGAACAACATACAATTCTGAGCGGGGAGCCTCTGCAAAAACAATGCCAACCTGTTTCTTCTAGGAGCGGCATTACTGCCAGCGCAGAATGTTTTATAAATGGGAGCAGTAGGCAAAGGACCCATTGCTGACCTGATGCCCATAAGTCTCTGGGTGCCATCCAGAAGACTGACCTTCTGATACAGTAACACATCTTTGTCCTCTTTATTCCCTTAGCCTGCTTTATTTATTTATTTCTCATAGAACTTACCACTGACTGACTTATCCCATGGCTCTCTCTTTCTTGTCTCATGTTAAATGTAAACTCCATGAGATTAGGAACTCTATTTTCTCTGCATTCAAGCCCAGACCTGCATAGTCTGGACAAACATCTCTCATATAAAAGAATGGTCCTCTAGTGACTATCAAGGTTTCAAGGACTGCTGTACTTGTTAACCACCATTTCTTCAGAGAAGTTGTAAAACTGCTGGTATATTACTGAAAGTGTTTTATCTTTGATAAGCAGTTTTTATTTACTATTATCCCCCCAAAGTTTATGCTAAAATCTTTACAGACAGACGGGATGTGACATAATGGGAAGAACAGGTAGTTGTTCACTTCATAACAGCCTGTATGATCTTTGAAAGATAATTCTTTCTGGGCCTAAATCAGTACAATGGACATAATAATAATGTTAGTCCTGCATTATTGATAATTAAATGAGGCACATGCCTTATAGTACATGGCAAGTAGGTGTTTGATTAATATTAGTTCTTTTCTTAGTTGAGAATGTATTTCATGATTTCTTCAGGGGGAAGTAAACTAAGTGGTTACTATGATTATTTTGGTTCTAAGCAGTTTGATAGAACATTTCATGGGCAGTAAATTGTTCATCACCCCAAGTTTTCTTTGAATCATTTTAAGTTACATAACTGTATTACTGTTGTAATCTATGAAATAAACTTGATCTCAAAAAAAAAAAGCTCACTTATTTTCAGCCCCTTAATTTCAATCCCATTTGTTCTGAGCCCAAAATCATTTCATAGTTGAAGGAATTCAAAGCCAGTTCTTTGCAACTTTAACTTTCTATAAGTATTCTAATTTTTACTCTAAGAAAATGCTGTAACATTTTGTAACCACAGCATTGGCTTTCATTTAATCATAAGATCTTCACTGAGTTTTTGTCCTTTATGTAAATTTGAGAAGGCTTGGCATTTGATGGTTATTGATAGCTACACAGGAGTTTTTCAAGTGGAAAATAGGTTGTCTCTTGCCCTTTTAGGGAAGGGGTAAGACAGAAAGTTAAGTTGTTATATGTGTGAGATATCTTTTACCTTCGTTTAGGATGGTTGTGAGACAGTGTGAACAAAGGGATAGTCCAAAGATAAGGGGCAGAAAACTTAAGACCTCATTTTGCCAATTTTAACAAACAGAATATGAGATGAACAAAGCTTTGTTCTTTGTATTAAACTTGGCCTGCAGACACTGAACACAGCTTTGTATTGCCTAAAGAAACTATTAGATGTCTTCTAAGTATATAATCTATAAATAACACATCAGCAAAGATTTATTAATCTTTGCTGCATCACACGACACTCTGATCTTAAAACAGTTTCTTCCTTTTTTTGGTTGTTACAGTTAAAAGTTATGATTCTAGATTAAATATAGTAGATAAAAACCATACTTTCAGAGTGAGTGAGTGAGTGAAGTCGCTCAGTCATGTCCGACTCTTTGTAACCCCATGGACTGTAGCCTACCAGGCTCCTCTGTCCATGGGATTTTCCAGGCAATAGTACTGGAGTGAATTGCCATTTCTTTCTCCAGGGGATCTTCCCAACCCAGGGATTGAACCCGGGTCTCCCGCATTGTAGACAGACGCTTTACCATCTGAGCCACCAGGGAAATCCCCAGACTTTCTGAGGAAGAGCTTATTGTCCATGGGAAGTATAAAGTACTATGAATCTTGCAATTTGATAAAATATTTTTATTTCATTTTGCTTCGGTGACATTCAAATTCTAAAAGAGGCTTCTTGCAGAGATTAATTATCCTTGCTAATGAACTGGAGAAGAGTAAACTGAAATTTGCCTACACTGGAGTTAAGCCTGTGCGTGCATGCTCAGTTGTGTCCCTGTGTGCTCAGCTGCGTCCAACTCTGTGACTCCATGGACTGTAGCCCGTCAGGCCCCTCTGTTCTTGTGATTTCCCAGGCAAGATTACTGGAGTGGGTTGCCATTTCCTACTCCAGGATATCTTCCTGACCCCAGTGACTGAACCCATGGCTCCCGAATCTCCTGCATAGGCAGGCAGATTCACAGCTCTTAAATTTGAGGCAGCTGTAACACGGACCAGTTTATATAGTTATTAAGAGTAGTATTTTGAGCAACTGAAAGAATAGCTGAATTTGGATGTTAAAATAGCCCCACCTGGCTGTTCTACATAAAAATGGTTTCTTAGTGATGGCTAGCGGAGAAGGCAATGGCATCCCACTCCAGTACTCTGGCCTGGAAAATCCCATGGATGGAGGAGCCTGGTAGGCTGCGGTCCATGGGGTCACTAAGAGTTGGACACGTCTGAGCGACTTCACGTTCACTTTTCCCTTTCATGCATTGGAGAAGGAAATGGCAACCCACTCCAGTGTTTTTGCCTGGAAAATCCCAGGGACGGGGGAGCCTGGTGGGCTGCCGTCTATGGGGTTGCACAGAGTCGGACATGACTGAAGCGACTTAGCAGCAGCAGCAGCAGCAGTGATGGCTTGGGAATCAAATTGGTTTAATGTACGTTAATTGGTTGTTTCTCTTGTTTCTGTAATCTTTTCTTCCTATGTGTCAATTTTTTAGCCTTTGGAGCAGAAACTGATCTGGGAGTTGAAACTAATCTTATAATTGAATGACTTTTTATTGTGTCAGTGCTTCAAAAGATAGCATTGATTGTATTCTATTGTATTTGGTAAATAATAGTATACTAAAATGGAAGTATGAAAATGCTGCTTTGGTATTTATAACCAGTATCAGAATGTTATATTAAAATTTTTATATTCCCTTTTTGAAAAGACTTTTTTAAGAGCAGTTTCAGGTTCACAATAAAATTAAGACGGTATAGCGATTTCCCATATACTACTTGCCCTCACACGTGCATAGCATCCCCATTATCAACATCCCTCACCAGAGTGGTACATTTACTGCAATTGATGAGCAAGTATAGGTAACATTATTATCACCCAGAGTCCATGGTTTACATTAGGGTTCACTCTTGGTGTGTATTCTGTGGGTTTGGACAAATGTATAATGACATAGAGCTATCATTATAGTATCATACAGAGTAGTTTCACTCCCACAGAAATACTCTGTATTCCACTTGTTCACGTCCCTCCCACCTCCCGCCCCCAATCTCTGACAACGATTATTCTTTTTACTGCCTCCATAGTTTTACTTTTTCAGGATCTTGTATAGTTGGAATCACATAGTATGTAGCTTTTTCAGATTGGCTTCTCTCAGTTAGTAATACACATTAAAGTTTCCACCATGTGTTTTATGGCTTGATAATTCTTTTTTTTTTTTTTTTTGCTTTTGTGAGTTAGTTGCTCAGTTGTGTCTGACTCTTTGCGACCCTGTGGACTGTAGCCAGCCAGGCTCCTCAGTCCATGGAATTCTCCAGGCAAGAATACTGGAATGGGTTGCCATTCCCTTCTTCAGGGGTTCTTCCCTACCCAGGGATTGAACCCGGGTCTCCTGCATTCTTTCTCTCTTTTTTTTAAGCATTGAATAATAATATTCCATGGTCTAGATGTTGCATAGTTTATCCATTTGCCCACTGAAGGATATCTTGGTTGCTACCAAGTTTTGGCATTATAAGGAAAGCTGCTATAAGCATCAGTGTGTAGGTTTTTGGGTGGAGGTAAACTTTTCAGCTCACTTGGTAGGTACTAAGGAACTTGATTACTGGATGGTGTCGTAAGAGCATGTTTAGTTTTGTAAGAAACTACCATAGTATCTTCTAAAGTGGCTGTACGATTTTGCATTCCTCAGGGAAAAGTGAAAGTTCCTGTTGTTCCACAACCTGACCAGCGTTTGGTGTTTCCAGTATTTTTGCAGTCTAAGATGATACATGCGTAGTGGTATATCATTGTTTTAATTTGCAGTTCTCTCATGGTATATATGAGCAGCTTTTCACAGGCTATTTGCCATCTGTGTAATCTTTGGTTAAAAAAGATTTCATCAAATCTTGTTTTGGTGAAAACCTTCTGTTCAGGTTTTTTGCCCAGTTTTTGAACTGAGTTGTTCATTATTTTATTGAGTTTTAAGAGTTCTTTTATGTTTTGGATGTTAGTTCTTTTATCAGATATGTCTGATAAATATTTTACTAATATTTTCTCTTAGTCTATGGCTTGTCATTCTCTTGATATTCTTTTTCTTAAAAATATATTTTTTTACTTTGAAGACATCTTTTTTCTTTTGTTTTTTTTTTTTTAATTTTACAGGCTAGTTTTAATATAAAAGAATTTGGCCTTGTAGAAGTTCATGTTTATATTCCAGCTACACAAAGCATTGATTCTATCCGTTCTTCCTCATCAGACTTTGAGATTTAAATTTGCTTTTCAGAAATATGAAGAGAAAGTTGAAATTATGCTTTGGAAAATTTCTTTGTAGCAGATATTCATACCAATATAAGGATGTGGCAAATGACCCATGAAGAAACATACAATCATTATTCCCTTGAGAAAACACTCATAAAACTTCTGCTTTACTCTTCTCCAAAATATGGTCAAATAACTGATTTCATAAAAACCACTGGGAAATGCTCATACTTAAAATTCCTTTATAGAGTAGTGCTCTACTCATCAGAAACACACATAGAATTTGGTAATTTAATAAAGATTTTGTTTCTCCAAGACACAGAATTCTAGAAACTGAGAATTTTAATGACAATATTCTAGTTTTCTCATTTTATAACCTTCTTTAAAAAGAAGAAATATATATCTTAAAATATACAGTCAACATATTCTATAATTCTATAGTTTATTTGCATAAAGAGGGGAAATAGGATGATTTACTCTTTAATCGAAGGAGTATATATACCTAAGAATCTAAGAATCCAGTCTTACTCCTCTTTGTCGTTAAAATGCACTTCTTTGTTCTCCGTCTAATTGGGTTTGCAGATAGTATTTCCTGACCTTGGTTATTATGTTAATTCACTGACTGCTTTCATTGAAATGGATCAGATTTCTGGCAAACAAGCCCACCGTCTTCCCTGTTTTCTTCTCTGTTCTGCAGAGTAGTAAATACTAAGCTTGAAATGAGGGAGACATTGGCCTTGAAATGAGTATGAAATGAGAAGAGAAGCAGATCAAAAATAAGAAAGCCAACAGAATTTAAGAGAACAGGGAATAATCTGTTAAATGAATTGAGTTAACTTGTTTTTTTGCCCTGAAAACTTCAGTTTTTTAATGAAGAATAACACATGGGTTGTGATTATTAGTCACAATCTAGAGCAGATAAATTAGTCAAATTGATGTAAATAGGTTTCTCTCTTCTTTTTTAAAGTCATGTTAAGTAAAGGAATATATAATATGGTATTTTATGTTTTCTTAGATATTTTAGATATTTTCTAGAGCAACCAAGAGCTTAGAATTAAGAAGTAATTCTTTATTATAAGCAAAGGTTTACTTTCATGAGTTTCTTTCAACTGGAGACTAATGCTGCAAAATGTACTGTGGCCTCTTGCTGGAAAGTACAAGTAAGTACAAGGTATTGCAGTGCTGTATGTTATTCTAGGAGAAAATAGGCAGATGTTTTATTTTACTGAGGTATAGTTTTATTTTATTGCTATTCATTTAAATTTATGAAGCAGAAATTACTATAAGTTAAATATTTGGAAAATTACATTCAGTATTTTAAATAGTGTGAATTAAAAACCAAATTGAATTTAGTGACATGAGACATTGATTATATTGTGTGATTGTTCCAAAGCAGAGTAAAACTTAGAATTAAATGCACCCTCCTTTGTTCATATTTATGTACTAATGAGAATATACCTATGTTTTTATTATGATTGTTTTTATATGGTTGCAGAGAGATGAATTGATGCTGGGTTTTTTTTTTTTTTCTTCTGTTTTTATGATGATGATACGTTTTCAGTACAACAGGACAAAATGTTGATATGCAAAAGATTGCCCACAGTTTCGAGGGGGGTATAAATTCAGAGTCACTGGCAGGCCCACAGATAGCCTCGTTTTCCCTATCTTGAAACCTGAAATTTGTCTGTTTCAGATTGACAGTCAGGAATAAAACTGTTGGATTAAATTAAAATTAAATTAATTTACCACAGCCCTAGAATATGAAAATGTAGTCTTAATATAAGAAATCTTCAAGTGTGGATCTTAAAAAAATTTTTTTAATAATATGTCTACTCTCTTTGTGAACCTGGTTATTTCTAAAATGTGCTCCATATTAAGTGTGTGAAGTTATATTCTTACTGAAATTCAGTGTTAACAGTGTTCTTAAGGATAAAAAGACTTCTCAAAAAATTCTCATTATTTTAGCATTAGTTTATCTGAAGTGCTTTGTGTCCACAGGAAGAACAGGCAGCAAAATTGAAAGCTGAGAAGATCAGAGTTGCCCTAGAGAAAATTAAAGAGGCACAAGTGAAAAAGGTGATATTTGGGCTTTTTCTTGGTTTGGGATTTTTATTCATTTTATGGATTTATAAAGAATTGCCTTGTTTATATAATATAACTGTAAGATGCAGCAAGCTATAGCAGGGTATTTCTTTTTAAATACATTTCCATATGTATTTGTTGGTGAATAAAATACATTATTAAAGAAATAACTTTTCTGGTTCTAAATTCTAAAAGAGTAAAACAAAATAGCTTTATTATAATCTTATATGTAATTTTAATTTTTAAAAAAACATTAAATTTGTTTAGTTATTGAATACTTAATTTCAGAATATTCTTGCATAATAAAGTCATTATTTGTGTTTTAACTTATATTTAGCTAAGGACATCGTTCAGAATATTATTCAATATTGGAAGTTTTTAGAATGCCTGTTTTTCAGTTTGTATTTAATTTTCCTTTTTCCTCTTAACAGCTGGTGATTAGAGTCCACATGTCTGATGATAGTTCTAAAACAATGATGGTGGATGAGAGGCAGACAGTGAGACAAGTGCTGGATAACCTGATGGACAAATCCCACTGCGGTTATAGTTTAGACTGGTCTCTGGTGGAAACCATCTCTGAGTTACAGATGGGTTAGTAATATCATTGCTATAATTATTTTTAAAATTTCTGTGTAATTTCAGCTGTTTTCATGTTGATAAAAGCAACTAGAGACATTTTAATATTTTTTCCTATAGTATAACCCTGGCTTTTTTACATTTTTCTTTCCCCCATTCTTCCCTCATATATTTTGAGATTTCTTTGAGTACAGTATCATTTCCAGTTCATTTTAGATTTTCTTATGACCAAACAAAGTTGTTCTTTTTTTAAGATAACAAAATATTTTTTCCCTTCAGATATTATTAAGAACTGCATATATTAGACACATTACTAAAAGCCGTCACATTTATTCACATTTGTACTGAAGCCTTGATAACAACATTTGACTTTCAGGGGAAACATAAAGCACATCTTATTTTTAGCTAGATGTACAAAGTCTTAGTTTCCTATGTTTTGTAGTTTGTTATGGTGTTTTTTAACTTTGAAAATTCCTCATTTTTTTGATACCATCCTTGACTTTTTTTAAAATTAATTTGTTTACTTTAATTAGAGGCTAATTACTTTACAATATTGTAGTGGTTTTTGCTATTGACATGAATCAGCCGTGGATGTACATGTGTTCCGCATCATGTACGCCTCCTTCCACCTCTCTCCCATCCCATCCCTCTGGGTCATCCCAGTGTACCAGCCCAGAGCACCCTGTCTCATGCATCGAACCTGGACTGGCGATCTATTTCACTTATGATAATATACATGTTTCAGTGCTATTCTTTCAAATCATCCCACCCTCGCCTTCTCCCACAGAGTCCAAAAGTCTGTTCTTTACATCTGTGTCTCTTTTGCTGTCTTGCATACAGGGTCATCATTATCATCTTTCTAAATTCCATATATATGTGTTAATATACTCTATTGGTGTTTTTCTTTCTGACTTACTTTACTCTGTATAATAGGGTCCAGTTTCATCCACCTCATTAGAACTGATTCAGATGCATTCTTTTTAATAGCTGAGTAATATCCCATTGGGTGTATGTACCACAGCTTTCTTATCCATTCGTCTGCCGATGGACATCTAGGTTGCTTCCATGTCCTGGCTATTGTAAACAGTGTTGTGATGAACAGTGGGGTACATGTGTCTCTTTCAACTCTGGTTTCCTCAGTGTGTATGTCCAGCAGTGGGATTGCTGGGTTGTATGACAGTTCTCTTTCCAATTTTTTAAGGAATCTCCACACTGTTCTCCATAGTGGCTGTACTAGTTTGCATTCCCACCAACAGTGTAGGAGGGTTCCCTTTTCTCCACACCCTCTCCAGCATTTATTGTTTGTAGACTTTTTGATAGCAGCCATTCTGACCGGGGTGAGATGGTACCTCATTGTGGTTTTGATTTGCATTTCTCTAATAATGGGTGATGTTGAGCATCTTTTCATGTGCTTGTTAGCCATCTGTATGTCTTCTTTGGAGAAATGTCTGTTTAGTTCTTTGGCCCATTTTTTCATTGGGTCGTGTATTTTTCTGGAATTGAGCTGCAGGAGCTGCTTGTATATTTTTGAGATTAGTTGTTTGTCAGTTGCTTCATTTGCTATTATTTTCTCCCATTCTGAAGGCTGTCTTTTCACCTTGCTTATAGTTTCCTTCATTGTGCAAAAGCTTTTAAGTTTAATTAGGTCCCATTTGTTGATTTTTGCTTTTATCTCCAGTATTCTGGGAGGTGGGTCATAGAGGATCCTGCTGTGATTTATGTCAGAGTGTTTTGCCTATGTTTTCCTCTAGGAGTTTTATAGTTTGTGGTCTTACATTTAGATCTTTTAATCCATTTTGAGTTTATTTTTGTGCATGGTTTTAGAAAGTGTTCTAGTTTCATTCTTTTACAAGTGGTTGACCAGTTTTCCCAGCACTGCTTGTTAAAGAGATTGTCTTTTCTCCATTTATTTCTTGCCTCTTTTGTCAAAGATAAGGTGTCCATAGGTGTGTAGATTTATCTCTGGGCTTTCTATTTCGTTCCATAGATCTATATTTCTGTCTTTGTGCCAGTATCATACTGTCTTGATGACTGTAGCTTTGCAGTATAGTCTGAAGTCAGATAGGTTGATTTCTCCAGTTTCATTCTTCTTTCTCAAGATTGCTTTGGCTATTCAAGGTTTTTTGTATTTCCATACAAATCCATCTTTGACTCTTAAAAACCTTAAAAAGGTTTCTTTTTGTAATATGTGATTATAGAAACCTCACAATAATTATTTTATTAGGCTATATTTAGTCAATAGTCAATTTCAACTTGCCATTTTGTTTATAAAATATATTTGCATTGCTTTTGCTGACTGTTATATCTTTAAATATTTTATAGCAGTTTCTAGAGCAATAAAAATTTGATAATTAACCTTTTTCTCTTAGAATGCACAAACACAAACCCCCAAACCAAACCATCAGTTAGAAGTTTATTAACAGGTATAGGCAGATATTCTAATAATACTTATTATAACTATTCTTGAAGAATTAGAAAGGTTCAAGTTCACAGATGTGGCATCACCATACCCAGAAAATTTTTGGCTGCTAGATTGTAGAATATTTCCATGACTGTAGGTTTAAGATTCATAACTATCATTTAATCATATGCGGCACAGTGATACAAATAGAATATGTAGTTATTTATTACTTGTTGAATGAATAAAAGAAAACTAAGAACCCCAAATAAGATGGTAAAATAAGCTGTGACAAATGTAAATCATTCATTTAAACAACAGAGATTATTAGGAAGGATGAATAAACAAAATGCAGTTGTTCACTATCTACAAAAGACCTTTTTCCTAAAGACACAGAAAGCTTGAAAGTAAAAGGAATGTGGAAAGACACTAACCAAAAGAAAGATAATGTTAACTATGTTAATATCAGACAAAATAGACTTTAAGCAACATACATTACTAGAGATAAGGAGAACCATACGTCATCAGGAAGATAAAATCATTCTAAATTTTATCTAATAATGGCATTAAATTACATACAGCAAAAGTTGACGAAACTACCAGGAGAAATGCACAAGCCTGCCTTCACAGTAGAAACTTTTCACCTAAGAATCTTTGCGATGATCAATATAATCAAGCAGACAAAAATGAATATAGATATATTTAGAGCACTAATAACAGGGAAATACACATTTTTTTTACAGGCAGAAGTGTAATGTTTCCAAAAATTGATTCCAGTATGAGGTCATGAGCAGCTCTCTAGAAATTTCAAAACAAAAATCAGTATCTCTAGAATATGTTCTTTGAACATATGTTCAGACTATAGGACATGTTCTTTGATTCCTAATTTGGAAATTAGAAAATATATCTATGTTTAAAATTAAACAATTTATAGACCAAAGAGGAAGTCATCTTGGAAATTTTTGAATGACAAGGAATAAATAGTGTTGGAAGCACTCAATACCAGAATTTATGAAATGCGACTAACAGATTGTGTTTAAGGGCAGGATAGTAAAAGGCTGAAGGCTAAAGAAGACCTTGAAGTCACGCAATCTAGATTCTAGTCCTGATCCTTCCTTGTAGCAGCTGTGTGACCTTGCTAAAGTCACTTAACACCTTGAGGGCATGTTTCCTTATTTGAAAATACAGGAAATACCAGATAGTCTCTAAGGGTGTCAGTTTAGATTCTTTGATTTTGCTGTCAAATACTTCGCAAGGTTTCTTGTCTTTTATGCAGTTCTGACAAATACTAACAAAATACTGGTGTTTTATTTTGGGACAGAGAGAATCTTTGAAGATCATGAAAACTTGGTTGAAAATCTTCTTAATTGGACAAGAGATAGCCAAAACAAGCTTATATTTATGGAGCGTATAGAAAAATACGCACTTTTCAAAAATCCACAGGTGAGGCTATGGCTTGCAGAGGTCAAGATTCTTAAATGTTCATATTATATAATTTTCTGCCTGCTAAGTTAATAGAGTTAAAAGACTGACAGCCACCCAGTTGGAGCTTTATGGCTGCAAAACCCCATGGGAGCATTCACTAGTGCCGAGGTGGCAAGTCTGCTGGGGCCCAGCTGTCAGGCCTCAAAGAAGCTGCTCTAGTTCCACAGAACCAGATGGGGTGAGCCCTAGGGAAAGCAGGATTACCTCCAGGGGGTTAGCAGATTTCTGTTCTAATTCAGAGCCATTTTGGACCCTGCTCTTTATTCAGTGAGGCTCATCCATCAAAGAAAAGCACTTATATATTTAAGTTTCTCTACTTTTATTATTTATCCATTTAACACTTTGATTTTCGTTTTCTGAATTTTTTTTTGAAAATCCCAGTAACCTTGATTATAAACAATCCCACGTTCTATTATATGTTACCTTGATTTGTTTGGTATCTTTGCTTGTCCCAAAATGTTTATGTTAATTCTTCCTGGTACCCAAATATTTTATAAAATATCAATAGGTGAAAGAAAACAACACCACTATAAAAAATATTTATGAGGAAAAACTGGCTGTGTTAAAGTTATTGAATAGTTATCCTTCAGACTACATGATCATGACACATCTTTACTGGATATTTTTAGTGAAGAATACACATTTAGGAATACCGACAATTTTTTACGGATGATTATGAATAAACATTTCTTAAGGATAATAATTAGAATTCAGATTTTAGTTGAGTCGAGTAAATGAGATCATGGTAGTCTCAGAGAATTTAGGATTTCTTCTTTAAAAGCCAGAACATAGATTAAATTTTCTACATTTGAATCAGTTAAGCTCAGTATATTTTAAGCAAATTTGCCCCACTTGTTGTACTTAAATGATTTGTAAACCTTTAAGGTCCTGTCAGTGTAGCTTTCATTAGATATATGAAAACATATTGCTGGCTGTTGCATGTAGTATCTCCTCAGGGTTTGGGGGAGGGAGGTTTATGGAATAACTCAAAATAAATGGATAAAGTAAGGAGGAGGCCAGTATTAAGCACTTCTGTGAAGATGCAGGAACAGGTTTCAAAGGAATGTTCCCCTCACTCTGCATAGGCAGAAATACACGCAGAGTTGCTATGTGTCTAGAAGAAATCATCTGTGTACCTGTGCCAGGAGAACAGTAGAGTGGATTTGTCCTTTAACATTCATCTACTCATTTTTCCAGAATTACCTTCTGGGGAAAAAGGAAACAGCTGAGATGGCAGATAGAAACAAAGAAGTGCTGTTGGAGGTATGACTCTTCCTCCCCACCCCCCTTTCCTTGTACATTATAATATTAAAATATTAAGCATCTCTTTTGAAGTCCAGAATGTCATTGCTCTGTATTGATAATTACAATAGATAATTACAATTGTAACTAGAGAAGCCTGTTTTCTTCCATAGCCTGATGGGGAGAGTTCAGCTTTGTGACTGTTAGAACACTGAAGAACCTTATAAAAGCTATTATTTTGCCAAGCAGTATACTAGTGGGTTGAAAGGACTTAGGAGCTTTTAGAAGGTGACAAGTGAGAGAAAAGGTTGGGTCAGTGAAGGGTGTAATTGTGCTTTTTTATCTGCTTACCCAGAGAGGAATTTGTATATAGTTATTTACCAAATAGTTCAAACCTTAGTCTGAAATAACTAATTTAAAAAATCATAATGGTTATTTTCCTAAAAATATACATCTCCTTATTTTGAAGATTAATAAAACAAATTCAAATATAATTGAATTTTTGCCTTTTGCTGATTTTAGAGAACTAAGGTCCAAGATGTTAGTATGTTTGAAAATTATCTGAAAAAATTCATATTTAGCAATAAGACTATTGGGGGATGAAGATCAGCACTCAGCTTTTCATAGGGAGACTAGTTATAATTAACAAAAATTCTCTTCATAATTCCTAATTTTTCTGTGTTGGGGAGGAGAAATTAATTCATATTCATGTGTTCAAATTTAGTGAGGATTTTTACTTTCCCTTTACTAAATACATGATTGACTTTTTAAATTCTTATCTAAATATAGACATTAGAATCCAAACTTTTTAGTTTGTTTACATTCCTTTCAACTTAGTATTAAACATTTAAATAATAAACGCTTGCCTTGTTTTAGATCATATGCACTGATTGTTTTTAAATTGTGAAAGTGCAATCATTTGTTTAGCATGTTGCCTTCTTTTAAAATATATTCCTGTTTAGCATGCAGCTAATATAAATTTGGGCTTTTCTTGTAGCTCAGACAGTAAAGAATCTGCTTGCAATGCAGGAAACCTGGGTTTGATCCCTGAGTTGGAAAGATCCCTCCCTTGGGGAAGGAAATGGCTACCCACTCCAGTATTCTTGTCTGGAGAATCCCATGGACAGAGGAGCCTGGTAGACTACAGTCCATGGGGGTCCCAAAGAGTCATACACAGCTGAGCCACTAATACAGTTGTGGCTAATCTAAACGTTAATTTGGAGACAGATAAAGTCTAATGCTTCTGTTAGTTCTGATGCTTTCATTAAATTTACTGTAACTATGTTTTTACAAATGCATTTAAGGGCTGTTATGTGCAACTCAGCTGACGTTTCAGCTTGGTTTCATAAAAACAATTTTAGGGAAAAGTTCACAGGGATTGCCATAGTTGTTCCAAAGTAAAGCCATGTAATGTTTGGAAAGTTCTAATTGAGGTAAAATTAGCAGCATGGTTTTTATACAAAGGTATTTTAGTTTAATCACGGTGTCATGCATTTCACAGGGGTAGGCACAACTTTGGTTTGAGAATCCAAGGATCATGTCTTTCCCAACCATCTTCTTATTGTAGGAGTGTTTTTGTGGAAGTTCTGTAACTGTACCAGAAATTGAGGGAGTCCTTTGGTTGAAAGATGATGGCAAGAAGTCCTGGAAAAAGCGTTATTTCCTCTTGCGAGCATCTGGTATCTACTATGTCCCTAAAGGAAAAGCAAAGGTGTGTCCCTTCTGCTGACTTTTAGCTTCCTCATTATGCTGATTGATTTTAATCTGTAGTGAGCAGACTGACACAGTGATACAGGTGGTGATTTGTTTCCACTCATGAGCATTGCTTTGTTTATTGATCTATTATAAGGAAGAGGAAACCTGAAAATGTTTATTTTCTGCTCGTTCATTGGGCCCATCTCGGTTCTCCTGGTGAATTTGAAACCATGCTTTTATTATTTTTAAAACTTCTGCCAGAGTCATTTTTGTTTTTTATTGTTTGGGGGAGAATAGCTTTCTGGGCTTACAAGGCATTTCAGCTTTGCTTAGGTAATATACTTCTGCTGCGGGCTCTGTTGGTAGCTGTCACTTCTCTGCTTAGTAAGGGCCAGCACTGTTGAAGCTCTCTACAGGATCATCTCATCAGGTCTTTACCACCGTCCTGGGAGGTACATGTTGTCTCTCCCCTTTTTAACTGGCGAGGAAACACTGACTTGAGAATTGTTACGCTTGAGACATGCACAGCAGGCACTGAACTGCCTGGTATCTCTTGTTCTTTCCAGAGAGCTCTATTATAATACTATATTGTATTTGATATACTATACTGTATTTAAAGTCTCTTTAAAATACCACCCTTTCCAAGTAAGTCAGTGTTCATCATGAATGAGAAGATGGTAAGTGAAATGGACTGCCTTTCTTGTTGCGTGGTAGATTTAAGGAAGAAACATCTATAGAGAATCTCACTGTCTTGTCTTCTACAAAACAGCAATAATTTCTACTTGGTAAAGCTTGATTCTCAGAAGCTGTTACCAGTGATGTTTGCTTGTTCACCTTGTTATTGTTAATTCAGTGTTTTGGGCGTTTTCTTCTCAGGTCTCTCGGGACCTGGTGTGCTTTCTTCAGCTGGATCATGTAAACGTCTACTATGGACAGGACTATCGGAACAAATACAAAGCTCCTACAGACTATTGTCTGGTGCTCAAGGTAAACGTGTGTCTCTTTTTAGGAATTTTAACTGACGTTAGATGTAGAGAAGGTTACTGGACATCTTAGAATAGTTTGGGTCTCCACTGAGTATACTATTTTTGCTTTATTCTATAGTGTGTAGGTTTTTAAAGGAATGGTTAAGGGACTTTCTTAGCAGTCCAGTGGTTAGGACTTGGCACTTTCACTGCTGGGCCCAGGTTCAATCCCTCATTGGGATTAAGATCCCACAAGCCAGAAGGCAAAGCCGATAAAGTAAATGAAGAGACAGAGGAAGGGAGGGAGGGAGAGGGGAGGAAGGGAGGAAGCTGTGCTGTTCGGTAGCTGACCCTGGTAAGAGTGATGATACTGGGAAATGGGTACTGAATTACAAGCTTTGAGTCATAATATATAAAATGGATTAGATTATAAATTTGAGACTTTCATTTAATAGCAGCCTTATTTTAGGAAAACTTAGATCAGAGCCACATATGGGGTGAAGTGAGGGAGGAACATAGATGTTTGTGTATTTTAGTTCTTTTCCTATACTAACTGAGAGACACCATCAGATGACGCTGTGCCTGAGAGTTCAAAGTAGACTGCTTTTCATCCAGTCCAGAAATAATTCTTGTCTCCCTTTTCTTCTGAACCGTGGCCCTGGTAGCCCATGCATGTATTATGACCTGTTTTTTGTGATTTTTTTTCCCCCCTTTATCCAAACTTTTGAGTTTCTCATACTTAACATATTTGAACTTTTGAGAACTTACATTTTTGCTGAATTTTACTGATAAATTGTAACATTAGGAAAAGGTAGCATTAAAAAGTTCAATATAGTTATGGGGATGATTAAGTTTTTTCTCATTGGCTCCATCCCAGATCCCCTTGGTAACTACTTAGGTCTACATGTTTATATCATCTTTGCTTTTGTCTAAGAATTGTCACTTGGGTTTGAGAAGGTGGGTGTTTAGGGTTTGGGGGTAGAGTTTTGATTGCTTTGATAAAATTAGATGTGTTATAATGGTAACCCTTTATTAAGTGATCATTTTTGGAGAAAACTCTTATCATTTAATTACAGTAGCAAATAATTTTTTTCTAAGTTAATATAAAGTAGCTTAATCCAGCAGTTTTCAAAATGAGGTTCAGGGTCTCCTGGAGTCCCTGAGAACTTTGTCAAGGGACCCATGATATCAAAGTTATTCTTCTAATAATGCTAAGATGTTACTTGCCTTTTATACTCTCATTCTCACACAGGTATATAATGGAGTTTTCTAAGAGGTTACATGACATGTGTTGATACCTTTCTGCTCTGGGTAGTGGAATGTATATGTGTTACATATTCTTGCATTTGACTTTTTCTCAGCTTTAATTTCTTACAAGGTAAATATAAATGAAAGTTACTTGCGGGTCTCATAACACGGAGGCAATAAGTGGCTCAGAGTTGTCAGTGAGGACCCAAGTTCTTTCCATCTTTCCCTGTTCCATCTTCTGCATATTAGCTTATTCTCAGACCCAGCAAAATCCAGCAGAGGAAGAGGGACTATTTTCCCCCTCCATTTGTCTTTTTCTATTTTTTTTTTTCTTAAGAGGAAAGAAGTATTTCCCAGGATCTCCTCCAACAGCCCTCTCCTTGAGGGTCATTGGCCTAGAGTAACATGCCCTCCTACACTAATCACTGGCAAGGAACAAAGCCACCATTTTTGGTTTACATTAGTCAGAATTCACTCTCTGAGGTGAATCCAGACACACTGGGGCTCAGTCAGAAAAGAGGTAGGGAGGAGAAGAAAGCCTTGGGGAAGGCAGCCAGCTGTGTCTGTTAGGGCCAGTTGTAAGCAGAACCATTGACTAGTATTTTAAGCCTTTTTGCAGCTCACAGAATTCTTAGGTTAAGAATATTTTTGTTCCAAGGGTTTATTGGTTTGTTTTTATAATAATGATTTGTATGCTTCATATTTGCTTCTCGCAAAGAGTGTGTGTGTGTGTGTGTGTTAGTCGCTCAGTTCAGTTCAGTCGCTCAGTCATGTCCGACTCTTTGCGACCCCATGAATCACAGCACGCCAGGCCTCCCTGTCCATCACCAACTCCCGGAGTTCACTCAAACTCATATCCATCGAGTTGGTGATGCCATCCAGCCATCTCATCCTGTCGTCCCCTTCTCCTCCTGCCCCCAATCCCTCCCAGCATCAGAGTCTTTTCCAGTGAGTCAACTCTTCGCATGAGGTGTCCAAAGTACTGGAGCTTCAGCTTTAGCATCATTCCTTCCAAAGAACACCCAGGACTGATCTCCTTTAGGATGGACTGGTTGGATCTCCTTGCAGTCCAAGGGACTCTCAAGAGTCTTCTCCAACACCACAGTTCAAAAGCATCAATTCTTTGGCACCCAGCTTTCTTCACAGTCCAACTCTGACAACCATACATGACCACAGGAAAAACCATAGCCTTGACTAGACGGACCTTTGTTGGCAAAGTAATGTCTCTACTTTTTAATATGCTATCTAGGTTGGTCATAAGTCACTCAGTCGTGTCCAGCTCTCTGCGACCCCCATGGACTGTAGCCCACCTCTGTAGCCCCTCTGCCCATGGGATTCTCCAGGCAAGAACACTGGAGGGGGTAACCAATCCCACTTTCACTAATTGAGTGAAAGTCACCCAGTTGTGTCCGACTCTTTGCGACCCCAGGTACTACATAGTCCATGGAATTCTCCAGGCCAGAATACTTGGAGTGGGTAGCCTTTCCCTTCTTCAGGGGCTCTTCCAAACCCAGGGATTGAAACCAGGTCTCCTGGATTGCAGGCAGATTCTTTACCTTCTGAGCCACCAGGGAAACTCCTCTAGTAAAATAGGTTAAACTAGTCTCCATACTTATATTATCTCTCTACCTAGGAATATTTAATGTATTGAACTAAAAAAACAACATACCACTGGATGTAGATAATAGTAAAGATAATGACCACCATTCTAAAGAACCAGGGTGGAAGGTACTGCCCTGGAACACTGTATGCATCCATCTGACAAGTCTGATCTAGAGTCCCCGTTTTCCACATATGGAAGCCTGTTTAAGGGATCATTTTGCCTGAGACCGCTCAACTATTGGGCTTCCCTTGTGGCTCAGCTGGTAAAGAATCTACCTGCGGTGCGGGAGACCTGGGTTCGATCTCTGGATTGGGAAGATCCCCTGGAGAAGGGAAAGGCTACCCACTCTAAGTATTCTGGCCTGGAGAATTCCATGGACTGTGTAGTCCATGGGGTCGCAAAGAGTCGGACACGACTGAGCAACTTTCACTCAACTATTAGTATTTAAGACATGTCTTTTTTCCTTATAAACTTGCACTAGCTTTTGCCTGTGTAGGTATTTTTATTCTTGAACATGTGAGTTTTGACAGACCAAAAAATGCTGCCACACAGGGTTGATACAAATGCAAATATAAGCATTTGTAAGGGCTTGCTCCCCTTCGTCAGCTCTGGGCTATAATGACTGAGTCTGAATCCTTCCAGTGAAGTGCAGGAGACAGGAAGTAGGTACATACTTGTAGGAACTCATGAAACACATTATTTGGTAATTAGTTTTTTAAAGATAATAATGAAAATAATAATGATGGGAAGAGATGATTCATGAAATTTGACAGTATAGAAATAAACAGGATATATGTCGATATATTATCTGAAAGACGTACCCATTTGGGAGACATGTATATGCATGTATAATTAAGTTCTTAAAGGAAACCTGAGTTTTAAAAATACATATACCACAATAATTGTTGGAATAGAGTCATCTTAGCTAGGACTAAATTTTCATCCCTTGAGAAGTGAGACAAAGTAATTTAATATGTTAGATGGGAAGGAAAAAAATGGTCAGGATTTAGGGATAGAATATGAGCATGAACTTCTCAAACACTATTGTTAGTAAAAAGATGTTATAATGATAATTCTGGAAGTAATAAGGTGGAGTTTATAGTCTTATTTTTTAGAGTATAGCATGTTAGTTGAGAGAATTGATTTTCAGGTCTGTATGTATTTCCAGAGTAATAAATGGATTATGTATATTCAATATTTTCTTTTGGCACTTGGACCAAGATTTTAGAGCATCACTTTTTAGTTACAGAATTTTAGGCATTGTCTGTCTCATTCTAATTTCTGGCATACATAGAGAAAAATAATCTGGTAGCATGATAGTAATCCAAAATTTCTTAATTCTATTCTTAAATGTTTTTATTTAATTCTCAATTTTTTTGCCTTTTGTCAGAGAATGCAAACTTTCCAAATTAATATAATTTAAAAAATCAAATGATAACCTTTCTGTTTTAATAGCTGTTCATTTTGGAGGGGGTGGAGCATTTTCATTATATACAGTCTTAACTCAGAGTTGCTGTGAGTGCAGTTCCAGACCACTGTAATAAAGTGAATATTGCAATAAAGCAAATTATATGTATTTTGTGGTTTCCCAGTGAATATATTTAAATTGTGCAATAGCATTATGTCTGTTAAAAAAAAGAAAATACAATGTACATACCTTAATTTTAAAATGCTTTATTGCTAAAAATGCTAACCATTATCTGAGCCTTCAGCCGGTCGTCATAGTAACAGCAAAGATCACTGATCGCAGATCACAATAACAAATATAATAATAATGTAGAAGTTTGGAATTTTGCAAGAATTACCCAAATGTGACACCAAGGCATGAAGTGAGGAAATGCTGTTGGAAAAATGACACCAGTAGACCTGCTCCAGGCAGGGTTGTCACAAACTTTCAATTTGTTTTTAAAAAAAAACAGTAATTACAAAGTGTACCAAGGGAAAGTACAGTAAAACGAGGTATGCCTGTATTCTCTTTGGAGTCTTTAAGAAATCTTAATGTCGAGCTTCCAGTTTTTAGCAAAGAATGTCTCCTTCCTACTCACTCTTAGCTCTTGTGAGATTTTAAAGTGGTGGAATAATAGTGTAGGGTAAAAAGGAGTAAGGCAGCAAATTTAGACGAGCAGTACAAAGTGAAGTCGCTCAGTCGTGGCTGTCTCTTTTGCGACCCCATGGACTGTAGCCTATCAGGTTCCTTGATCCACGGGATTTGCCAGGCAAGTGGGTTACCATTTCCTTCTCTGGGGGATCTTCCCAACCCAGGGATTGAACCTGGGTCTCCCACATCGCAGGCAAACACTTTACCATCTGAGCTACCAGGGAAGCTACCATAAATGAAGCATAATAAAGCAGTGGTGTGACTTTAATAGTCTAGGCCCTGGAATGAGACGGCATGGTTTCAAATACTGATTCCTTCACTTACTGGTGAGCAGCTTTGAATGCTATCTTAACCCTTTTGTCCCTCAGTTTCTTTTCATATAGTGGAAACAATAATATGTAACTCTTGGGGTGTTCGTGAGGGTGGGATGAGCTAATACATGTGAATTACTCAGCCTAATAATGCCTGGTATAGACTAAGTGCTCGATAAATGCCACTTTAAATACAGTAACAATATACTAGAGCAACAGCTTACCTCCTAAGGCACTGGTGCAGAGCCTGGGTGACCAAAATGGAGGCTGTAGAAGGAATGTCCTTATTTCGGGGGCAGTTGAAAAAGAATCCTTGAGGTCCTAAAGTGAAGTTACCTGCAGTTACTCAGTCATATCATAGTTCTCTTCAGGGTAGTATTTGGATTCTCAGGTTAGAGAGAGGCGGAGAGAAGGATAGAGGATCATCTCTCTGGTTTTCTATGTTGTATTGATAAAAAACACTCCCTTGTACAGAATGATGAGAACACACACATACGCTCAGGCAAGCCGCTGCTACAGTTGAGCACCCATGTGTGGTAACTGCCTTCTGGGAAATGGAAGGAATCAGGGGAGGATGGTTTGTAAATCACCTAAAGAGAGGGTGTGGCGATAAAGGCTCAGAGCCATCCTGCAGCCCCAGGTTCAGATATCAGAACCCGGCCCTGTAGGCGAGGCCTCGGGGAAGCAGGAGATGAAGAACAGCTCTTTAAGCCCTAGTTGGCAACACTAAAGAAAACAGTTGCAATCAGCTCATTTTATCTTCTTCGTGAACTGTGGACCCTTCTATGTTATGCACACTGTAGCCCAACACCTACTTCAAGCAGCTGGCAGGTAGTTCTTGCCCATTAAATGTTGCTTGAATGAGTGAATGAAATAAAATTCCCCATCCTTCTTTTATAGAAAAATACATACACCTCTACCTGTCCTTTGCTCTTGCAAGATTGCTATGCTGGTTTATTATGACTTATAAGGATCTTGTCTTCCCAGATAGCACTAGTGGTAAAAAGAATCCACCTGCCAGTGCAGGAGATGCAAATGACTCAAGTTCGATCCCTGGGTCAGGAAGATCTCCTGGGATAGGAAATGGCAACCCACTCTAGTATTCTTGGTAATACAGGGCACAGTATTTTCCATGGGCACAGGAGCCTGGCAGGGCTACAGTCCATGGGACCACAAAGAAACACAGCTGAGCGACTGAACACACAGTAAGGGCAAGGGACTCGATCCAAGAGAAGGCTGTGGAGCCTGTCCTATCAGGGGAAAACTGTTAAGTATTGTTTTGCTAACCTGTTACTGTTGACGGCTTAATTGTTTAAAATTCCGACTGCAGCTTTCAGTAACTAAATTGGCTATGATATTAAATGTTTTCTCATTGAGGGTGAGCTCTATAAAGCAATGAATAGAATGGAATAAATGGATTTACAGTTCTCTCGGCAACCAGAGGGATTGACTTTTAACACTGCAGATATACATAACTTATATTTGTGGCCAGATTTTCCTGCTGCATTGAAAACTTATAAAATTGCTTATTTTATTGCTCTCATGGGTTTTCACAACAAACATTTTGTTAGAGAATTTATACAGCCTCTTGTAATTGAACATAAATTTCAGTATTTCTCCAGGTGAAATAAGATTTCTCCACTGAAAAGAGAGGTAGTAATTAATAGTCATTAAATCCAGAACCAAGTGTGATTTAGGGTTTTTCTTCCCAGGGAACTAGAGGTTGTGGCTCAGTGGAGTTAAAATACTTTGAGTCTATTCTTGCACTTGCATTTTGCAGCCAAGGTCAAGTCAGTCACCTCCCATCCAAGCCTCAACCAAAAAGTACATGCTGCGATGGAGGGGCCCGCAGAGTGATGCTCCGTCCACAGGAGGGAGCAGCGCAATGGTGTGAGTGCCATTGCCGTTCAGGTGCTGTGTCCTGTGCGTCGTCTCCGCCCAGGTGTTCCCCTCCAGAGATGCACAGGAAGCTTTACCAAAGACTCTCTCATTTGGAGTTTTCTGATTCCATGATTTCAGTTCATTCATTCATTCACTTCCATTATAGATTAAAAATTTCACTGACTTTGTTAACCTTGGTAGACTTTGTTCCTTTGAAAGGTAGAGAGGGGTATTTTGGAGTTTTCTATGATGGGAAGGATTTTTTTTTTTTTTTAACTTTCAACATCTTGGCCTAAAATTTAACACAAGTTGGCACCTTGTTTGTTAGGACCATTTACTTAGGACCAATACTTAGGACCATTTTATTCAACCTTATGGATGTTTAAGAGGTATAAATGATTTGGCCATTATTCCAATGACCTGTAATTTGTCAGGATATGTTTAAGCTTTGATAGAATTTATTTCTTGTTTCTCCAGGGGACTTAGTTGGGTTTTGCCTTTAATCTTACAGCATCCGCAGATCCAGAAGAAATCTCAGTACATCAAATACCTTTGCTGTGATGACATGAGGACCCTGCACCAGTGGGTCAATGGTATCCGCATCGCAAAGGTAGGTTTTCTTTTGGTCTGATAATGGAATGATGGGTATTTAATGATATGGTTTTGGTTGTCATGACAATTATTGTTTGTTTCATAGTCATAATTTTGCCAGTGTCTCAGTCTCTCAGGCCTAAGTTTCATGTTTTAAGTGTGTTTTTTCTCAGTGATGGGGATAAACTTTTACCAGCTGGTATCCAAGGAATAATACTGCTGGTAAAAGCTTATGTAGCACCAAAGTGATTTATTTTGGCTTTGGAGAATGCACTATATGGTTGTTTTATAGTAGAGTTTAGCCTGAACAAAAGAATTTTTTTTTTAATTCAACTGCCTTGGGGTTGGCGGGAAAATGAATATAGGTGGATTGTGAAACATTTTTCAGGCAGTGAAAATATTTATACTCTGTACAATACTACAATGGTAGATACATGTCCTTATATACTTGTCCAGACCCATAGAATGTAAACACCAAGAATGAACCTAAGGAAACCTCAGGTGTCCATGTGGGCTAAGTGATTATAACAAATGTACTACTCTAGTAGGTAATGTTAATAATGGGAGATGCTGTGAATGTACATGGGAAATCTACCCTCCTCTCAATTTTGCTGTGAACCTAAAAGTGCTCTAAAAAAAAAGAAAGTCTTAAAAAAAATTTTTAAGGACACCTTAAAGATGATATGTAGTCCTTGAAAGGATATTTATTCACTTTTAAGTAACTAAAAATAAAATTTATTATAGACATAAAATCAAAGTTGCTTTAAAAATAACTGAAAAAATATTTATGTTGATAATGAACCTAAACAGGATCAAGTATTAACTTCTTGCTGCCTTTCTAAAAATGAGGACAGATAAGAGTAGATTCTAATTTACTGTTATTCAAAGAATTTTTGAAGTATTATAGGGTATTAATTTTAATACAAACTGAGTCAATAAACAGAAATGTATCCCCTTTTCCTACCCCATATACCCGTATCATACCCAGTAAAGTTCGGATGTCCTCCTTTACTGCCTTCTGTTTAGTACGGGAAGCAGCTCTACGTGAACTATCAGGAAGCTTTGAAGAGGACAGAACCGGCTTACGATTGGACTTCCTTATCCAGCTCCAGCATTAAATCAGGATCTAGCTCCTCCAGCATCCCAGGTAGGGTGGAATGCCCCAGAACTCTGCCACCAGCAGGAAGGCATCTGTATAGTGACTGAGCATTAAATCAGGATCTAGCTCCTCCAGCATCCCAGGTAGGGTGCAATGCCCAAGAACTCTGCTGCCAGCAGGAGGTGTCTGTATAGTGACTGATAGGAGGCCCGGGTATCTCAGAGTGGTAAAATTAGGGCTGTGCATAATTTTTAAATTTCAATCAGTAGGCCCATGTGCTATTATTTTTTTAATTATTAGAGCAGACAATATCATGGCCTAGTTCCCATAATGTTTTGAAATGGAAAACCAATATATGAAGTGGTAAAACCAAGAGTTTTGTTACGAAGTTTATTTAAAAATCATATTGCTGAAAGCAAGTGTTGATGCACAACTGGGGATAGAAAGTTGCATGGAGAAGAGTACTCAGAATCATCATGAAACTGCCCTTCAATCCCCACAGGTTTCCTGACATTTCAGTGGAGCGGAAACAACTAGAATTTGTTCAGTATCAACAGTTTAGGAAGCTGTTTAAGTCAAACTTTCTAAAGTTTTCAGAGGAAGTCAGTGATACTAAAAAGGTGCTTATTTTCAGATTCCCACATCCTTTAAACAAGGATGCTATGATCACATCTTAAAGGCTTTTTTCCCTTCAAAAGTTCCATAAATGATATCTGTATCATCTAAAAGCATACTTTTTTGTTCTAATGGCCTACATTATGAAATAATTAAGAAATATTTATTTGATTTAGAAACTGTATGACTAGATCTCATCCCTAAGTAAGTACACAGAAACGCATTGTGAATGTGTCACACATGGGCTGGTTTCCACACATACACTCTTTGGTTCTGTCCACCTAGAGGGCTGGAAGCAGTGACAGCCCAGTAGCAATGAGAATACCAAAAGCCTCGACCTTGGTTTCTCAATGCTATTTTCTAAGACAAAGGAGCCAGGGCTCTGGTGAGTGGCTGATTCTAGGGCTGTGGCAGAGAATATATAAGATGAGCCTGGAGCATCGTGTGTTGACGTGCTCAAAAGAACACAGGGATGGGAGTCTGTAAAAAGGGACACAGGACTCAACCTACGAGAGCTCTCAGTAGCCAAAGCTGGAAAAATTCGAGCAACAAGATAACATAGTATAAGGCTCTACTCCAAATTATAAAATAAATAGCCAGCAGTCCATGGGGATACAAATAAATAATTGAATTAAATACATGGAGAAGAAGAGACCAATATCCTGTACAGATTTCTAAGTGATTTATGCAGATATTCTGCCCTCGAGGAGGTAGAGCCTAACTGCCCCCCTTGTTAACTGTGGGCTGTGCAAAGTGACTTGCTCCCCAAGAGCAGAGCGGGACACACAACCTTGCAGTAAGGAGCCGGCCAGCACCTTGGCCAGCTGACCAGGGTCATCAGTCATTGATAGCTTGTACCCCTGGTGCAGTGTGATGAGACTGGCATTTTCCCTCTCTTGGTCTTCCTCCCTAAATCCCATAACTTCAAAGAAAAAACATCAGACAAATAAAAATTGAGAGGCATGCTGCAGAAACCCTGACCAGTAATTTCTCAAAACTGTCACGGTCATCAACAACAAGAAAAGTCTGAGAAACTGTCATACACGTGACATGACAGCTATCTGTAGTGTGGTAACCTGGATGAGATCCTTGATCAGAAAATGGAAATTGTGGAAAACCTAGTGAAATCCAAATAGAGTTTGGAGTTTAGCTAATATCGAGTATTGGTTCCTTAGTTGTGACACGTGGACCAGAATGTTACAACATGTTAATGAGGTAAACTGGGTGCTAGGTATGTAGGGACTCGGTGCTAGCTTTGCAACTTTTCTGTAAATCTATAACTGTTCTAAAATGAAATGTTTATTAAATTGGGAGGAAGAAACCTCTGTGGCAGTGGATTAGGAAAGGCCAAGTAAGAAGACTGTATCACAAGTGGGGTTATAGATACTGGAAGAAGAAGAAGATTGAGAAAAAAGATGTATATCTAAAAAATGTATGCAGCACTTAATTTGGGTGCTTCCAAAGGTATTTTATGAAGTGATACAGTGCCTTTTCCCACTCCAGAGTCATCTGTCTGTATATTAAGTATTAGGAAGACTTCTAAGTGTAAATTGCAAAGTCATATACACTCATGTGAAGAGAGCTCAAGAAGCTACATGTTCCAGCCTCTTGTCTTAAAGGTTGCTGTCTTTTAATCTACTCTAGATTACCCTATTCTACTCAGATATTAAATTAAACTATTAAGAAAATAGTTGGTTTTATCCTCTAGTGCCTATATTTTTTACCCTGAAGATACTGTCTTAAATTTATCTAAAGGAGTTTGTGGCTATTATCTTTGCAGGATTTTGATTAATTTGGCTGGACTTATTTAATACTGCAGTCTAATCATATCGTCTTCTCACAGAGAAGCGAGACTAGCTTTAACATTGGATTCTCCGACCAGATGCCAGACATTGGACTAGGTGCTCCCATAAGGTTACCTCACCTGACTTGGTGTCCAGCGAAATTATCTTTTTAGTTCCTTCACCGTAGATGTCAGTCAGATTCCACTGTATCCTCAGCTATTCCCAGGGCCCTTGAAGATGTCTTTGTGCCCTTCAGGAAGCCAGCCTGTGGCACAACTGCTTCACTGTGGTGCCAACACCCGAAACCCTAGGAAACACACTTCTCACTTGGCAGTCAAATTCTCAGTATTGTTCATTGCTGGGATAAAAGCAGTAATCATCATGTATAGATCTGAATTCATAAGTGAGAAGTCTCTGAGATGGCCTGGAGCCAGGGTTATGTAAAAAGATTGATTCTCAATGTAAAAAGATCAATTCTCAAATGTAATGAAGATATGTTTTTAAAAAAACCACTCTTCTATTCATGGTTCATTAATTTTCTTACTTGCTAGGAGTTCTTACAAGATAGGTTGTCAGGATACCAATAATGTTACATGAACGTTTTGTGGTAATTATCAGTTTCTCCTGATGAGCAGTTTAAAAGGAATCGAGATCTCCTATTTGCCCTAGGGTGAGAGAGGTTTTCTAGTGGAAAACAAGGGCTGTGTCTGTGTGAAACGGATCAGGTAAAAGTAACTTGCCATTCTGCATCCTGTCTAATCTAGAGTGAAAGCTTTATACAAATGTACATATTTATACTGTCATAATACTTACTTAATTTGACTTTTGAAAATGTTTCAAACAGAATCTCAGTCCAATCACTCCAATCAGTCTGACAGTGGAGTGTCTGACACCCAGCCGGCAGGACACGTCCGTTCCCAGAGCATGGTGAGCTCCATCTTCTCTGAGGCCTGGAAGCGAGGCACGCAGCTGGAAGAGTCCAGCAAGGTAATGCGCTCAGGTCAGGGTAGAGGGGACGCCTCTCTATAGTGTTCTGAGGCGGGGTAAGGGGGGGGGAGCGTAGTGCTCTTTTATTCCTTCATTAGGAATCTTTCTTGGCCTTATCTCAGTATTCTTTCTTTGCTTCTCAGAAATGGATATTTATGAATTGGCTCTGATGATCTAAGATCTCAAAAAAAACAACAACACCTAGCAGTTTTATCAGTGACTCAGAATTTTAAGAAATAACAACAATCTCCCCCTTGCCTCTCTTAATTTGGATGGAGCAACAACACCCTCTAGTGCCAATGCCTTGCTGTTATTCCAGAGAAACTGCTAAGAGTTGATTGTTACTTTATTGGCTCTTAACTTATTCAGACTCCTTTTCTTTTATGCTTTTTGGCATTTCTTTGCACATTGGGTGAATTTTTCTCAATTTACAGTTTATGTGGAAGACTAAATTCCCATTAATCCCCTTAAAATATTGGACCCCCAAGCCTTGCATAGAAGGTTGTTCATTGACGCTGAAGGACAAGATAATTATTGCAAGGCTGCTTAGAAACAGAGAGGCTCTTTGGCTCACCATATCGCGCTGTCTCTGATGTCCTGTGGGCCGTGGCGGCCCCGCTCTGCCACTCTCAGCAGCGCAGGCACACGCCGAGGCGAGGAGCCAGGAGCTTGCCCGGTCTGGCCATTCTGTTTTCATCCAAAAATCATTTTGATTTTTGTTTTTCTTCTCTGAATTACTTATACAATACATTCAGCGAGAGTTAAATGGATATTTCCCCTCAATTTATTCCTTTATTTCCATATATGATTGATTAACTGGACTTGGGGAGGGTAGAGGAGTCATAGGTAGCCCAATGTGGGGTGGAACACCTTCTCTTAGGAATAAATATTTGAGAATTGGTGCTAATAACCTAAATTCTCAAGACAATGACAGTTTAACCCCCTTACCAGAGGCTCAGACTTTTAAGGAATTTTTTTCCTTCCCATATTTAATCAGTTTGAGTGGAACAGCACTATCTGGTGCTGATATTCCATATATATTGTGGAGAAGCTGCGCTTACAAAATTCAGGTGCCTAAAGAAAAGTCCTTTACCTTACCGAACTTAATGGTGTCATCCACATGTATTTTAAATGGTGAAACTAGCCAACTGTTGGGAGAAAGGCCAAGGGAAGCAGAGGGCCTGAATGGTCTGGGATCAAGCAGCAGAGTACCTCGTGGCACACAGCTTCAGAAAGACCGTGAACTCTGCCGCGCAGCAGTGACACTGAGCTTGAGTCTTGACCCCCTGTATGTTTCTCCTGCTTGTTACCACAGTCTCAGGTGCCAAATGAGAAGGCCAGCACAGCTAAGGTCTCCACCCCTGCAGCAGCCAAGACAGGGTCAAGTTAAGGTCAGGGGCTGTTCTTTGGAAGCACATTAACCTGGGTGACTCCTGTAACCAGATCTTGCAAACTAATGCTTTTATTTTGATGTGCAGTTATTAAAGGAACATGTGAATGACCTGATGGGCACTAGAAGTCAGCACTGTCATGAGCCTTCTAGACTACTAACCTAAGTATTCCCAGTGCTAATTAGATGTCATTCAGAATTGGAAACAGATGGTTTATTTGGATCCTCACAGTTTGTTCAAAGAGCCCCAAAGATATACCCAGAGTCACTAAGCCGAGAGTCCTTCCTCTGCTTTCAGAAGCACTTGAACCACATTCCTGCATGAGTAGCTCTATAAAATAAATGACCGGGTGTGGTCCTTTGGGCCATGCCAAGAGGTGCTCAGATGGGCCAGTCAGTAGGTTGTTGGCAAACCCTAGCTCCTGTGTCTTGATACATTTCCTTTAGCCTTCCAAAGTTTCCTCTCATTTTCTTCTGGCTTTTTCTGTATGGTATTTTTACGATCTTTAGCTGTAACGTTTATGAAGCATTTCTTTATGTATTTTCCAGTAAAACAAATGTAAAGAATACCCCCCCTTTACCTGCATTGCTGGACTTCTGTGCATGTTGGATGCAAGTGTCTCACACGAACACGAGTGTGTGTGTCAAGCTCATTCATTGCTGTGTGACTGTGCACGCCTGCTGAACATTCTCATACTCATACCGCTCACTAGCATCAAAAAGCCATCCTCATTCTTCAGGAGGCCCTCCAGCAGCTCTCCTAAACCCAGTTATGGCATCTGCTTGATGTGGATGCAGTCCTGGACTGAAAGGTGAACTCCGGTCATCACACCTCCCTCTGCCACGGTCCGGGGGCGGTCCCCTGCTCGGAGGCCCTGGTGCCCACCCCGGGGCAGGGTGTGTGAAAACCACAGGTCAGAAAGCAGAGGGCATCATCCAGACAGACGTGCTACAGGAAATTATCTCCAGGTAGTTAACAAGTTTAGGCATTCGAGAAGGCCGTTAGGTAAACAGATCTTCTCCGTGCCCTTGTTACCCGGGGAGTGGGGCTTTAGCCTTCCTGCCATTGTCCATCTTCACCATCTCCAGCTGCGGCACCCTTTCATGCATGTCTCTGATTCCTTGCTTTTTAGTTTACCAGTCAAATCTTAACCTCTGTAACTGTTTTCTTTGTTGTGTTTTCTCTCTCCCAACCTCCCTTTTATACTCCTTTTAGGCCAGAATGGAGTCTGTGAATCGACCCTACACTTCACTCATTCCCCCTTTATCCCCACAGCCCAAGCTAGTCACCCCCTACACGGCCTCACAGCCTTCACCACCCCTCCCGCCCCCGCCCCCACCCCCTCCGCCTCCCCCGCCCCCTCCGCCTCCCCCGCCCCCGCCCCTGCCCAGCCAGTCCGCCCCGTCTGCGGGCTCCGCAGCCACAATGTTTGTCAAGTACAGCACAATAACCAGGCTGCAGAACGCCTCTCAGCATTCGGGAGCCCTGTTTAAGCCTCCCCCCGCATCAGGGATGCAGCCCTCGACCTCACTGTCAGTGAAGCCTCAGATTCTGGTACCCCCCAATGGAGTGGTGCCTCCCCCGCCACCCCCGCCCCCGCCCCCCACTCCCGGCTCTGCTATGGCCCAGCTGAAGCCCGCCCCCTGCACCCCGTCCCTGCCGCAGTTCAGTCCCCCACCTCCTCCACTGAAGATTCATCACATCCAACATGGTACGCAGACAGCTCCTCCAGCGCCCCCACCTCCTCCTCCCGTCCCTGCCCCCGTCCCTCCCCAGGCCCCCCCCAAGCCCCTTGTGACCTTGCCCCCCCCAGCGAGCACCAAGACTGTGCCACCCGCAGTGACACAGTCGTTGCCACCCACACCTACTCCGCCAGTCCCCCCAGTAAAAAAGCAGCCGGTTCTTCCTGTGTCTCACGTTCCACCCTCTCCCCCTGTTCCTCCGGGTCCGGTGCCCCCGCCCACGCTACCCAAGCAGCAGAGCTTCAGTGTAAAACCACCCCCCTCGCCCCTGTCCCCCGCGCCCTCCGTGGTGAAGCAGATAGCCAGCCAGTTCCCCCCACCTCCAGCCCCACCTCCCGCCGAGGGGCCGCCCTTAAAGCCTGCCTCGGTCAGCCTCGCCCCACAGTCCCCCCCTGCCGTGAAAGCAAAGCCCAAGTGGCAGCCCAGCTCCGTCCCTGTCCCTTCTCCGGACTTCCCCCCTCCTCCCCCAGAGAGCAGCCTGGTGTTTCCTCCTCCGCCGCCACCACCACCCACCCCGGCCCCGCAGCCACCGCCGCCACCGCCACCACCGCCGCCAGCCACACCCACAGCGGCTCCTGCCCCCACCCCCGACAAAAGCAGCTCTCCCGGCAAAAAGAGCAGTAAAACCTGCAGCCCCGGGGGAAAGAAACCGCCCCCGACCCCGCAGCGCAACTCCAGCATTAAGTCCAGCAGCTGTGCAGAGCACCCTGAGCCCAAGAAACCCTCAGTGGACAGTCTAATCAGCAAGTTCGCATCGCCAGCCGAACCCTCGGGGTCTCCTGGCAAGGAGACCCCACCACCTCCAGCAGCGCCCCCCAAGCCAGGAAAACTCCATCTTTCCGGAGTTAACCTTCCCGGGGTGCTCCAGCAAGGATGCCTGTCCGCGAAGGTGGCTGCGCTGAGTGGGCGCGGCAAAGACTCGGCGGTGGAGTTCCCTTCTCCTCCGTCCGATTCTGACTTCCCACCCCCTCCGCCGGAAACCGAGCTTCCTCTGCCCCCCATCGACATCCCAGCAGTGTTCTCAGGAAGCACCTCTCCAAAAGTGGCCGTTGTTAACCCGCAGCCGCAGCTCTGGTCCAAAACGTCGGTGAAGAAGGCCCCTCCGCCCACACGACCCAAACGGAACGATAGCACCCGCCTCACTCAAGCCGAGATCTCGGAGCAGCCAGCCACGGCCGCAGTCGTGCCGCAAGTGCCCACCTCGCCCAAATCCAGCCTTAGTGTCCAGCCTGGCTTCCTGGCTGACCTCAACAGGACACTGCAGCGCAAGTCCATCACCCGGCACGGCTCGCTCTCCTCCTCCCGCGTGTCTAGAGCGGAACCCACAGCCACCATGGATGACATGGCATTGCCCCCGCCACCCCCTGAACTGCTTTCTGAGCAGCAGAAAGCCGCTTACGGAGGCAGTCATATATCAGGCTATGCAACGTTGCGGAGAGGACCGCCTCCCGCTCCCCCCAAGAGAGACCAGAACACCAAGCTCTCAAGAGATTGGTAGCTACCTTAGGATTTTATTTTCATGCAATGTGTAATCAGTTCTACAATCAGCTCACCTGATCATCTGTGAATGCAGGTGTTCAGAGCCTCCTGGTATGTCGTTGTTATTCAGGTAGTGTTCAGCTCTGTGTGTGTACACATGTGCGGGTACACACACAGCTATACATATATAGATAGGTAGCGTGTGTATGTATATGTATATGTATACATATATCTATATGTATATATATAGCTGAAAGTGATTCTATTTATTCTTTCTCCTAATCTGGAAATGAGTTTTGTGTATTTTAGGTGGCAGCGGCATGGAAGGGGATATATGTCTTGTCCCTTATGATTTTTGTTATCTATCATTTGGGTTGGACCAAAAACTTCAGACTTTAGAAGATATTTTATAAATGTCCATGTGCGGCCTTTCTGTGCATGTTGTGTATTATATATTAAGGATAGATGTATAATGTGCTATTTCTCAGTTTGAGAAGACAACCAGAATGTTTGGTGTATCTATGGGGCTTTTGTGTTTTTTTCCCCAGTTGGCTGAAGTTAGAACTGCTTGACACTTCATTTCTCTACATACAGGGGCACTTTAATTAGGAATCAGTTTCATAGAATGGGTCATCGTGCAGTGTGGGGAAATTTTCAGATACTATCAGTGTGTGGTTGTGCATAGAAAACAGTATCCACGTGGTGTAAGCCATTCGAGCTGCAGCGCTGCTGTCGCAACCCCCCCGGGATCTAGAGCGCGCTGCCCCAGGTCAGCGCGTTGCCTGTGTCACGTGGGTAATCTAGTGCTGGCACCCTGTAGTTCTTTCTGTACTGTTGGGATCCTTTCCTTGAGCTTATGAAGCTCCATCAAGTTTGGTTTCACGATCCTTGCTTTATTGTAAGAGACTATCCAACATGATACCCTCAGAATGCTCTGTCCCTGTGTGTCTTTGGGTCACCAGTTACCTCCTTATAGTGTGTGCTGTGAGTGGGTGTTGATATTAGATATCCATAGACAGCTGCTATATAAGATACTCACATCCTTTGTCCATTATGTTGCATCATTACGAAAAACGAAATCACCTTCTGAAATGCGTCTTTTTTTTTTTTTTTTTGTATTGCTCTTTGAAGGGATGGATTAGAAAAGAGAAAACTGGCCCCTGTGCAGCTGTCATTAATTAGGTTTTTTGTAGCTGGTAATGTGGCATACAAAGAATTCACTTAAGTTTGGGACTATCATAGAGGGAGGGGGGAAAATGAGTGTTTCGACGATTTCATCCATAGTGACCGGAGCACAATAGGGTCCTTGCTTGTTGTAGCCCGGTTGTAGAGATTTGTCCAAGTGACCAGGTATTCTGATGGAGTCTGTAGTCCAAGGACAGTAGGTGACATTACATGCTATGCATATGCAGGTTGGTGTAACATGGAACATTGCTCTAACGACACACTATGATTCCATAGGCTTCACACTGTACTTCTGGATGTTTCATTTTCCCCTCTGAATTTTCCTTGGTATTTGAGAAATGTGTACTGACTTAGCAATTTGTGATGATAAATTGACCGTTAGGCCAACGTTAGAACTGCTCTTAAACAGATTAAAAAGTACCTCCCCAGCAGTGATAAGTCAGCACACCTTGTAATGAACATCTGTGCCTGTTGTGAATAGGGATCACCAGTGTAACTGCCAAAGTGTTCGACCCTGTCTGTAAGGAAAAAGTGATGTCCATTAAGTGGGACAGAGATGGTAAATAATTCAAGAGTTAGCAAGACTGCGCTGTGTACACAGGATTTCTCACTCTGCAACAAAGTACTGCATCAGAGAAAGTGGAACCCCCCCCCACTGTCACATCTCCAGGATGTGATTGTATACTCCTGTTTATAGAGCAATAAGAATATATACCAGTGTGCATTTGTTATAGCCCTACTTCTTTAAAAGATACTTTTTTAGATCTTTTTCAGTTCACCAGGTTTTATGTGCTTGATATTCTCATGGTTATGAAGTGACCTTTACCACACCTATGTTGTTCATTTAAGCATGCACTGCGATTTGAGTACATTTGAGCAACACTGCCAGGCGCCACTGTGACTCATGAATGAAGTGATTCCCCAGTCTTCTGCCCACAGCTTTATCTTCTAAGGATCACCCTTATTTGTGAGATAGAGGACTTTTAAGACTCTGAATCCAATGGTGTAAACATTCATCACTAGGGTTTTTTATTGTGATGGTGGTCTTTTATGTAAGGATGGACAGCTCTCCCTGAGGGAAGAAATCACGTTTCCTGTCTTCCTTCACTCCTGATTTGAGCTGTAAGATCCAACCTTTTTTTTCAGCGGGGGATTTCCTGGGCCTTCTTGCTTGTGTCATTCCTGACGGCAGCCATCCTGAACCGATGCTGCTTCTAGTGTATCATTTTCCTGAAAGAGCAGATACCCTTTAGAACACCAGGGACACCGAGGAGAACACAGCCAGGGAGAGGAACTGTGTCAGTGGCTTCCTGACTATTTAACAACAGTCTGTTGCCCTTTACATTTTTCCAGAGACAAAGAAGGCTATTAACTTTTTTTTTTCCCTCTTTATGTGAAACAACTGAATCAAAAAAACCAAAATGATACTTTAAATATACTTCCAGTGTTTTACTCCCTGGGTTGTTTTTTTTTTTTTAATTGGGATTTTTGTTGGGATGCAGTTTGGAGACTCCTGTTATCTAGGCTCTCCTCTTCCCTGGTGTGTTCAAGAAAAACACTGCCGGACGACACTGGTACTGTGCCTTCTTCCACTGCCTCCTGCTCAGCTCCTCTAACCCAGCAAGGCTTCTCCAGGTCAAGGAAGAAAGTCTTGTCAGTTGGCTTGGCTGTACTGAAAAATGAATAGTATCCTGCTGTTGAGCGCAGTGCAGACAGGTGCCTGTTAAGAGCTAGTGACTTGCTAATTAGTGACATCCTTAACTTGTACCACAAAATTTCAAAATTGGATCCAACCTATGCTTCAAGTTTTGGCAACAACTCTGAAGGGCAGCAAAGCCTATTCTGTTAAAACATTAAGTTCATAGTTATGTTAGATTATTCTATATTGAAGCTTGGCTTTTATTACCCAAATACATTTTTCCCTTAGCTGCTGTAGAATTCTGCTCTTGGAAAAAGTAACTACTCTTAAGGTTTACAGGTACCTACTTCACTGTAAATTGGGTGTTTTTTTATTTCTGGGGCTTTAAGATAAGATTGCTGATTCTTCAGAAGTTACAGGAAACAGTTTTCATCAGAACATCTCAGAGGAATGTCCCACAGACTGTCCCACAGTCCTCGGACATCAAGGTGCTCCTGCCCCCTGCCGGCATAGCCTGCTAAGGAAGGGCTGCGAACTATCTCGGCAGTCCCATCTCCATGTAAGTTTACTTGCCACTAAAAGCAGTCTAAGGAGATCAAAAAGGTAAACAGAATTGGGGGGATCATGAAGAATAATTCCAATAGGTTAACAACTCTGAGGTCAAGGTTAATAGGAGCTGTGCATCCAGTTAAGAGTTTCAGAGGCTGCTATTCTGGAGAATACAACTGCTAATAAGTTCATGTCAAGGATGTTAGGCTATAAGGAGCCTGAAAAAAAACTTCAGGTAATAGTCGGATTGATTTGACTATCAGGCCACCAACAGAACCCCTTGTCCCTCTTTTTCCCGTAAGTTAAAAGCAATTTGTTACAAACACAAGGTGATTTTAAACAAATTCTTTTCCTAGTTTCTATATTACCAAACTGTTTCATGTAGGTTTTACGTAGTTAACTTTAGAACTAACAATTTGTAACTTACGTAATCTGATAACCTCACAGATTTTGTTTAAACCAATTAAAACTGTATGATCCTATGTGATTATAGGTTTAATGACTTCCTTTAAATAATTTGGAATTGTACATTTCTAAGAGGATGTTTATTTCTAAAAATCGTTTTCGGTTGCAAGAACCTTTTGGCACTTGAAGTTTTGTTTTATACACTTCACATTATTTACATATAGCAAGTTGTTCCTGACCCTATAGGAATGTTTGCCCACTCACAAAGTTGAGATTTGATCCATGGAGAGATGCAAGTAGTACAGAATTAAGATTTATTTTCCTTTAAAAATTGAATGGAAGACTATTGTTATCTCTTTACTAGTCTCCCTCAAAGTAAACAAGTGTTCAGTTCTTAATTGTGCCCTTAGAAGGTCTATATGTATAAGAAATCAAAAATTTAGCTGTAGAGTATACTTGATAAACATTTGAAGGAAATTGGTTTGCTCTTTGCTTGTTGAAGTATAAACCATTTAGAAAACATCTGCTATATTTCCCAGTGCCTTGAACTCTCTTGGAGGAACAGCATAAAAAAATTTAACAAGCAAACTTTGAGGTGCTAATGAAAGAAGGAAGGTGTTTCTAGTTTGTGCAGAAACAGAAAAAGTGACTGACTGTCTCACAAGAGATGGCTTCATCTACCTAATCAAGGTCTGGCTGCTTTCTACCAAAGACATTTAGAGAAGTGAGTCAGGTCAGGGTGATGGTGAATACTACATGTTTAAAAGATGGCCAAGTTCAGAATGAATGTTGAACATGGATGGCTATTAATACCAAGCTCATAATTGAAGCCTCAACCTCTTCTTAAGCAGAACATGCTTGTGGCACTTAAACAAAATCTGCATTCTGCAAACTGTCCATTGTTTGTTTATTGTAACCTAATACCAAAAACTGCCATTTTTCATGATTACCACCTCCTATATTTCTCTCTACTTGTAAATAATTTCTCCTAGGGGAAAAAAAAGCATTAACTGGAATGTTTCAAATGACTTTGCTTAATTTTATTGTCAGCCACTAGTGAACTTTTATAGAAATGTACATTTAGAATATCAGCTTGTGTCAATGTCATAAAAGCATTGTTTACTGTTTTAAAGAAAAATTGCACATTTAACTGAGATTGCTCCCTTTCTTCCCATTTCTTTTTTAAAAAAAGGAGTAAAGGCTCAAGCTAACATCCAGGCTGTGGGAGCTTTGCCATAAATATACAGTGTAGGAATATACCTTTTTAAAGCATGAAAAAGGCAAAAGGAACTGCATTAAAAGTACAGGATAGAGGACATTATTCAGATGATTATGCACAGCTCGGTAAAGATGAAGTGACAGTTTTTCTTTCAGCTTTGTTGCTATTATTTTCTTCTACTTAAAATGTACACTCATTTCATTATGTGCCTTGCTCCCTGATTGTGCTAAACCTATATATAGATATATATATATGAGAGAGAGATTCAGTACTACTGATGATGTTTTTATTCTACTGCTGGATTAAGTTATTTTCCAAGTTACTTTATTCTTGCCAAGTTACTGTCAGTAAACTATTGTAATGGCTTAGGACAGTAGTCATGCGGTCAGTGTAATTTACGTGTTTCCATTATGTCAACTTATCCAGTCCTTAATAAAAAGAATACATAGATTCATTTAAACATCTGAACTGGACTGGACTGTTTGTGGATCGGCACCATAAGAACCTGGTTTTGCTGTTTACGTTGAAGTACCCAAGACAGACTGCAACACGCACATAGAGCGTAAACTAATTTGATGTGTTCGACTGAAAATAACAAGATTTTTCCCCCTTTAAACAACAGTTAGTTAGGTAAGAGCTTTTCGTTTGGAAGCCTTGGTATCACAATCATGTGTTGACTGCTGTGTCAAGGTATGTGTAAATGTGGATTTGAATGTATTTACAATCATGTTACAAAAACAGAAGGTTTCCTTATATTAAAAGAACTGTATGTATTTGGTGAAAAGTAATCAAAACTTCAGGTTCATTTACAACAAAAATAAGGACAAAGTAGAGCAACAGGGAAGGATTTTCTGACACACTTAACTTCAGTTCGGTGGCTCAGTCGTGTCCAACTCTTTGGGACGCCATGGACTGCAGCAGGCCAGCACTTGTAACTTACCACCTAGTGATAAGGATTCTGGGCTTTCACTGGTATGGCTCGGGTTCACTCCCTGGTCAGGGAACTGAGATGCCGCATGGCACGGCCAAAAAGGTTACTTGCAGAAATACGTTCACAAGACATTCGGATATACCTTGTAGGATTTTATTTAGGCCAAGTTCTTAGTACACAGCAACAATTAATTCCAAATACAGTTTCAAAATTAAAAAGTGAAATGTCCCCCCAACTTATCTGGAGGTGGTTTAATGGCACACACAAGAAACATTACTGGCAAGAGATGCTCCCTCAGGTTTTCCTACATCGTTTTTACTGAAGGCGTAACCCCAACCCTCCCTCTGGGAGCTGTAAGCACAACTGGCCAGATCACAAATTGTTTACATTCTTTTCTGTAAACTATTTTGTTAAGAAAAAGATGCATGGACACAAAATATGATAAAAACTGCTTTTCCATAGAATTCTAAAGTTTGCAAAAGACGTTTCCATTTTAATGTGAAAATAAGCTTTTTGTCTGCTTTTTGTTTGATTTTTTACAAAAAAACCTCAAGATATTTAGCAAGGATCATTTATACACAGGCCCTGTCATTTTATTTGTCAATATTTTTTTTAAGTATGAGATTCTCAAATCAGAACAAAGCTCAGCACAAAATAAACTTAAGGTAATGAGCGTGCTGCCTCCATTCAAGAACTGTTTTCTAAGGCTCTCAGATAAGGCTGTGCTGCTCCTTCCAGTGCTGAGACACTGTACCATTTTAGCTACATACACCTGATGAAAAAGACCAGTTGTACCGAGTGTAGTTTCAAAAGGGTTAAAATGAAGATTACTTTTACTAATTAAGGCTGCACTCAATACACTCCTTTAAACACTTTGAATTGTATTAATTGAAACATAGTGTTAACTTTTCAAGTATCTTCCTGAAGACATCAAGTAGAACTTTAAAATAAACATATAACACAGTTAAGACAGTTGCAGAAAGAATACCAGGCGCTGAGTCAGGGATTCTACTGTTGTTAACTAGCTGTTACCTGAAATGAAACATCTAACCTCATCAGTAAAATGAGACTGAACTAAAATTTCTGAAATTTCATCTAGCTCTAAAACTCTTAAGTAAATCATGTGAGGGAAATTATCACCTTAACACGGATCAGGAGTTTCTGGCCAAAGAAGTTCAGAAGCAAACAGATGAGAAGTGATGCAGATCCCCATTCTTTTCCAAGATGTATCAAGCACCTGCTAGCTCCTCCATCAAAGCCTTTTCAGAGAGAGAGGTGGCCTTCAGGTCATGCCATGGCTCTCTCCGGAGAGGAAGAAAGGTAGGGAAAGAAAAAGTACCAGTTCTTAATGCAGAATGGTCGCCTGCTAGAAGAAAGGGAGCATGAAAGGGTAAAAGCACACTACTATCGTCGTCATGCCTCGGAAAAACCCTGGTGGTCGTGAGACTGCTGAGGGGCACAGCTACAGCACAGAGGCCACTGTGAAGACAGGAAGGCCTCTCTGGCTGGGTAGCGAGCAGCAGCAGGAGGGGACGAGGAGGGAGGAAAACGCCTCACCAGTGACTCTTAGGAACACAGCAAAAGCAGCAGGTCCTTAACGCTGCGCGAGGAATAGCAGGGCCCCCAGGAAGGAAGCAAGCAAGTCGGCAAAAGACAGGAAGCACTAGACCAGACACCTTAAAGGATTCTTCTGTATGTCAAAAAACAGGCTCAATCTCTCAAACCTAGATTGACAAGATTTTGGTTTTCAATTTATTGCCTAGGTCATAAGGTCAACAAGAAAAGTATGCTTTTGTTGAAATCCCCATGGCCTGTCCAATAGTAATACTTTTAAAAAGGGAACAACTTTTAAGTCACATCTCTCCCTCTTTTTTTTTTTTAAAGGCAAAAGTGAGTGGACACAAGTCAAAAACACTTCAAGAGGAAATGGACCTCCTCTAGCCCAAAAAAATGGTTGCTTACTGGTCAGCAGATTTTATACCTGAATCACCTTTGCCACAATATTACGTAGCATGTAAAATTTCTGCACTCGTTTAGAATTCCTACCAACCATCTTATTTAAAAATGGGGTGAACTTACAATAAAACAAATACTACCCTCAGACTATTAATAACATGCAGCCTATGAAATATTAAAAGTCCCCAATGACTCTAAGCCTGGCCCATCATCATGACATAGTATCCTTCCAAAACAATATGTAGAATTTAAAACTGTACAAAAAAGGTAAAATATGCAGAAAATCCAACAGGTGTTGTTTTTAAAACAAAAAACTACACACACATTAGTACTAAAAAATACTGGGAAAATCGGCTGACCCATGGATCCCTGTGCTGCAGGTCTTCACCGGAATCTCAGCCCCCCAGTCCGGCAGGGGTCCCATGGGCAAGCTGACCACCACCAACTCTTTATGCACAGTTGCCTTCTGGGCTTCTGAAGGTGGGAGGTGTAGGAACTATTTGCTGGATTTTGAAATACCTTCTGCTTTATTAGTCCACTAAGCTTTCTCAGCAAAAAACTATTCAAATAATTTTTAACATCTAATTTGAAAACAGTTTTCCTAGTTACACACCAACACTAGGAGAAGTTTAACCTCTCCAAGTATACTCTTGGTTGCATCCATAATGAAGCTGAAGGCTCAGAGGACACTCAAGGGCCATTACTTTGAAGGAAGACAGGGAATTGCAGGGAATTAAGGGTATCAAGGTGACCTAACAAAGTATGAAGTGTAATTTACAGTGTACTGGAGGCAAGTTAATGAAAATGAAATGCAGTGTCTGGGAAATCTTTGCTAACTGCAATGTGTAAGGAAAAAAACCTGCAACTTTAAAACAAAAATCTTAAGGAAACACTGTATCTGGGTCTCAGTTACATGGTGATGAGTTTTGTGCTCTGGTACTAGTAGTATTAGCTCTGTCTGCACTGTCTGAACTCCCTCACACCTACGACACTTGCTCACTTTACATTCACGTTCCTCACCTGCACTGTCCTGTTCAAGGCCCATGTCTGACATATACACAGCTGCCACCTCTTGCCTTTCATCCAGCCCTGGGAGGTCACCTGGCAGAGCTCCCTGCTGGCCAGGCCACTGAGACTAGAAAGGACCCATGGCAGCTGTGGCCTGTGAGCTGGTGCCTCGTCACAGTATTCACCTGCCAAACAGCCAGGCCTCCTGGATTTTTTTTCAGTGTCTCTTATTACAGAAGAGATGACTAAAGTCATCTGCCTTCCAAACTCCACTGAATTCAAAGCTGTAATTGTGCAGATGAAAAAAAAAAAAAAAAACTTGGATAAGCACTTGGCCTTACACCACTCATCCCACTATTCTTAATCTGAAATTTAAGGTTCAGATTCTCACCAAGAGCAGCTACTGCAAAGGCCAATCACACAGAATCAGGGGAATAGTTATCTTCTCTAAGTGAGTAAACAATTTCAACAGTAGCTAACACTTGCCATTAATAACATTCAGAGAGCACAGGAGCAAGCCTTGTATTCCCAGTGACTCTCAAGAGAATTGAAAATAACTATTTAAAAAAAAATTTTGTTCCCTAAATAGTGAAAGTAGTAAAGAAATAGTTGGTCCGACTTCTAAGATCCTACTCTTCAAAACAGCACCTAAGGCCAGGGTTTAGGATGCCTCGTGAGCAAGGCACTTCTACCTACCATTCACCTCTCTAGAACCTTAGGAGCCTTCCTGTCTACCTCAGCACGCCCACCTGAGCTCGTGAAACCGGCTGCACCATCACCCCTGTGGGTACACTGCCATCAGCAGCAATGCAGTCTCACGCAGCAGCAGCAGCAGCAGCAGGACCAAACCACCCTCAGAATGGAGACTCAAATCGATCTCATAATCTACGAACTGAGAAACATGAAGGGATGCAAGTCAGCTCAACATTAACTGGTTCGGAGCACTCAAGTGCTGAGAAAATGCAGAATTTACAGTGCTGAAGAGGAAATAGGTCATCTGAAACAGTTACAAAAATGGTTATGTATGATACTTAAATATTGGTCCCCCCCCCCCATACAAGTGGAAGAAAGTGTGGGGCTGGGGCACGCACTGGGCCACGCGGCTAACCTTTAGCACAGGCACTGCAGACCATCCAGTGCCACAGATTCCGCAGGAGGAGAAATCCCAAGGGTGTACAGTATTCCTGAGAAAGATCCCAGATTTTTTTTCTGAATCAGTCTTAACCTGATTTGTTTCACATAGTTACACTGTTATACCTCTGATATATTCAGAAACCATCACTTTATTTCAATCCAAACAGCTCAGCATAGTATAAGTGATGGCAGAAAGATCCATTTGTTCAAATTCAGCTTGCTTTTTTGTTTTAATACTGAGGGATAAACCAAAAAAAAAAAAAAGGTAGCTTTTGTCATTTGTATCCTTCATTCATTTCACTGGAGGGGAATCCCCAGGGCCTTTCGATAATCTGGGAAGACCTGACTATTCCTGTGAGGGAGACAGCCCTGCTGAGCTTTACTCAGAATAATGCATGATAGACTCCACGTAATTCCCAGGAAAAAGCCCAGTCACTCCGTTCATAACTCCCTCATACCAACCATCGTCATTCTTCTTGATGACATAAATAATGGCTCCTTCCTGAAAGGACAGCTCGTCTTCCTTGTCTTTTGTGTAATCATAAATTGCCACAACTAGAGGAGGGAAAAAAAGGATATGAAAAAAGAAGGACATTCATAGAAAGGTAGAGCCGAGTAATGAATACCCTTCCCGAACTTCTACAGCACATCAAAACCTGACTTTCTCAACACAGGACCCACCCCCCACCCAAGTTCATTGTCTAATACCCAGTCTCTACAGTGGAATTCCACGTTGAAGTTAGGTTCAAAACTTCATAGACGGCAAAAAGCAGTATTTAGTTAAACTTACTAATCAGTCTGTTGAAGAGATACACACAATCCCAGAACGGGGAAAGATGGCTGTTTCTTCAGCAGAGCTTGTGTTAACGCACCATTTTATGTAAAAGCACGTATCTTTAAACATTGGAATGGTACTACAGCAATGAGATAAACTAGGAGAGGCCAGTGAGAAAATGAAATTGAGGGAGTAGCAGACATGTCTCTTTTCTCACACTTTTAGAGCCTATGCCTGTTAACTGAGGACAGTGACAATGTGTGAATGATGGGCATCTACCATACATATTCTTTCAAAACACATGCTGTATTATGCCACCAATTTAACACCTCCACAGTAACAGACTGAAAGTGTTAAGAAAACTGAGATACCTGTGAGCTCTCCTATGATTTTCATTACTTAAATAACTTGTTAAACAGGGCCTTTCAATGATTTCTCGGAAAATCTCTGGTTCTTAAGTATTACATTTTCCTCAGTGGTATAATTAAATTGGGACACCCTATATTGGGCTTCCCCACTGCCTCAGATGGTAGAGGATCTGCCTGTAATGCAAGAGATCTAAGTTGATCCCCAGATAGAGCAGATCCCCTGGAGAAGAGAATGGCAACCTACCCCAGTATTCTTGCCTGGACAATTCCATGGACAGGGGAGCCTGGTGGGCAAGAATACCTGAGTGGGTAGCCATTCCCTTTACTAGTCTCCCTCAAACTAAACCTTCTATAAAGATCTTCTGTACCTTCATTATGCCACTCAGAATTTCACTCAATAAAATCTCTATCTATATTGACTGTTACAAACTTAATCCTAAACAAATAAGAAACAAACGAAAACAGGGACTTTTGAGATAGTAAAACTTGCTCCAGTTAACTTGAATTTCTGGCCTGCTTTAGTAAAAACTCAACAGCTTTCCTAAACTGAGTATTTGCCATTAGAGAGACAGAGGATGCCAGAAAATAGTTTAGCAGAAACTACAGTTTGTGTGTATTTCTCAAAGTATAATCAAACACCTAAACAAATATAATTAAATGACATACAAGTTTGAAGAGAATACAAGTTATGTAGAGTATTTAGTATTTCCAGTCAACTTAATTTTAACTTTTGTTCTTTTGGACTGATAACATTCCTGATGCTTACAGAAAAGTAAACCCACTGAAAAGTAATTTAGAGGAAACTACCGCAAATCCTGTTAATTCCGCGCCTTCTGAATCTCTCAAACCCACGCTTTTCTCCATCGTCACAGTCAATGCCCTCATCCGTGCAGCAGTCTCCAAACTGGAATACACGTATCACTAGGGGCACCTGAAGATTTTCTAAGCAGCATGAGTGACATGATCCTGCATCTAAATCTGATCTGCCTGGGACGATACCATCAGTCAAGCATCAGTCATAAAAGTTCTCATTTCCTGCTTATCTTTCTACTTAAAACTACAGTGGTGCACTATGCTTAAGTACAGAAACACCCTGGGTGCCAAAGGGCCAATTCATATTACCAGCATGGTATTAAGAAAGAGAATGACTCCCCAGAACACCCCACTTTTTCACAAGTGAGGTGGCTCCCATTCCTTTGCTTTCAACGACAGTTAGGGTAGACTTTAATGAGGTTATCAGATGACCCATCATACAAAACATAATTTTTAAAGGCAGAACATCAACTGACTTTTGGCAAACAACTGTGAAGGAGTTAAAAGAACTGAGTGACAGTGCTGCATGAAAAATACTTCCATTTGCATCTATTTATTTATGTGGACAACATTTGCAGCACCACGACCCCAGCTGAGGCCCTAATCTCTTGCTTAGAAAGATACCCAGCCTGGTCTTTCCAACTCCTATTTTTCTTTCTAATGCACTCTACACTAGTTATCAAGTATCTTTTAAAAAAATTAAAATATAAGTACATGGGAACTTAGCATTAACCTACTTAAGATCTTGCACAATTTTCCTCTACTATCAGATTTTTCAAAAAGAAAAAAAATTCCAAACACCCTCATCCTGGTATTCAAGGCCTCCCAATGTAACTATAACTTACTTCCCTTCCGGCACCCTTAGCTCACCCACTCCCTCCTTAAAATTCACCAGGGCCCCAGGCAGAGGACATTGCTCACCATGCCCTTTCAACTCAGAGGATTCTCTCTGACTGGATGGCCCTTGCTCTCTCTCTCTCCTCTGCCTGAGAAACTCACACTCAGCACTCAAAGCACATCACACATGCCATGTTCACTGAGGAGCGTTCTGGACTCCTCAGAATGAGAGGCACTAATTCATTCTTGGACAATCATTAATGGAGCAGCCATTCTGATTTTTAGAGATACAAAGATGAATAAGACAAGGGACTGGCACAAGTCTTGTAAGGACAGAAATGCTACCTGATAAATCATATACTGTTTATGCTTCTGCCAAGAAGTTCTGTCACTGAGTCATTTTGTCACAAATAATTTAACACCAGTAAAAATCGAGCCAAGACTCAATCCTAGGTCTGTCAGAGTTCAAGCTTAAGACAATGTTAAAAATGTGGGCTCAGGAGTTATGCTGTCAAGTTTAGATCCCAGCTATACCACTTATCATTTTACAGAATATATTCCACTTTCCTAAGCTGCGATGGCACCCCACTCCAGTACTCTTGCCTGGAAAATCCCATGGACGGAGAAGCCTGGTGGGCTGCAGTCCATGCGGTCACGAAGAGTCGGACACGACTGAGCGACTTCCCTTTCATGCATTGGAGAAGGAAATGGCAACTCACTCCAGTGTTCTTGCCTGGAGAATCCCAGGGACAGGGGAGCCTGGTGGGCTGCTGTCTATGGGGTCGCACAGAGTCGGACACGACTGAAGTGACTTAGCAGCAGCACCAAGATGCTTTTTATTCAGCTATATAATGGGTGTTATAATAACCTAGATAGCATACTGAAAAGCAGAGACATTACTTTGCCAACAAAGGTCCGTCTAGTCAAGGCTATGGTTTTTCCTGTGGTCATGTGTGGATGTGAGAGTTGGGACTGTGAAGAAAGCTGAGCGCCAAAGAATTCAAGCTTTTGAACTGTGGTGTTGGAGAAGACTCTTGAGAGTCCCTTGGACTGCAAGGAGATCCAACCAGTCCATTCTGAAGGAGGTCAGCCCTGGGATTTCTTTAGAAAGAATGATGCTGAAGCTGAAACTCCAGTACTTTGGCCACCTCATGCAAAGAGTTGACTCATTGGAAAAGACTCTGATGCTGAGAGGGATTGGGGGCAGGAGGAGAAGGGGACGACAGAGGAGGAGATGGCTGCATGGCATCACTGACTCGATGGACGTGACTCTGAGTGAACTCCGGGAGTTGGTGATGGACAGGGAGGCCTGGTGTGCTGCAATTCATGGGGTCCCAAAGAGTTGGACACAACTGAGCAACTGAACTGAATACCTCAAAGCACTGTTACATTAAATGAGGCAATGCACATATAATGTGTAGCCCAGGGCCTTGTATATAGTAAACATTCTATATAAATGTTAGCCCTTTGAATTATTAACTATTGTGATATACTATCTCTAACATATTTTCTGTTATATAACATTATAAATTATTCTGAACCTCAGTTTTCTAGTTTGCAAAATGGGGAGACTAACTGTCTCATGTTAATAAGTTTTGCATTACGCCAATAAATACAAGAAAATGTATCTTCTCTCCCCATGTTCAACCAAGATACTTATATATACAAGTTATCTCCACTTAGGATAAACCTATGCAGTGGTGCTCAACCTTGAAGTTATCTGAGGAACCTTAAAAAATTCTGATGCCTGGGTCCCCTGTCCACAGACTGATTTAATCTGGAAGTACGGACACATTAAACACTCCCGAGGTGACCCTAAATGCAGGCACAGGCGAGAGCCAGGGCTAAGTCTACGAACTTTGCTAAGTTAGCCAAGTCTATGAATCTAAGTCTAAGACAGCAAAATAAGACATCAGGCAACGACAGCCTTAACATGCACGCACACCCAAAGAGCAGTCAGTCGTAAGAGGCACACAGCTGGGTATTTTTGTTTTCCCAGAAAGAGGAAGAGCTTATCTGATTTTTACATTTTAAAAGATTTGGCTTAACAAAGATAAACTTTGAAAAGTATCAGGCATTTTCTTTTAAAGAGTTATTTGGACTGAAAATAAACTTACTTTCCTCTTACAAGTCTCCCCAGATGTTTGCATATTCACTGAGGAGTAGATTTTTTAACAAGCATATCTTTTCATTATGCTTTCCTCTTAAGGAATCACTGAGCTGGTTTTTCAGAACTGAAAACTGTCATCCCTTTGTCCAGGACAATATTCAAGTCCGCTAACAAGTTTGCAGAGCCTGTCAATGTCCAAGGCCACACCCTAGAGAGTACCTTGGGTGCTTCTTTTCTTAGAAGCAGCTTTATTAAGATGCAATTTAGACACAAAACACAATCAGCTAAGTGTAAAATTCAGTGAGTTTTGATACATGTATGTACCCAGACACATGACAAATGAACAGCTCCCACCACAACCATCACACTGGACAATGGTTGTCCAACACTGGTGGTCCGAAAGTTTCCTTGTGCCCCTGTGTAAATTCCCTCACCTGCCAGTATGGGTGTGTGCTATGTCACTTTAGTCGTGTCTGACTCTCTGCGACCCCATGGAGCCCACCAGGCTCCTCTGTCCATGGGATTCTCCAGGCAAGAATACTGGAGTGGGTTACCATGCCCTCCTCCAGGGGATCTTCCTGACCCAAGGGTTGAACCCGCGTCTCTTAAGTTTCCTGCACTGGCAGGGGAGTTCTTTATCACCAATGCCACTTGGGAAGCCCAAACCACTCATCTTCTGGATTTCATTTAGAAAGAATCATAAAGCCTGAATCTTCTGTGCCTTGATTCTTTTTCATAATGCTTGAGATCCATTTAGACTGTTGTGTGTGTTAGTTGCTCAGCTGTGTCCAACTCTTTGAAACCGATGAACTATAGACCACTATACCCCTCTGTCCGTGGTATTTTCCAGGCAACAATACTGGAGTAGGTAGCCATTCCCTTCATCAGGGTATCTGCCTGACCCAGGGATCGAACCCATGTCTCTTAAGTCTCCTGCATTGGTAGGCGGGTTCTTTACCATCAGAGCCAGGAAGAACCAGTAGCTTAATCCTTTCCACTGCTGAACAGTATTCCATTGAATGGCTGGATGACCCACAGTTAGCTTATCCATGCACCAGCTGAAAGACACCTGGGGTGTTTCCAATCTCGGCTATGATGAAAAAGCAGCTATGAACATTTGAGTTTAAGAACATTTGAGTTTAAGTACTTGTGTGACTATACACCTTCGTTTCTCATAAATCAATGTGTAGGAAGGGACTGCCAGATCAGCTGGTAGGTGTACATCTAACTTCGTAAGACGCTGCCAGCAGTTTTCTAAGTGGCTGAAATGTTGCATACTTCCAGCAATGTACACTGTACTAACTCCTGTTTCACCACATTTCTCCAACACTTGGCATCATGTTTTTAACTGCAGCCATTCCACAGGGTGTGTTCTGGTGTAGTTTGGTTCACTGTAGCTTTAATTTGCATTTCCCTAATAACTAATGTTGAACATCTTTTCATGTACAATTCATGTATCTTTCATGATGAAATGTTTTCAAACTGTTTTTTCTACAAGTTGTCTCCTGAGGTATTTTGTAAATATTCTTCTCAGTCTATATGGCTGGCCTTGTCATATAACATCATTCTTAACATCAGAGTTAAAAAATAAAAATTTAATTGAATGAAATTCAGTTAATTGACTTTTTTCATTTAAGCTTCATGGTTTTTAATGTGCTCTCTACAAAAAAATTGTCCTAACCCCAGAATACACATATTTTCTCCTCTATTTTCCTCTAAAAGTTTTACAGTTTTACATTCCAGCATAAATTCTGAATTAATTTTTGTGTATGGTGAGGTAATAAAGGTTGAAGTTCATGTTTTACAGATGTACATACAATTGTTAAAAGCAATATATCTTTTCCCCACTGAATTATCTTGCACTTTCATCAAAAAACACGTGTGGATCTTTTTCTGGATTCTATTTTCTATTCCACTGTTTTTTATTTCTATACAGATGCCACACTGTCCTGATTACTGTAGTTTTACACTAGAACTCTGAAATCAGGTAGTTTAAATCCTTCAACATTAGTCTTCTTTTTCAAAACTGGTTTTCTGCAAGAATGACTGCTAGAATTTTTACTGAGGTTGCATTCACTTTATATATTAATTTGGCAAAAGTCTCTTCACAATAATGTCAAAGAACATTTATTTCAATTTAAGGCTTTTACTTATCTTCAGTTTTATAGTTTTCATCAACAGGTCTTACATATCTTTTACCAAATTTATCCCTCAGTATTTCATGTTTTTGATGTTATTACAGAAGGTATTATTTTGTAAATTTCTATCTCTGTTTGTTGCTAGTATATAAAAATGCAGCTAATTTTACAAATCGACTTTGTAGTCTGCCATCTTGCTAAGTCCACTTTTTAGTTCTATGAGCTTTCTGTAGATTCCTTCCTTAGGATTTTCTACATAAAAGATAACATCTCCTGTGAATAAATATTATCTGATATTGTTTCATGTATCTGTTGCTGGTTTTGTTTTTTTTCTCTGTGCCTTGTTTTGGATAGTTTCTAATGTCATATTGTCAAGGTTGCTGATCTTTCCTTCTAAGTGTTACTTTAGATGTAGTACTTTTCATCTCCAGAAATTCTGTATGGGTTTCTCTTTCTCTTTTCTCTCACGTTCATGTTTTCCTTTACCTTCTTGGATATATGTGGTGTCATAAACTATACCCATGTCTGCTAATTCCAACATCTTGTCACTTCTAGGTCTTTCCTGTTAACTGGCTTTCCTTTTAGGTACGAGTTATATTTTCCTGTCTTTTTACATGTCTTGTAATTCTTGATTGGATGCTGGTCACTATGAATCTTACTGTTTGGTGCACTGGTTTGTTAAGTCCTTTCAACAGCGCTGGTTTTGTCCTGGAGCTCAGTTAAGTTACTTGAAATCAGTTGGATGTTTTCAAAGTTTGCATTTAAACTTTTGTTAGGGCAATCTAGGGCAACCTAGATAGTTTAGTGCTAATTTGGCCCCACACATCAGGGGACACGATTTTGAGGCCTCTTCTCAATGCCTTGTGTATTACAAGGTCTTTCTATTCTCGCTGGTTTGGGAGCATGAACTATTCCCAGGCCTGTTATTTCCAAGACTTTTTCTGCCTATTCCTTTCTGATTGTTCTTTCTCCAATCGTAGGCAGTTTCTTCACATACATGTACAGATCGGTACTCTGTCAAAAGATTCAAGAAGACTCTTCTGCAGTTATCCCAGAGCTCTGTCCTTTGTCTTTTTGTAGTTACCTATATTCCATGGCCTCCCAAAACTCTGATCTCTATCTTCTCTACTCAACGAGACATCCAGGCTTATTGGGGTTCCACCTCCTTGCACCATGGCCTGGAAACTACTGCTAGATGGCCAAGCTACGGACAAGTAGAGGCTCACACCATGTCTGAGTTCCTTCTTTCTGGGATCACAGTCCACCAATATTTGTTATCCAATGTCTGAAAACTATTATCTTTTATATTTTTTTCCTGGATTCATTCTCAATTGTTTTTAGGAGGAAGGGTAAATCTGATTACTGTTGCTCCATCTCAGCCAGAAGTGGAAATCCACTACTTGTTAATACAAGCTCCCAGGTGATTCTAATGTGCAGTCACTTTTGAAACCCAGTACGCTAGTGGCTTTAATTTCCTTACCAGAAAATTTCTGAGACAGCACACACTTCTCCTGAGCTGACCAGTCATGATGAAACCTGGAAGCCTCTGTCCCCAAACTGCCATATGATGGATAGCTGATACATTCAGAGAACTTTTCATCCAAAGAAATGCCAAACAACTACTTGACAAAGAAACTGAGAAACCATTATTTTCTGGAATAAAGTTTCATATGGAGATACTTCTGATATAAGATACCACAAAAGAATGCTTTAAAGCATGGGAGCAGGAATAAAATAATTTGAAAAAAATCAGTCTTTCCTGAGTCATTCCAAAAAAACCCTATCTTTTTTAAATTTTTGCTTTACAGAAACCATTCATAAAAAGCACGTTCAACATGAAAAATTATATAATCAACCAAAAAATCAGTTACAGAAATTTTACTAGTGTGACCTTCAATACATTGAACCTTGTAAATGAAATTAATTAAAATACACAGGCTCCTATATGTACACAGAGGTTTCTTCCCATTGTTCCAGACATTCCTCTGAAACTTACCCTTTTCCAAGTAAGACCTTGGGGCCCACGGTGGGTCCTCTTCAGCGTAAGGATCACTGTACTCAACCACGGCTGCCTCTTCCTCTTCGTAATCTTCTGGGGGAGGTGGCGGTGGCGGGGATTCATCAAAGACTGGTTCTTCCACAGGTGGCGGTGGAGGTGGTGCATCTGAAACTAAGAATGTATCCAGCTGGTAACAAAACGACACATGGTGCAAAGTTCACTGTTTCCTATCCAAGCGCCTATGTTCATGGAATATAAACCCAGACCTGAAAATAATCATCTCAAGAAACAATGAGTAGGCAAGAGAAGTGTCCCTACCAGCTACACTGTGTCAAATCTCCAAGTCTGACTTCCTCCTCCCTTTGGGTTAGTGCTGATGGATGGCGAATAAAGAATAGCCAAAATGATGATTATTATTAACTAAGCTTCTGGACTCTGTTTATGCTAATACATAATCCATTCTTTCAAAGAAAGATCAGTACAATATAGTTAGGCTTTACATTATATCCAAGGAGGCATGGTTACCAGAAATATTAGTGATTTAGATATTTTAACCATATTCCATTTATAACAAATTACAATGAGTCCAGTGAACAAATTTTAATAATCTGCCACATTCCTCTCAATGAATTTCCTTATTTTATTTTTACCAAATTAGTGGGGTGGAAATCACAAACATCTCTGGGTAACTTCATCCATGAAGATATTTGTGTCTGTTTCATTTTATATGTACAGAATTTCAAGTAATTCAGACTAACTTATGATCCAGTGATTTAAAATATTTGAATTGTGTTCTTATAGAAATCTGCATCCACAGTTCAGGTATCAGAATGCAGTAATGTCTAAAAGATCATCTCCAAACTCTGGGAACCCAAGCCTTTCAAAATGCTGAGTACATATTTGAGCTTAGCTTAACAAAATAAACCAGATGAAGCTGCATTTATTCAATCAGCGGTCCAATTTTAATGAACAGTATTAATGCTTATTTCTGAAATACCAGTACTATTTCCATGAAATTCTCTAAGCAATCGTCTTTATTTTCTCTCTTTTATCTAAGCTGAGGGATCGGATTAGATGGATTTTAAGTCAAATGGGTTTTAAAATATGAAGATCAGCCATATCCACATCATACTCTGTTGTGCTCCAGTATTCTTCCAATCTGCAGTGCCACTCTGTATCATGACCTGTCTACATTATGAATCTCAAAACTTTCTTTACTCAGTAAGAATAATCATTTTAGTTCTAATGGGATTTTTAGTAAATAAAAAATATAGGTACATGATTTTTGCATATACTTTATGGACAAATTACATGTGGTTATGGTAAGAATCAATAATATGTCCTAGTTGCATTTATAAGGTAAGGTGATTAAACAAATGCACAGAAACAAGAATCCAAAGAACTTTGCCTTTCAAAACAATCACCTTGAGAAATTATACCAGAAAATTACTCAAAGATGCTGCCACTGCTCCCTTTTTCTTAAAACTGCCTCAGTCAGTGTAATAAAACTAACATATGCTACTATCTTTTAGTTAAAATCTTCCAATTACTCAGCACTTCACAATACATTATTCATTTAATCTTTATTTTAATCTTTACCTTGGGAGATGGTGTTTTTAATCTTCATTTTATGGATGTGGAATCTGGCTTTCCAAGATTAAGTACTCCTACAGTAAGTGGAAGAGCAGGAATTTGAACTCCAATGCCTCTTATCTTAAAAGCTACACTATGATGAGATGAGATCAATTCAATAACTTTAAAGTCATGCTTCATTATTCATTCAGAAACATCAACTGTAAGCCTACTATGGCCAGCTATTACGCTCAGCACTGAGAATACAGCAGTGAGCAAAAGTCATGGGGACATGGGCAACCAAGCTTCCATTTACAGTTACGTGCGGTCAGTGCTTCACGTTGTCATGGAAAACAGCAATAGACCAAATCTCTGATGTGGGTCAGGAAAGGCTTCCTGGAACCTGAAGGATGAGTAAAGTTAAATGGCCCAAGGTGGGGGTAGATAGTTCATGTCAGATGTAACAAAAACAAAGGTAAGAAAGTAGGAACCCTTCAAAAGAGCTGATCAAAGTTCAGTAGAAAGAGGCCTGAGGAAGCTGAGGAGTACTAAGCAGAAAGGGCCTTGTTAACAGTCTGACCTCTCTCCAAAGAGCAATGGGAGCCAGAGAAAGGTTTAAGAACAAGATTATAGCTGTACTGCTTAGCCCAGTATAACTGGTTCCAAATAATTCCAGACTTCTTCCAAACATCAAACAATATAAATATCTGCTATCAGAGAGTATCTTCAAAATAATGTACTTGAAAACTATAAAGATAACTCCAAAAGATAGGTATATATCTTTCCAAGGTGAATGTTTTGAAGAAGACAACATCCATTTGAATGTCTAAGTCCTGCTATGTCTATAAAATCAGTCAGGGCTCACCTTATATACAGAGTCTCTTGTTTGTATACATTTTGTAGGTGAGAAAATGTATACAACTATAAAGGAAATGAGAAAACATCATCTAAAAGGTATTCACACTGTGGGAAGTATTGGAGGTGCTCATGGGTACCATCCAATAAACAGAAGTAAAACAGACTATTTTCAGAAATCAGCAAACAGAGATGCAAAGGTACCCGAAAGAGAACTGAGCCCTCAGGCCAATACGACTGGATTATAACCAGTTAAAATACAAGAAAGAAATGTATCGACATAAAGGGGGCATTTAGTTAGCTGTGGAAGCACACACACAAAAAAGGAACTAAAAGTGTCTGCTATGTGTCAGATGCTTTTCTAAATGCCAGTGAAGGAAACAAGCAAAAATCCCTGCTCTCATAGAGCTTCCATTCTAGCACTGGCAATGCGCGTTTCCAAAGGAGCAGGAGTCTTAAGCAACAGAACGCAAGTGTTTCTGTCCCACTGGCGAGGCCATCCCTGTTATGAGATGTAGGCACTGGGCTGCATCAGCCTGCTGACGTTATCTCTTTTATAAGCGTAACTCCCCTAGTTCAGATTTCACAGCCATTGTGCAGCCTTTCAGTTGTGCCGTGCCTCCTACATAGACTGCTCGCAAGAAGAGAACTCAGCTATCATGCAGACCGTGCTCACTGGTCCCTGTAACAGCAGCTCCTCACTGAATGCTGACCCAGGTCTCCTGCTTTGTAGATATCAGTCTCCTGCGCTTCCATTTTAATGCTTCCCTAGAGGAAAACTCAGCCTGTCAATAAAATTAGTTATCTGTTCCTGCATCACTCAACACCAGACCACAGGCCAACTTAAATACCTTGCCAATCTATGCGGCATCTTAGGAGACAGACTGACAATTTGGTTCTCTGGGACCCGCCATGGCATGGCTCATCTTTACACCTGGAATCACAGGACTGGAGAAGGATTCTCAGGCCAGCCACAAAACCCTAAAACTCCAGTGACAGACTAAGTGTCTGAGCAATCCAGAGAGAAAAAGGTGGGCTGCCTGGTAACTAAAGAGCATCTCCTCAATTAGATGTGATTTCTCTTTTCACACGTGCCTTATTTTATGTTTGTCTTATCTTCACTAGCAGACTTTAAGCTGTTGGAAAGTAGAGAATTTCATCTTCGTTATTTTATCATCCACACTAGTGGCTCATACAGTGAGTGACTTGTTCATAATAATCAAATATCTGACATACTGGTGAATGAATGACTATTCAGCCAATCATATATAAATGACATTTTATACCTATAATCTGATCTACAGCATAAAGAAGACATAAACTTACTATTTTCTTGGACTCTGGCCACAAATCCCATTAAAGGTAACTGAGGAGTTACCTGTAGGATGGAGGGAGGAGGAGGAGCAAGAGATACTGCAAAAACAAAAAAGGTGTGGAGGATAAGGGGTAAGGGCAAGTCACATTAAAAGGAAAGGATAACACAATAAAACAAACATACATGGGGGAACCACTGTGATCACCATTTTACAAGCAGTCTTAAGGCGCTCTTTTGAGAGATAAGTCATTAACACAAAACAAAGTGTTAGGGAAGTTTTAAAAGCTTACAACAGGAAGCATTTGTATATACCCATCTATTCTAAGATACAATGGCAAATTGTCTTTTCATACAATAGCATGTCTTTTCAAAAAAAGAATTTCTTCAGATTACCATGAGTAGTTTGGTTTTCCAAATTTTACCTTGGAAGTTACAAGTTTAAATGTTCATCAATACAAGGGAAAAAAGACCATTACGTGCCAGCCTCCTAATTTCATACTTTTCATTACTTCATTAAACAGGAAAAATTAATTGGTAATTAAACAAATATTTACTTACTTCCCATTAAGGGGCAAGCACTCTGCTAAGAGACCAATATCAAAGCCATTCTCTGTAAGTCAGGTTTGTATCTTTACATTTTCCCACAATCCCAATTCATACCACCTATTTCAGGGGCATTTTCACCGTGACCCTATAGAAAAATGCTCGCCTCATTCAAACCATTCCTTTCCCCACAAAGTTGTCTTTCCCTCTTAAACATCTGGTAAGCAGCTAGCACTCGTGAGTCTTCAACAAACATTTAATCTAGGTAAATATACAGAGAAGCCAGGTACATGTCAAACAACTTCCCAAGATTAACTCCACAATTAGGGTTTCCCTCAGATTGAGTAAACAGTATGATGTGCATTTTCTTATAAAGAGAGAACACCTTTATGAGCTTCAAATCACAGGTAAGACTAATAAAACTAAAAAGATAAATAAGACTCACTGCCCTCAAAAAAAAAAATCACATTCTAGTTGGGAATGTGAGGTAAAATAACAGCCCCAAGCCAACAATACTTGCAGCAATTCCCTACAGGTGGTGGAGGTAGAAGAGGCAGTGGTGATGATGTGGCGTTATGGTGGGGAGGAAGGGGGCCAGGGTTTGGGCAGGGGTGAGCGCTACACAGAAATAACCTCTAGGCAGGTACCAGAATAAAAGGAGCTCAACAAGCAGACAAGGGTTGAGAAAGACAAGCTGAGAACCAAGTGAGGGGCAAAGGCTTTGAGGTATCAAGCAGCATGACCAGTTTACAAACCGTAAATATTTCCATATGGCTGGCAAAAGATGCCTGAGAGAGAAAGTACCAAACTACAAAGACGAACAGGTGGATATGGAACAGGGAGGAATCTTAAATGGTTAGGTGAAAGAGTGCTTAGTGGAAACAGCTTGGGACTTCAAAGTCACCTAGCAGGTCTTCTCTGGCAGTCCAGGGGTTAAGGCTGAGCTTCTGCTGAAGAGTACAGGTTATCAGGTTATCAGGGAACTAAGATCCCACATCCTAGGCGGCGCTAGTGGGAAAGAACCTGCCTGCCAATGCAGTAGAGATCCAGGTTCCATCCCTGGGTTGGGAAGATCCCCCGGAAAAGGAAATGGCAACCCACTCTAGTAAGTATTCTTGCCTGGAAAATACCATGGACAGAGGAGCCTGGTGGGCTGCAGTACATGGGGTCACAAAGAGTCAGACATGACTGAGCAATTTAGCATGCGCAACACACAAGATCCTACATGCCTCAAGGTGCAGCCAAATAAATAAAGTCACCTAACATCAGAAACCTGATTTGCTATTTCCTTGCTATTGGAGCAGCAAGTTATTTAACTTTTTCAAATTTAAACCATAAATGTGAAATGAAAGATATAATGCAACCTACTTTACAGTGTAACTACAAAGATTAAAAAGAAAAAAAAAATGTATATAGGAAGTCTAACTCAAGGCCTGGAACACAAAAATCAAGGTAATAGAAGCAGAAAGAAAAAGACAGAACTTAGTAACAGTGGGGACAAAAAGAGTATTTGATAACTAAGGATTTAGGTACCACATGAAGGAAACAGCTGAAGATATTCTTAGATTTTTTTTCCTCCTTAACTATGAAGGCAGAGGTGCCATTAACCACATTAATGTTGGTGAGTAGTACAGAGAATGAAGTAGGCTGTAAGTACAGGGAAAGAAAAGTCAGGAAGAAATAATGACATGATAAATAAGATGTATGAAAGTAACTTAAGCATAAACATGGGAGGCAACTGGAAAGTCTGGGTTGAATTTGTAGAAACCATCAAAGGTGCAAAGGTGGTAGCAGTTAGGAGGAAGAACAGCTGTGCTGTGGGTAACTGCAGGCAAGACATGTACACATACTGTGAGGACCAGAGTTACCCACGTGATTCTGAAGAACAGTCCAGATTTAAGGGAGGAGTCAAGTAACCCTAGAAATCGGCAACTTTCTTTAAAAGATACCTTTTGGATATGTTTTTTATACTTCTTGGCAGCAAACCCTTAAGTTGGGTGTCTGTCTCCCACTCTTAGAGGCCTAGACCAATTGCTAATATGTTCACAATACTGTTTCCAAACTTGGGATAAGAGAAAACAATGAGCGGAGAGGTGGCGGAGACGAAGCAGGTAAAACTGAGAAACAGCAGCAGAGGCCGGCTGCGTTAGAAAAGCGCGTATGCTCATTCAAATAAGATGGAATTCTCTCTTGCCTGTTGGCACCAATGCCGCCCCACCTGTAACGGAAAAGTAGGAAACTTCCCACTTCAGTCTTTACCATTTAAAAAAAAGAAAAAAGAAAACAACCTAGTATTGAGCTAAAAAAGAATGATTAGACACCTAACTTAGAACAGACTTTTTGTATGTATATTGTTTTTTGTTTTTTTTTAATGAATTTTTTCTTTTCTTTTCTAGTTCTGAAAGTGAAAACTTGAAACTACAGTGGTCTTTTTAGGGACGTCCACCAATAGCAGCCCAGGTAAAAACTGATCCCAGATCTTCCTTAAATGGAATTACTTTACAACAGAACAAGTTAGGTTTTTTCAAAGCCAGTCCAAGGCATGTTAAAAAATTCAGTTTCAAATGGAGCTTACAAATGTTGCCCCAAATTCTTTTTTTGCCCAAGGCAAACTTTTTACATGATGATCCAAATTAATTTAGTTACCACAGCATTTTCTCTCTGGTCAGCAAGATTTCCTCAGAAAACCTGTGAACCAGAAGATCCTACTTTATACTAGATTTATCTTCCTGAATTGAAAATGAACTATTTTAGGTGAATTTAAGCTGGATTTTGATGTGAACAACTGTTTGCAATATTCGGTTCTAGGCCAAGTAGCTCATAGACAGGCAAGAGCAAAAAGCAACTATCAGTTTGTTTCCATTCTCTCTGTTTGATTCCTCACACAACAACCCTTTCCCTATAATCACCAAAAGATCTCCACACCTAGACTCAGTAATATTACGTTCACATCACACAACAATGAAGTTAATATGAAGACAAAGGCTCAAGAAGACACTGGAGTTTATAGAGTGATCTTAGGTAGAACAGCTATAAAAACTATAGCTTATGTGCACTCAGCAATATGTAGATATAAAAGGTAAGGCAAACCAAACTTAGAGGATGAGCCTGTGCTGATGAAATATACAGAATTCCTAAGCATGATCTTCCTGATTATTCACAGCATCATGGAACATCTTTGAGGCTTAGTGTGTTAAAAGGTAAAAGGAGTTTTGAAGAAAAATGAGACTATTACATTGTTTTTTTGTGTGTGTGTTTTCAGCTTTCTAAATACTATAAGAAAATTAGACAAAATAACCACTCTAAATACTATTTCTGAAACCATTAAAGATATCATCTTTAGAGGCCATCCATTTGATAGTCCATTCAAGTTTAGTTGCTAATATTTTACATTCCAGTGACAGAGATAATGTTATCATTTTCAAAGGGAAATGTTTTCTAAACATGGATAGGAGTATTGCTTAGGAGTATTTAAAAGTGAACCTAACTAATTATACTCAGTGAGAAGAGCTTTTTTGATGGAAAAGAATATGGTTGCAAATAACTATCACTCCTGTAGTCTCAGAAGAGTTAAATGAATTCTATCATTTTTGTTATTCCTTTTCAAATGAGAAAACAATGATATTACGCCAAGAAAAAGCAGCAAATTAATCCACGTAATTTAAGAACACAGCTTGTATTTTTAATGATGAAAAGGGTCTATTTGGTTTACTGATTCGTCTGATAATATACTTAGATTTTTCAGTTTTTCCTTGCTTTTTTGTTCTCCCTAGAGTAAGCATCACTGACAGACACTAAAGACTGCCGAAAATGAGGATTCAAAAATAGCCTCTGGATGCGGCTCTTTGTTTATACTTTGCTAATCCCTCCTCCCACATCGGTATTTTTCTAGAGATTTATAGTAAAGCTGTAAGGTAACTATCATTTAGAGAAGATGTGTTATGGCTTTTCTTTTACGATACCACCAACCCAACACCGCTTTCTCAATGTTTTTTTTTAAATTATTTATAATAATATTCAGGGAAGCCTGACATCTTCCCTATATAAAACACCATACTCATTCAGAAATTCCTTTCTCACATAATTATACACAGTCACATTGCTTGGAGCCAACATTCCACTTTATGGATTAGATTTTTTTAGTCTTTGTTATAATATGAATGGTAAAATGTAAGATCTCTTTTACGACTCCACTTTCACTTTAGTACTTAAAACACCACATTACTGATTTCCCATTTTTAAGGACTGAATGTATCTCCCCAAAATTCATATGAAATCCTAACCTCCAACATGATGGTATAAGGATGTGGGAATTTGGGGAGGTGTTCCACACACGGGATACTAAAAGGAACAAATTTTGCCATTTGCAGCAACATGGATGGAGTTAGAGGGCATTATACTAAAGCGAAACAAGTCAGACAGAGAAAGACAAATACTGTATGATATCACTTTTAAGTGGAAACTAAAAAATACAACAAATTAGTGAATACAGCAGAAAAGAAGCAGATTCACAGATACGGAGAACAAACCAGTGGCTATCAGGAGGGGGTACAATCTGGGGATTGGGGAGTGGGAGGTATAAACACTGGGTGAAAGATAGGCCCAAAAAATTATATTTAAAAAAACTGTTAAAAGGCATTGCCCAAACAAACAAAAACAAAACCCCCAGAGAGCTCTCTCTCTTTTTCTGCCATTTAAGGATACAATAGGTTTCCCAGGGTGGCTCAAGAGTAAAGAATCTGCCTCCCAGTGCAGGAGACATGGGTCAGAAGACCCCCTGGAGAAGGAAATGATAACCCACTCCAGTACTGCCTGGAAAATCCCATGGACAGAGGAGCTTGGCAGGCTACAGGCCACGGGGCTGCCAAAGAGTCAACCCTGACTTTGCAACTAAACAACAAGGATACAAGACAGCAGCCTACAACATGAAGAGGGCTCTCACCAGAGCTCAGCCATGTTGGCACCGATCTCTGGCTTTCAGCCTCAGAACTGTAAGCAACAAATCTCTGGTTTATAAGCTACCCACCCTATGGAACTTTGTCATAGCAGCCCAAACTAAGGCACTTACCAAAGTAGGTTAACATATACAGATGTACAAGTACAAACATACATGTATATTCTTTACCACCAAAGTGCTTCATATTTATATTGAAGGCAGAAACTGTTAAAACTTGTGATTAACGCTAGTTGTTTCAATGCCTCTCTTGATGATGACAAGATGAATGATAAACTAATATTCTTCTTTCCTTGTCTGGATTAGATTAAGAAACAATAAGAACCACACAGGATTCAGTTATGTCCTGATTAAAGTGTTCCTTTCATTAACTTGTTTCTGAAATAATCCCATTAGAAAACAATTACTGTGCTTCGAGAACTTGGCACTGCATATCAGGGGTTCCATATTTTCATTCCTATGTTACAATGCCATTTCAAACTCAAACCAAATATAGTAGCAGTGCTGTTAGACTTAACGTTGCACAGAAAACCTCACTGAATTTACATTCACATGAATCCTTGCCTGGCAGCTCACTTCCTCAGAGGCACAAAGCCATGTCAAGCCTCCAGCTGCGAATAATATGCTCATAAAACACAAACCTGGGATCATTTTGTTAAATCAGGTAATTAGCTACTTAAGAAAACACAACAAATTTTCTCATTCTAAATATAAAAAACAAGGACCGTTTTAGACAAGTGGGAATAATATGAGACTTACATAATAGTCTAAAGCAGATAAAATGAAAGTGCATCTAACAGCCTTAGAATACTGGCTTACAAAGCACTAAGTCTTGCAAAAAGGGCTTCAAAGAACATAATTTAATTAAAAACTTTTTTAGTTTAGAAAAAGGCACTAATTACTCAACTAACAAAGTTGTAATCTTCCTCTTTAAACAAATACCAAATTCCTGGAGAAGAAAGGCAGAACTTATCAAGACAAGTGCATAAAAACTAACTAAATTGCCTCACACATTATGCTGAAGGCTCAAAAATCTCAATTCACTTTATACTTCCCATGAGTGTGAAAAATACTTTCATTAACACTCATTCCTTAGAGTTGGTTATTTTTCTACTTTAACATATACTTTCAAAATATATGCAAAATCAGATTTACAAAGAAGTGTTAAAATACATATTTAAAATATATTTAAATATATACTTAAATAAGCTTCAAATAAATTCCACCAGGATGGTTCTCATGGGACCAGTATATTGGTATGTACATTTACATAGCATGAAATACCCCTATAATATACTTTCTGAATATCATGTATACTTGGTCCCAAGCTGTAATAATGAAGCATCTCCCAGTTCCATTGTGGAATCAGCCCATTCTGGATTGACACTATTCTTTTAAAACTCTATGTAAGGGTAAAGAAGGGCATAACGCCTTAAGCAATAACTGTCTAGACTTCCAAAAGGGTCAGGGAGAGAGCTTATCTTTAGCGGAACTATGAAACAGGCCATATCTAACCAATTACAATTTAAAAATGAAATATGCATTTAGGTACAAAATAGCATCT